>NC_072406.2:140002666-140322500 GCF_028858775.2 Pan troglodytes | reverse complement strand
CCACTGTGAGTGACAGTGGTGCTGTGGCCAGGCCACCAAAAAGAGACCTCCTGCCATGCAAAGCTCTGGTCCTCAGGTACCGCGGAGAGAAATCTTTTCAAAATGGAAAGACCTCACATCACCTTGCCAAGGAGGCCAGTTTCCAGTGGATGGAGCCTCAGGCAGTCTGCAGATAATTAAGAATAAGTGAGAGGCAGCAAAGGAGCGGGCACAGGGCCCCATGCTGGGAAAGGGGTTCCATAGATGGGTGGGCGGAGACCTCTGGCCTGGGGAGCTGGCCTCAATCATTCCAGAAGAACAAAAGCAGCTTCCTTCAAACTTTTTTGTCATGGAGAATGTCAACAAGCACAAAAGCAAAGAGAACATACCCCTACTGCCCCCACTTCAATATTCAGCAACTCGAGGCTGATTGGCCCACCCACCTCCTTTCCTTCTTCCAACATTATATTGGAGCAAATCTTGGGAAACCATTGTTCCAACCATAGAGATTTGAGGACTATCTTGAAAAAGTCTTTAAAAGACTTTAAGCATAAAAATGCATCATACCTGAAAAATTTAGTAAGAATTTCTTAATATTGTTAGATAGCCGGAGTTCAGCTTTCCAATTGTCCCATAAATGTCCCAAATAATTGATTTCTTTACAGTTTGAGTCAAGATGCAAGTTGACTCACATTATAAGTTTCACATGGTAATTGGCTGATATGTTAAAGTTGCTTTTAATTTCTAAGTTCCAACCAACTCTCTCTCTCCCTATCTGTACCTCTCTCTCTCCCTATCTCTAGCTCTATCTCTATTTCTGTCTCTATCTTTATCTCTTTCTTCAATGTGTTTATCCATTAAAGAAGCCAATCATTTGTTTTGTGTAATTTCCCTCTGTTTGGATTTTGCTGACTATGTCCCTCTGGGGTCCTTCACACACTCCTCCATCCTTTGTATTCCCTGGGATTTGGTAGTTGAATCTATAGCATTTATGAGACTCAGTTCTGTTTTTGTTTTTTGGCAAGACTACTTCATAGGTGGGTATATCTTTCCACCAAGAGTTGTGTAAAAGTAGGAACTTTTAAATTTGCTTATTTCTCATTTCCAAATGAATATTCAATGCAAACATTACAAATAATTCAAAAGAAGAAAGAGGCAGTAAGATGCATCCTTCCAGATATTTCATCGTCTGTATATGTTGTATTTTTCTTCCTTGTATATTTGTTGTCATGAAATAGGATCATGCTATACATTCTTGTCTTAGAAATTGTGTTTTTCACTTAACAAAATACCATGTGCACTGCTGCTAAATCACTGAACTCTCCTTAAACTGTTATGAGTTGCCTTTCTAACTCTTCATTTTATTAGGGCAGCTTCTCGAAATAATCTGGGGTTTACGTTGACTTTTCAGACTCAAAATTTTTGTACCTATCTTGAAGAATAACTCACTAATTTGCTTATTCCACATCCCAGCTTTTAAATTAATAAAAGCAGTCATTCCTTTTGAGTATAGATGATATTTTCTTACAAACGATGAGAAAATAGTGATCTAAAACTGGCATTTTCTGCTCACATAAAATCCTAACGCTGCCTTAAATGTTGGCAACCAGAGTTTCCTGGCCCCCTGAGCTGTGGATGGTGACGGAGGCCTCTCCCTGAGACTCCCACAGCCCAGGCCACACAGTAAGATGCTCGTTTGCTTTCATTGCTGTTCTTTTCCACTGAACTTTTTTGCACCACCATTTCCCCTGCCTAAGGCTGGCCCTCCATGTCCAGTCTCAGAACCCGGGAATTTGAGGTGTCACAAAGAGTACTACACGGGAAGATTCTGACCAGAGACCCGAGGGAGGGAGCTGTGTTTAAGGAAAGATAGAAAGGGAAAGCCCGTTTGTGGGGTGCCTGTGGTTTGCTTGTGTGTTTTCCATATGTCAGTTCATTTAATTCTCACAGCTTCCCTGAGAAGCAGGCTTTTTACCCTTTCACCGATGAGAAAATCAAGACTCAGAGAGGTTCAGAAACTGGCAAAAAGCCACACATCCTGTTGCAAAGCCAGGACTCCAACCTGCTCTGCCTCATTCCAAAGCCCATTTCCACTGTAGCGTCTAAATTGAGTTGTAAGAAACCTAGATCCTCTGTAAAACAAGCTGATGATCTCAAACCAACTGGCCCAAGACCACATCGAGAGGCCCTGATAGATCAGGACCAGTCCAGGAGGTTGAAATGAGGGGGACCCATATGTTGCCCTCTCTTTGGGGGACTTTGTAAATGGCAAATCAAGGGCCGGATTCAGCAAAAGTGAAAAAAACACTAGAGCTCCAAGAATAGCAGTGCAGGACACTTTGCTAAGAAATTATCCAGGCCACTGAGGCTGTAACAACCTACAGAGTCCCTGATATTCCCATTTTAGGGATGGAGAAACTGAGGCCCACACAGGCTAAGCAGCTGCCAATGACAGGGGATCTGGGGTCCAACTCACCCTGAGTGCCCAGCTCCCCACCAGCTGCCCCAACAAAGGGGCTTCCTTTAGAAAAGACCCTCATTCTCAGGTAACCAGCCCCACGGCTGGCTTCTCTGGAAGCCCTTGTGGGTGCCCCTCCCACCCAGCCCACTCTACATGCAAAACCCAGTTCAACAACTCTCCATGATGCCGGCTGGGTTTGTGCTGCCTGTGGAGCTGGGAACCTAAGGGGCGTCACTAATAACCTGGTGCTGAGATATAGGGACAGGGGTCGCTCTTGTCCTGTGGTCTCGGCATGGCTCTGTGGGAATAAAAGGCGGACGGTAGTACCCAAAGCAACACCCATTCCCTATGAGATGGGACAGGTCCTGTTAACACTAATAAGGCACCATTCATTTCATGAGTAATATTCCAGCATGCCGGCTGAAGAGGTGCATTTATCCACTTCTACATTAATATTCTATTATATAGTAAAAAGACTTGGCCGGGCATGGTGGCTCATGTCTGTAATCCCAGCACTTTGGGAGGCCAAGGCGAGCAGGTCACCTGAGGTCAGGAATTCGAGACCAGCCTGGCCAACATGGGGAAAGCCTGTCTTTACTAAAAATACAAAAATCAGCCAGACGTGGTGGTGCACGCTTGTGGTCCCAGCTACTCGGGAGGCTGAGGCAGGAGAATTGCTTGAATCTGGGAGGCAGAGGTTGCAGTGAGCTGAGATCACGCCACTGCAATCCAGCCTGGGCAACAGAGTGAGATTCTGTCTCAAAAAAGGAAAGAAAAGACCAAAAAATGCTGAGATATATTTTGAGATTGTAATAAGTTATAATTAAATGTCTGTAAACTCATTTAGATACCATCATTCTGCCATTATTCTGAGCTCTTTTTTATTTTTTTTTATGAAATCTTGAATTCTGGGGCTCTATAATTCATGGAAGGAGTGGGTGGTGGGGTCAGAGGTGTCCATCCTCCAGCAGGGAGAGTGCACCCTGGGAGGGTCCCCAGACACCAGGCAGCCAGCGTGAGGGTGAGGAGCTGCCAGTTCTGTTTCTCTTCTTGCCTGTTCTTCACACTTGTAGGTTCCTTCTTCTTCCTTTTTCTGCCCATACTTATACTTTCTGCTCCTAAATGTTTGGGAGGCAACCCAAAAAACAGCCTGGCCGCAGGTGAGGAAGGATGGTTGACAAGGCCGGAGAGATCGGTGGTAACCACAGTGTGCTCAGCCCTTAGTGTGGGGCCAAGAACTAAGGACTTTTTCTCATGTTTGTTGAGGAGGTGAGGAGAAAAGTAACACAAAAAACGTTCTGTTCTAAAAGCCTTCATGGAAAGAAGACAAGGCCTGTAAGGAGAGAAGAGAGGGGGGCAGAAGTTGTAAGGAGGCCACAGAATGGTCCAGAGTGGCAACTAGTGGGGGCAAGAGCTGTTAGGGAGACAGTGGGGCTGAGAAGGAATGGCCAGTGCATGGAAGACCAGGAGTGGGGAAAAGGTGAGACGTGGCAGTGAGTCCAGAGGACAGCGGTGAGCCCCTCCCATAGGGACCCTCCTGCGTAAAGGTGGTCTTGTAGAATCATAGACTGCTGGGCCTGGAAGGGATGCTGCCTGGGGGAGGGCTGGCATCTCAACTGGACACAGGGAAGTCCAGGAAGCAACTGACCTGAGGCTGAAGTTGATGAATTAGGTAGACACAAACCCACAGGACCCATGAAGGCATGACTGCAAAGGATCCTGGGAATCACCTAGATGATTGACTTTTGGCAGTACTGGAATCCCCAGGGATCTCAACCATGAAATTAGGCATCCCCATCCCACTCAAAACACCCCCAGTTTTTATTCATTTCAATAAAGGGCTTGTAGATAAACAAAAAGGTTTGAAAACCACAATAAGGTTTAAAGGCAGGAAATGGAGGCCCGGAGAGGACAATACCTGCCTAATGCCACAGGGGTCCAATGCCACATAAGTGCAATGCCCCATGGGTCCAACGTCACACGGGTCCAATATCACACAGGTCCAAGGCTCTCTCGTCTCATACAACTGGTCTGGAAGAATTCTAGAACACACAATGGGAGCACCCAACGGTCAGCTGGAAATGTGAGGACCAATGTCTTGCTCATCTCTTTAGCAAGCAGTGTTTGTGGACCTGCTGTGTACCTGCTGCTGCTCAGAGCCAGCAGGGCCAGCTGTGCAAATCCAAAGACGGGGCAATCAGCAAAAATCAGTGACTGCAGAAGAGTAAAGAGGAAGGAGAAAAGGAAAGCGAGAATGAGGAAGGGGGTCTGAGAAAGATTAAGGAGGAAGTGGGGCGTGCAGGAGTGGTTTTAACTCACTTGTTCTAGTCTCGAGTCATGTTTGTATTTCAGCTTTCCATGAATTTGCAGACTATTCCTTTCAGGAGAAAACTGAAAAGGAGAGCAATGTTTCTAAGCACAGTCGGTCCAGTCAAAGAAGGCCACTTGACTTGATTCCTTTGAAAACCTGTACATGCAACAAGTGTCAAATCCTGGCAGAAGGTCACCTGTCAAACCCGTGTGCGTCCCCCCAATGCCCCGCCCTGCAGGCTGCTCTGTATGGCCCAGATCAACTGAGCTTCTTCGGGACCCTGGAAACAGAGATCTTCCTTTATGAAGCCAACGGAGCATTCACATTGATTTACTGTTTGGCATTGAAACTAATAACTTTTGGTTTTAATAATGATGGGTTGCTGAGCTCTGAAAAGCCCTGGCCTTGATTTAGCTGCCGTAAAAATGCACAACTAAACAGCCCCCCACCAGTTGCCCAAGAGCAATTTATGAAATCGCCTTCTGTGTTTACAGAGGAAATCGCCTTGTAGGAGTGTCATCATGATGAAGACAACTCCAGAACAGTCATTTTAGCTGCAGCTGCCTCTCACCTGATCGCTCCCAGTCTAGAATTAATGCTGCCTTCAGGTTGTAAGAGGTCTCCTGTTGCAAAACAGAGGGGTTTTAACTCCAGGAGAGTAGGCTCCTGCTCCCTTCTGTGCCACAAACCCTCCACGGCGCTCAGACAGGAAACTGCGCGCATGACAGCCTCCTCCATCATCACCTGCTTTGCTATTACCCATCACCAGAGCAACTAGGAGCAAGTGAGGGCCGGGCTGCCCAGCCAGAGAAATGTAAACTTTCATGAACAAGAGGGAGGCAGCTTCTGAAATGGAATGTCATTTCCATAACAGATGACAATCCAGCAGGCATCTCCCTCCGGAGTGATTGGTGGAGCCTGCTTCCCACTTGTTAAACTCCAAAGCCAGGGCCAAAATAGGGCCTGTGATGGGCCACAGACTGGGGCATGGGACAAGCAGATAGGAATGGCCGTGCTTCCAAGAGCACCCCTATGCTCACCTGCCAGCTTCTGGTTTCAAAGGAAAGGGAAAGGAGGCGATCAGGTAGCAAGACAAGAGACCCAGGAAGAATGAAGAAGATGACTTATAGGAAAGTTTAAAGCCAAAGCTTATCACCACCACACGCCAAGTCTCCAGAGCCCCTTCTTTAGATCCAAGCCCCTCGGCTGAGCTCAAGGGTTTCCTCGAACATCATCAGCCCTGACCTCCTCTACAGCATCCCTCTCCCCACAATGTTCCCTTTGCAAGTTCAAGGAGCACTGGGCTTTGTGCATCCCCAACAGGGCAGTGATCTCTCCCTCAGCTCCTGGCTGGGCCCCGAGCCACCCTCCACCCTCAGCTGTCCTACCTCCTTTGGGCTGCCCCGCTCACTCTACCTCCAGCTGTCCCGGGGTCTCTCCAAAGACATCGGGTCTGTTAGTGGCTGAACTGTGTCCTGGCAAAACTCATATGTGGAAGCCTTAGCCCCAAGACCTCACACTGTGAACCTATTTGGAGACAGCACCTTTGAAGAGGTAATTAAGTTTAAGGGGGGTCAATAGTTGATTATCATGACTTAATCATGACTGGTGTGACATGACCACAGAGACATGTGCACACAGAGGAATGGCCATGAGGACACAGAGAGAAGACAGCTGTCTACAAGCCAAGGAGAAGCCTCAGAAGAAATCAACCCTGCAACACCTTCACCCTGGACTCGTGGCCTCCAGAACTAAGAGAGAATAAATGTCTGCGATTTAAGCCACCCAGCCTGTGGCACTTTGACATGGCAGCCCCAGCAAACTAACAGAGGGTTGATACCCCTCACCCAGCTTTCAAGACTCCCCACATTCTGGTCCCCTCCATTTCCAGTCCCCCCTCACTCCCCTGGGCCACCCTCCATTTCCCCTTTGCCCTGCTCTCCCACACCCTGCCCCTCTCCAAGCCCCACCCACGCCCCACAGAGCTTTCCAGAACATAGAGAAAGGCTACCCACTCCACTGCTGAACTGTGTAAAGTCTGTACAGGTGCTTTTTTTTTTTATTTAATCTAATTATTGTCTCCCAAACTAAATGTTGAATTCCTTAAGTACTGAAATCATGTGTCCATGGCACCTTATACAAATAGGCATTACATTAAAGGTCAATTGAATAATTTATTCAATAACTAGGAAAATTTGATCTGCACAGAGACAATGGATCTGCTATAAGAACATTCAAATATGTCAATAGTAACACTATTTATTGGTGTCCACCACATGGGCACCTCTATTCTAAATGCTTTACATGTATTAACTCATTTAAGAGCCAATGAATTACATCCCACTATTAGCCTCTTTTACAGACAAGGAACCTTAGATTGACGCACCTGCCCAGCTGGCTCAGCCAGGACATGAAGGAGCGAAGAAGATAATGGCCTTTTCTTTCCTGAGTCATAAAGACCCAGAATATAGAGAACCCCAAAAGTTAGTGGTCTCAGGTCCCCCAGCCTGACAGCAAGTTAAATTCCAACCTTCTAAAATGAAGTGCTGTCCACTTGTGATTATTTTGCGTATCTCCACAGTTGTGAATTTAATTTGCCCATTCGTCACTTTTTTCCTGTCCTTATTGTTAAAGTATTCAATGTAAAAATGTTAATTTATAAAATATTTTATACGTGATATTAGGTAGATGGATATAGATAAATTTCTTATGGCCTATGTTTTTCTTCTTCCATTTATTCCCCCCTTCCTTGAATAAATGTTTCCTAATGTGTCCAGGCTGTTGAACCAGAAGCTTCAGGAAATGAACTGAAGAATCTGGAGTTCGCTCAATGATTCCTGTGCTCAGCCAAGTTGAGGAAGCAAGAGAGGATGGGTGGTGAGGAGCGCGCCTCCTGCGGCACCTGCAGGTGACTGCACTGGCTGTCCGGGGCCCTGCTTCGAGAGGAAAGTTCAGGCTGGGTGATCTCAGCAGGAAAGGGTGCTGTTATCTACTGATGATGACTGTCACAGGACCATCTACTGATGATGTCTGTCACAGGAGCAGGATTGGAGAGTGGTGGCCCACATGTCACAGGGGAACACTAAGCCATCAGTCAGTGGTGCACACTGTCATAGTTCTGCATTCCTGCTGTCTCTAAGATTTTAACTCCAACAGGTTAGGCTTATTCTTCCATCTCCCACTGGAAATACTTTATATGCCTTTAAAAAACTTCTCCATGTCGTTCCTAAACCATATTAAGGACAGACTATTCAAACCTTAACTGTGATGCTTCTCAGCTGTTTCCATGCCACAGCAAACATAGATGGCCATGAAGCTGGTGTGCCACAGTGCAGCAAATAGGCACAGCTGGCCCCCAAAGAAAGCTCTGCTGGAAGCCCTGCTCCTTTAGGCCTCATGGACCATCACAAGGGCCAGAAGAACCAATGTCTCAGCTCACCTGTGTCACTGAAAGCCTGCAGATGAGCAACTGCCCCTGTGGACCTTAATATCAACGTGGAGCTCAACAGCAGAAGAGCTCTTTCTGCTTGCTGTGGTTCATGCTTCTTTGAATACCTGCCAGTTAAAGGTTGGCTTAGTAGAGCAGCTGCTGATGACTAGCCTTGCATCTCTCCCATCACGACTAGGCTGCCCTCCCTGATGCTGATCCCCTGCCCCCACTGAACTCCAGCCAAGCAGAGTCACTCCTGCAGTTTGAGTTCGGGTTCACTGGACTATTTCTATTCATCATCCACAAAGAGCTGAATTCTACATTTCTGACCTTACCACTGAGACTTCCTAATCCGTTTATTCTTGGTTCTGCCTAGCTCGATGCTCTGTCCTCCAGATGTCTGGCTTCTTGTCACCCTTGTGCCTCCTTGGCATTGACCCTAGTGTCTCTCTCTTGTCCTGCCTCCCAGCAGCTAGGTGTACACAATTGGCCTCCCTCTCACTGTTCTCCTGCACAGCCCCTGCCCCTTACCCGCTACTAGCCTTGCCTGCAAGAGTTGCTGGAGCAGCACAGCTCATGGTTCAAAGTCCCAGGGGTGGTGTCCACAAGAGGCAGGCTTTGTGATGAAATCACCAAAGGTTAAACATAAGCACACCAGGATATCGGAAAACAGGCTGAGCATGGGGAGGGAGTAATGTTCCAGGAGAAGAGCATTATAGTCGAATTGGGAAGAAAAGGGTCATACATAAATTAAAAGCATAAATTACAGACTCAGGATGAAATAAATGGAAAGGGCAGCAGCTTTTCATGAAGACACTAAGGCCCAAGAACTAAGGATTTGCAAAAAAGTCATGCAGCTTATAAATCTAAGAGCAGGTATTAGCAACCATTGGCCTAAGGATGGGGCAGGAGCATTTCTGAACAGGTGCAACTGTGAAGGATGCACATTTTCAGGCTAAAAGCAAAACAACATAAAACAAAACAAAAGGCTGGGTGTGAAAATGAGACACATGAAAGAAAAAGTTAACAAGCTGGACTTTATTAATATTAAAGAACTTCTGCTCTGCAAAAGACACTATCAAGTGAATGAAAAGACAAGCCACAGACATGGAGGAAATACTTGCAAAATGCATATCTGATAAGGAACTGGTATCCAAAATATACAAAGAACTCTTGAAACTCAACAATAAGAGAATGAATGACCCAATTTAAAAAATGGGCAAAAGGCCTGAATAAACACCTCTCTAAAGAAGATTTACAAGTGAGAAATAAGTATATGAAAAGCTGCTTAACATCATCTATCATTAGAGAACTGAGCCTTAACACAATAATGAGACAGCACACACACTTATTAGATGGCTAAAATCCAAACACCAACAACACCAAATGCTGGTGAGGATGTGGAGCAACAGGAACTCTCATTCATGGCTGATGAGGATGCAAAATGGTATAGCCACTTTGAAGACAGTTTGGCAGTTTCTTGTAAAACAAAAACATAGTCTCCCCATACAACCCAGCAATCACAGTCCTTGGCATTTCATCAAATGAGGTGAAAACCTTATGTCCACACAAATACCTACAGGTGACAGTTTACAGCAGCTTTATTAATAATTGCCAAAACTTGAAAGCAGCCAAGATGTCCTTCAATAGGTGAATAGATAAATACAATGGTATATCCATACAATGAAATGTAAGTCAGCGATAAGAAGAAACGAGATACCAAGCCACAAGAAGACATGAAGAAATCTTAGATGCATATTGCTAAGTGAAAGAAGCCAATCTGAAAAGGTGACATACTGTGTGATCCCACCTATAAGACATCCTAGAAAAGACAAAACTGTGGAGACAGTAAATATATCAGGGACTCTGGGATTGGAGAAGGGAAGGGAGGGTTGAATAGGAAGAGCACAGAGGACTTTTAGGGCAGAGAATCTAATCTGTATGATACTGTGATATGGACACGTGATGTTAGACATTCATCAAAACCCACAGAATGCACAGCACGAAGAGTCAACCCTACCGTAAACTATGGACTTCAGTTAATAATGATATCTCAAGGCCGGGTGCGGTGGCTCACGCCTGTAATACCAGCACTTTGAGAGGCCAAGGTGGGCGGATCAAATGAAGTTAGGAGTTTGCAACCAGCCTGACCAACATGGAGAAACCCCGTCTCTATGAAAAATACAAAATTAGCCAGGCCTGGTGGTGCATGCCTGTAATCCCAGCTACTCGGGAGTCTGAGGCAGGAGAATCACTTGAACCCAGGGGGCGGAGGTTTTGGTGAGCCGAGATTGCACCATTGCACTCCAGCCTGGGCAACAAGAGCGAAACTCCGTCTCAAAATAATAATAATAATAATAATAATAATAATAATAATAATAATAACATCTCAGTACTGGCTCATCAATTACAACCAAAGAAATGTACCGAAGAAACTGGCGAGGGGGATTCTCAGAGATATATGGACACTGTACTTTCCACTTGATGTTTCTGTAAACCCATAACTGCCCATAAAAATAAAGCTGATTAATGAAAAAAAAAAGCTAGATATGAGAACAAGAATGGAATGCAAAGTTTGGAGATGCAGACTTGAGTTTAACAACAACAAAAGAAAAGATACAAAACTGTGCTTGTCCTAATGGAAGGGTCAAGCACTGCAAAGGAAAGTGCAAATCCACCAGAAGACCCTGGCATCACGAGCCACAGCAAAGTCTGCAGCACAAAGTCTGCCACGAGTCATGGGAAGGTTTGGGGAAATTCTCTTCATTTCATATACATCACTGAGCATCCACAGGGTCAGGAACTGCCATGGAGAACAACAAATAATTGATTAAGGCAAAGAAAATGTGTAAAACTTCTCACAGGTAGCACCTGCTGTGTGTTTAATTCCAAGCCCTTTCTCTGAGATCCCAGTTATGGTAAATGGAACAAAACCTCCAACTCCCAGAGGAGGGGGCTGGGAGTAGGCATGGGGTCTTCATCATAAGAGGGGAGCCCACCTTGCGGAGGGGTTTTTCTAATTACAATCAGTTTCCCCAACACGCTGTCCCCAAGTCTGCCTGCATCAAAGAGAGAGCTAGCAATGGAGACACCCAACTGCTCAGAGCCAGGGGCTGCATCCAGCGACCGTTTTCATTGCTCTGAGGTTATCTGCGTGTGCTGATGGCCTGGAGAAGCCATAGGAAGCCATCAGGATGTACACGCAGCAGTGAGGATGCAGGAATCAGGGCTTCCTAGGACTGTGCGCATCGTTTGGGAGGAGTTGGGAGCATCTAAAACTGGGACCTTCATGCAGATTTCTTAAAGATGCTTCTGCGATGTCCAGTTGGATTTGGGTCTGGAATAAGGCGTGCCAAGTCACAAAGCTCCTGAGCCACAGGGTGTCACTCCTGATATTCTCCCTGAGTGGGTGTGTTCTCAGGGGTCTGGAGAGAGGAGCTGCATCCATGAATCCCAGCTGGAACTCTGTTACTAGAGAATCTGAATACAGTCACTCGTCAACTGAGCTTGTCATGTCAGTCGCCCTCCCTCACAGGGTGCTGTGGATTCAAGTAAATGTCTACTAATACTTCTCATTCCTGGATAAAGAAAAAAAATGTGAGGCTCAAAGGGAGAGATGAGCTTAAAGCCTCAGAAACTTGGAGTTCTTCCTGGGGAAAAGGGGCCTCTGAAACACATGCCTCCAAAACACCTCAGACTACAGTATAAGGATTATAGAGTTTAACTAAAATGAAAATAAAACAAACAAGCAAAACTCTCACAAAAATGTGAAGAATAAGAGGAGAAAATTCCAGCTGGGCGTGGTGGCTCACACCTGTAATCCCAGCACTTTGGGAAGCCATGTCAGGTGGGTTGCTTAAGCTCAGGAGTTTGAGACCAGTCTGGGCAACACGGTGATACTCCATTTCTACCAAAAAAAAAAAAAAAAAAGAAAAAATTGGCTGGGTGTGGTGGCACACACCTGTAGTCCCAGCTACTCAGGAGGCTAAGGTAGGAGGATGGCTTGAGCCTGGGAGATGGAGGTTGCAGTGAGCGGAGATCATGCCGCTGAACTCCAACCTGGGTGACAAAGTGAGATCCTGTCTCAAAAAAAAAAAAAAAAAAAAAAGGAGACAATTACAAGAATATTTTGAAAGCCAAGGGCTGATAGACAAGTAGTAGCTGACTGAGTGGCCCCTGAATGTGGAACCTTAACTTGGCCAGAGAAAACCAACACCGACCTGGCTTACCTGGGGAAGAGAGGCGGGGGACATGGTGGCAGGAGCCACAGGAGGTGGGGAGGAGGAACCAGAGATAAGCACGTGAAGAGCTGCTTAGCATTCTCTGAGGGGTGGTCCCAAGTGGGATGGGATTGGACGCCTGTTACAAGGTGGTGACAGCCCCTGGCTCCTCCCCCACTCCCCTTGGCACCGGATTGGACGCCTGTTGCAAAGTGGCGAGAGCCCCGGCTCCTCTCCCACTCCCCTCGGCCAGATGCTGCTGTCCCTTTCCCCTCCAGAGGAAGGCCAGAGGCTATGAAAGAGGTCCCTGGGTTGAGAGACCCTGGACACAGTTGAGGACTGGGAATTCCTGTAGAAACAGAGGGGCTCAGTGCACACCAGCAGCCTGTTTCCCAACTGGGCTCTCAGAAAACTGACGACAGGGCTGTGCCCTCCAGGCAGGAGAGCAGGGATGTCTTCCCCAGGAAATCCAACCACCTGAAAGGGAGGAAAGAGCTACAAAGACTGACATGGGGGTGGGTGCTCCAACCAACCTCCCAGACCAGCCACCCCACTGCCCAGCTCCCAGGCCACAGCCCCAGGCACTGAGAGATGTCAGTTGGCTTTGTGTCAGTGTTTAATGGCAAATGATCAGGAAGCACTGGACAGCAGAGGAAAGGAAACCACGTGGAAGACAGGGACCGAAACAGATGGACAGAAAGATGCAACTCAAGGCAAATGGAAACTGTATATGGAAAAGGAAAAAAAATCATTAATATCCACAGAGAGCTGGGACCAGATACTAAAACCATACAACAAGGACAGAGATTCATCAAAAGGAATATTTAGAGAGCAAAAAAGGATTCCCGAGAATTAAAAATACTATAACAAAGGTTAAAAAATCAACAAAAAGATTGGAACAACAACAAAAAAAAAAATCAAGGCAATCTCCCAGACACCCAAAAGAAAAAGAAATTGATAATAGGAAAGAAAGGACAAGCAAATGAAAGATTCAGCCCAGGAAGTCAAATATCCAAATCACAGGAGTGTCCAGAAAGAAAGAGTAGTGAAGACCAAGGGGAAGAAATTAACTCATAAAATCATCCTAGAAAACACCCCAGATCATGAAATTCTAGCTTAAAGGGCCTCACAAGCAGCCTGAATGCAACTGATGAAAGTAGGCCCATGGAAATGCACACTATGGTGAAAACTCAGAGCTCTCAGAACAAGCAGAAGACCCCTCCAATTTCCAGAGAGGAAAAAGGCAAACGAAAAACAGGCCACAGGTGAGGATCAGGGATCAGGGATCAGGCTGGCTTCAGGCCTCTTGACAACAAAACCAGGAGCCAAAAAACAAGGGACTGAAGCCTCCGAAATTCTAAAGGAAAATCAAGAACAGAGCAGGTGGAAGTTAGAATAATAGCATTTTCCGACAAGCATGTTTTTTGTTTGTTTGTTTGTTTGTTTGTTTTTAGGCGGAGTTTCACTCTTGTTGCCCAGGCTGGAGTGCAATGGCGTGATCTCAACTCACTGCAATCTCCACCTAATAGGTTCAAGCAATTCTCCTGCCTCAGCCTCCTGAGTAGCTGGGATCACAGGCGCCCACTACCATGACCAGCTAATTTTTTGTATTTTTAGTAGAGACAGGGTCTCGCCATATTGGCCAGGCTGGTCTCAAACTCCCGACCTCAGGTGATCCGCATGCCTCAGCCTCCCAAAGTGCTGGGATTACAGGCGTGAGCCACCACACCCAGCCCAGACACGCATGTTCTTTAAACTCCTTCCCATGCACTGCTTCTTAGGAGATGGCCAGTGGGGGTGCTCAATAGCAAACCAAGAAAGAAGAACACTTCTCAGGAATGCAGGCCCTCTAGGGTCAAGCCCCAGGAAGAGAAGAGAATCCCAGGGCAATGGTCAGGAGAAGCCAGGCCCCATGAGGCACAGGGTCTGGGAAGTAAAGGGTGCAGGCCGGATGCCCCATCAGAAGCTCTGGGAGAGGCTTCGTCAAGTAGATATCTTGAAGGTCAAGACAAATGACTCTGTGATGAATGCATAAAACTGAGCAACGGGAAAAAAAAATTAAAGAAAATTGACTCCAGGAAAAAAAAATAAATGTTCAATCAAGTAAATGGTAACCATCATTTACTACATGGCTTAGCTTCAAACAGCATTGACATAGCTGTAATAATGTACACTGTTGTAGTCAAAATCACAATATAAGTACATGAGAAGCATGCATGGATAGGAAAGGCATGAGTGGGGGTTGCGGGGGGTGACAGGGAAGAACCCGGTGTGCTTTATCATCTCCCCAGTGGGAAGGGTGCTCAACAATGAGACAGCAAGAAGGACTGCACCAACACAGAATCCGTCGCTGCACCGCTGGTTAGCTAAAAGGATCCAAAGCAGTTGCCTCCTGGGAAAAGAATAACAGCAGGTGGGCCGAACAGGGTTGCTCTGAGTTACGGGGGTGTGTGATTTGTAACAAGCCTTCTAAACCTATTTTGTTTTTTAAATCAGGTGTAAGTACAGCTTTGATTTTAAAAGAAAACAAAAGTTTAACTATTGCTCCATGAACTCTTAGTTGGGTAACCACCAGCAAGGGGATCTTTATGATACTGATTATAGACGTCTAGGAAGGAATGTTCCTTAGTTTTTAGTTTTTTGTTTTTTGGTGGGGGAGAACTTTTAAGTTCAGGGGTACAAGCACAGGTTTGCTATATAGGGAAATTTGTGTCATGGGAGTTCCATCTCCGAGGGGTGGTGGCGGAGCTCCCTAGGCGGCTGTGGACAGCGGGCGCCCCCGGGACGCGCAGGGCCACGCGCTCGAGGCCCCTCCGTGCGCCCCGCAGGCTACGTGCCCCTGGACAACTCCAGCTGCCCGGTTCATCCTCTTCAGCACGCTGCCTGAGATCAAACGGACCAGAGATGAATGCCTAAAACAGAGTGGCTGATTGGGCAGATATGTCTTAAGTTTCCAAATCAATAAATATATCGTTGTAGGCTAAAGTTTCCAAATAATAATACTAACAATAGTAAGCTAATAGAAAGGAATGGCTCAACAGGGTAACGCCGGCCCACTAGCGTCCAGAAACAGTTGAAAGGCGTTTGTCCCACAACGTTTGGTAAGCGAACACTGCACCGCGCACTCGCTGGTTCTGGGCTCCCAGGTGACCGCTGTTTCCGTTCCCACCAATCCCGTCCCGCTGCGCCTCGCCTGTGTTCGCTGCGAGTGGGATTCGCCATTCCCAGACTCCAGGTAGCCAGGAACGCGCCGCGCGGGCCGCGTCACCATCCCCTCGGGCCCGCGCATCCTTGGGAAACGGCCTCGGGAGCGCGCTGTGGGGGGTGCAGGGTGGAGTCCCCTCCCTCTTCCCCTCCCCCTTCCGGGGACGCAAGGGCGCGGGGGCCCTGATCCGCCGCCAGGTGGCGCTAAGGGCCCAGCCACCGCGCTCCAGGGCCGCGTGGGCTCCGCTCCTGTGACCGACGTGCGGGGGCGCTGCGGGGCACCGGCTGGTGTCGCGGGCCGGGGACACAGGCTGGGGGCGCTGCAGGTGGGGCGGGCTGGGGGCGCTGCGCGGGGCGCTGCGGGGGGCGCTGCGAGGAGGCGGGCTGGGGGCACTGCGGAGGGGGCGCTGCGGAGGGGGCACTGCGGGGACCCGGGCAGGGGGCGCGGGCTGGGGTGCGGGCGGGAACGCGGGCTGTGGGCGCTTCGGAAGGGGCGCTGCGGGGACGCGGGCTGGGGCCGCTGCGGAGGGGCCGCTGCGCAGGGGGCGCGGGCGCCCGAGCCTCCTCTGTGGGCTCCGTCGGCGGCAGCTGACGGTGGAGTCTGGGCCTGCGAAGGTGACCTGATCCTTTGCTCTTTCAAGAGAAGCCAGAAAGCTAGATTTGTGTTTGAAATGTTGGCAACTGATGTACTTTAAATGTTAAGGGAAGTTCCTTTTCTGAGAGGGGTCGGGCTGTCACCGGACGCGGGGTCGTCCTGTCTGTGCGGGAAGCCGAAGGCGGGTGACACTACAATGCTGAGGCCGCCCAGAGCCAGAGGCCTTGAAGCTGTCGGGACCCAGGAACTCCCCAGGACGGGGTCCCGAGGCGTAGGGCGCGCCCCGGCACCAGGGCCTGGCACCTCTCCCTGCCAGCTCCACCCCTGTCACGGAACCCCATGCCGGCCACGACTGACTTCCTAATGTTCTTCATGGCTGAAACACTTAATTGTAAAACCTTGTTCTCGTGCAAAATTTTAACCATATACAGAAGTAGAAAGAATCACAAACTGGCCGGGCGTGGTGGCTCATGCCTGTAATTCAGCACTTTGGAAGGCGGAGGCGGGCGGTGTACTTGAGGTGGAAAGTTCGAGACCAGCCAACATGGTGAAACCCTGTCTCTACTAAAAATACAAAAATTAGCTGGGCGTGGTGGCACGGTCCTGCAATCGCAGCTACTGGGGAGGCGGAGGCAGGAGAATCCTTGAACCCAGGAGGCGGAGGTTGCCGTGAGCCGAGATCGCGTCACTGCACTCCAGCCTGGGCCACAGAGAGAGACTCCATCTCAAAAAAGGAAAAGAAAATACACAAACTCCGTGTATCCATCACCTAGCTTCAGAGATTGATGTTCATAGCTAGGTGTCACCTATTAATCCCCACCCCCAGGACACTTAACCACACTGTACCCCACCCCTGTGGGGTTATTTTGGAGCAAATGTGAGAAATCATCTCTCTTTCTCCATAAATATTCCAGGGTGTGTCACTAACAGTTAAAGACTCTTTTTAATATAACAATGCCATTGCCACACTAATAATAAAATCATCACACCAAAAAGTATTTCCTGGATGCCATCAAATTTCAATGTTCAAATTTCTCCAACTGCTTCATAAAAGTGTAGTTAAGAGTTGTAACAGTTGATTTTTCCAATTCAGGTCCCAATAAGCCCCATGAATTGTATCTGGTTGGTTTTTAAAGTTTCTTTAATTAAGGTAAAAAATGTACGCATAGTAAAATGAACAGATCTTAAGTGTAGAGTTCTGAGAGTTTTGGCAAATGTGAACCACCTGTGTGATCAACACATCAATCAAAATATGAAAGTTTCTATCACCTCTGAAAATTCCCTCCCCTCTCCCCATGAACCCAGCCCAGAGGAAACCGCTGATCTGGTTTCCATTATCATAGAATACTTTTGCTGTTTTGGAAATTCACATAAATAAAATTAAACAATATATTGTTTTATCTGCCACACTTCTTTCACCCCATATAATGTTTTTGAGATTCATCCACAGCGTTGCACATACCAATATTATGTGTATGTAATTTTTGTTCATTCCTTTGTAGTATTTCACCATCTGAATATAATGCAATTTATATTGTAATTTATTCTGTTAGGAAATATCCTGTTGATGGCTATTTGGATTGTTCCCAAGTTTTGGATATAGTGAGTAAAGTTGCTTATCCAAGTCTCTTGTGGCAACATGCCTTCGTTTTCTCTTCAGCAAATTCCTCATAGTGGAATTGCTGGATCAGAGGGAAGAAGTCTGTTTAACTTTGTAAGAAACTGCCCCGAGTTTTCACAGCACAGTTTTACCATTAATGTTCCCACCAGCCAAGTATGAGAGTTCCACTGTCCCCACCTCCTCCCCGTTTGCTCTTTGCCATCTGTTTTGTCTGAGCCATCAAGGTGGGTGTGACTTTTCTAATTGTGGGTTTAAATGGCATTTCCCTGATGTGATGGGAATGAGTTCTGTTTTTATTTCTCTGAAAGTGCCTTTATTTCACCCTTATTTTAACAAGACATGTTCTTTGGTGCATTTTCACGCTGTTGATAAAGACATACCCGAGACTCAGTAATTTATAAAGAAAAAGAGGTTTAATGGCTGGAGGCCTCACAATCATGGCAGAAGGCGGAAGGCAAACGGCACTCTTGCATGGCAGCAGGCAAGAGAGAATTGAGAACCAAGCAAAAGGGGTTTCCCCTTATAAAACCATCAGATCTGGTGAGACGTAATCACTACCACGAGAACAGTGTGGAGGAAACCACCCCCATGATTCAATTCCCTCCCACTGGGTCCCTGCCACAACATGTGGGAATTATGGGAGCTACAATTCAAGATGAGATTTGGGTGGAGACACAGCCAAACCATATCCCTTTTATATGAAAATCCAGGTGGGCAGATTTTTCTCTCAGCAGCTGTTCCCTGCAGAGTCTCCTTGCAGAGCCTTTCCTTGGACTTTCCAAATCCAGCCCTTGGCTAAGGACTGACAGCATCTCTCGGGCAGACCACTGCCTGCCCCTACCCTGTGCAGCTTCCTCCCACACAGCCTCACCCACAAACCCACCTTTCTCCACAGCCACAAACTCCGATCTCCGCCTTCTTAGAGCAGAGAGGCCATTCCTCTCCACGTGGTCTCACCTCCCCGCACCCTAACTGAAACCTGGGAGTGAGGGGAACGAGGAGCTCAGGTCATGTGCCTCCCACCTCTCAAGAATGGCAGCCTTGCGCTGGCTGTAGCAGAATACCGGAAAAGATCTGCCTAAGGTATGTTGCCCAGTTTTAAAGTTGTTGGTGGGAGGAAAGTGAGTCAAAGTCCTTTGATCTGCTTTAAAATATGTTGGTTCTTGGCCAGGCGCGGTGGCTCATGCCTGTAATCCCAACACTTTGGGAGGCCAAGGTGGGCAGATCACTTGAGGTCAGGAGTCCAAGACCAACATGGCCAACATGGTGAAACCCCGTCTCTACTAAAAATACAAAAATTAGCTGGGCACAGTGGCAGGTGCCTGTAATCCCAGCTACTCGGGAGGTTGAGGCAGAAGAATTGCTTGAACCCGGGAGGCAGAGGTTGCAGTGAGTTGAGATTGTGCCATTGCACTCTATCCTGGGCGACAGAGCGAGATTCCATCTTAAAATAACATTAAAAAGTTGGTTCCCTTGCCCTCTTTTTTTTGTTTCCTTGCAGTGTTTTGAAGAAATCACATTCTTCGTCCTGTAGAGTCACCCACATTCTGGATTTTGTTTACTACACCCCACTAGTGAAGTTTCCCAGTTTCTGTCTTCCCCTCAGTTCTTGTAAACTGGCAGATCCTTCAGGGTGATTTTTTTCCAGACTACTCAGAGGCCAAAGTGGACACTTGCTGCAGGGTGCATGCCACGCTCTGTCTCCTTTTGTGCTGTGAGCAGCCTTTGAGTTATACAATTGCCTAGATTTATTTTTTCATTAAGGCTGTACATAGTTATGATATTCTACGTCCATTTTCCTTCTCCATTCATTTACTCAATACATCTATAGAAAGAAACTTCCTGAGGATCAACTGTGTGATTACACTGGAGTCCAGTCCCAACAGCATGGGCAGATGAAAGCTTGGTCCTGTCCCTTTTTTTTTTTTTTTTTTGCCTAAATGGCTGGTTTCCTTTTGTATTAGTCCATTCTTGCATTGCTATAAAGAAATACCTGAAACTGAGTAATTTATAAAGAAAAAAGGTTTAATTGACTCATGGTTCTGCTGGCTGTACAGGAAGCATAGTGGCTTCTGCTTCTGGGGAGGCCTCAGGAAGCTTCCAGTCATGGCAGAAGGCAAAGGTGCAGCAAGGCACTTCACGTGGCCAGAGTAGGAAGAAGAGAGAAGGGCGAGGCCCCACACACTGTTCAACAGCCAGATTTCAGGAGAGCTCACTACGCAATGATAGCACCAAGAGGGATGGCGTTCAACCATAAGAAGCTGCCCCAAGATCCAATCGCTCCCCAACAGGTGCCACCTCCAACATGGGGGATGATAATTCGACATGAGATTTGGGCAGGGACACGGATCCAAACCATATCACCTTGCATGGTCCAAGGATACTTAACGAGCTTCTCTTCCTCCCTTCTTTCTTCCATTCTTCCTTTTTGAAAAGTATCATTGTGAATTTGAGGAACTTAAACATATTTGATGTGTTTCAAATTACAGCAGACATTATTTTTACTGAAGATCACAGCTTCCCAATGTTAAGCAGAGGAGGGTCTCTACAGACTGGCTCCTGGGTCCTTCAGACATGATCACAGTAGGTTTTTATTTTTATGTTTTTAGAGCATCCTTGCTTGTTGATGTGACAAAATGCTCCAGGGTCATCCTGTAGGTTTCTTGCTCCAGATCTGGAATCCACCATTTCTACAAGGAAACTTAACTCCTTTTAATGGAAAATGGTTTTCAAGGTCATAATCTAGGATGTAAGGACACTCATAACTATGGGGTAAATTCAAGGCCTCTTCAGTGGATATATAAGGAAATCTGTTTTATTTTAAATTTTGAAAGATAATACACCATGAGTTCATCCTGACATTCTCAGTACAGAATTTACTGAATGCCATAAGGAGTCAGACTCCGTTTTTGATGTTCGATGTTCGACTGCTGGTGGCCTTAAAGCCTCATCCTTCCCTCTCCCCACTCCCCAACCCCACATCTGGGCAAACTGATAAGAAAGCTTCAGCTTCTTCCTCAACCCACAGAGGCCCTGCCACCAGCTCTCAACAGGCCCCAGCCCTAACCACAAGCCAGATCCTTCCCTGCTCTCTCAGGCCATTTCATACCCTCTTGGGAGGCCTGTCTGTTGCCCCAAAGAGCTCAATTATGTGAGTAATAACCCTTCCCATACCCTCTGGGTGGATGTGTGGCACCATCAGTCCTGATACCCAAACCAAATTTTGGGTGGGGACCCCCTTCTGCTTTTGCACAGTGGCCACAAAACACAACTTTTTGACTTTATATTCCTTTTTTCTTAGGCTAAAAAAATCCTATTCCTAGTGATGTTCAAATAATCACTTACTTGCCTCATCCTATCATAATATATAGGTTCAGAAAAACATCAATGTCACTACCAAGACAATTCTGGGAAACTGATTAATCTTGGTTTTCAGTTCATTTTATCCTCAGAGAATGTCTATCTAGAGAAGTACCCTTACATTGGTGTGTTTAAAATAACTAAATTATTCCTCTCTATGGAGCTATATTGCTGCATGATACACAGTTGTATTTTAATTTCTACTTTTAGGGTTTCTTCCTTTTGTCTTTATTGATTTAGTTGGTTTTATATTGATGTAAATATTAATAAGGCTCAAAAGTCAAGTCTATCAAAGAAGACAGTTCAGAGAAACTGGGCTTCTATCCCTATCCCCTCCCTTCTCCATATTTATGTTGTATGGTTTATCTTCCTGTAGCTTCTTTTTAATAAAAGCAGATGTGCATATATACTCATAAGCCCATACTTTACATAAATTTTGATGTTATGTTTTGTTTCACTGCCTTTCTCTAAAGTTGGAGAGTTGAGATCTATGCCCTGGTTCCCTTTTGTCCAGGTGGTTAATCTGTGTGCGGGCAGGTGGGCTGATGCAGAACCCCCTGTGGCTGGAGCAGGTCTTCACCGGTCAAGGCATATCCAGGTTGATTCCTCTTCTGGAGGCTTCACAATACCTGCTCCAGGAGTGGCTCATCCAGTCACAAAGCTCACCTCCTCTGCCTCCTCCAGGAAGAATTCCAGTGTAAGAAATAGCAGAATCAACAGCCCTGAGGCACAAGGAGCTTGGCACCTTCCAGGAAGGAAGAAGCCCAGGGGGCTGAGCATGGGGACTGGATCAAGAGATCAAAAGAGGCCAGGAGGCAGGAAGGCCATGGCCTCAGACAGCCAGGCAGGAATTCAGATGCTATTCTAAAAGCTACTGGGATTGTGTTTTTGGCCAGGCACAGTGGCTCACACCTGTAATCCCAGCACTTTGGGAGGCCAGGGTGGGCAGATCACTGGACATCAGGAGTTTGAGACCAGCCTGGCCAACATGGTGAAACCCTGTCTCTACTAAAAATACAAAAATTAGCCAGGTGTGGTGGCGCACACCTATAGTCTCAGCTACTTGAGAGGCTGGGGCAGGAGACTCGCTTGAACCTGGGAGGCGGAGGTTGCAGTGAGCTGAGATTGCACCACTGCACTCCAGGCTGGGCAACAGAGTGATACTCTGTCTCCAGAAGATAAATACATAAATAAAATAAAAGCAACTGGAACCCTCTGAATGGAGTAAGCTGGGAAGCAACATGGCCTGGTGTGGATTTGCAGGCATTCACTGAGTCTATGCTGACTGTACAGAGGTACCTACGTTGAGGTGCCAGACGTCAGCAGGACCACATCCCAGCCTCTTCAGAGGTGAGACACACAGAATGAGGAAGCACTAACAGAATTCAAGGCAGATCAAAGATGCAGGTCCATAGGTGCTTTACAAAATTTGCCTGGATAGAGGCAGCATCCCAGACACTTGAGTCTTTCTTTCATTTATTTATTTATTTTTTTTGAGATGGAGTTTTTTTTTTTTTGCACTCTGTCACCCAGGCTGGAGTGCAGTGGCGCCATCTCGGCTCACTGCAAGCTCCGCCTGCCAGGTTCACACTATTCTCCTGCCTCAGCCTCCCGAGTGGTTGGGACTACAGGCGTGTGCCACCACACCTGGCTAATTTTTGTATTTTTAGTAGAGACAGGGTTTCACCATGTTGGCCAGGCTAGTCTCAAACTCCTGATGTCAAGTGATCTGCCCACCTTGGCCTCCCAAAGTGCTGGGATTACAGGTGTGAGCCACCTTGCCTGGCCAAAACCACAATTTTTAGTAGAGACGAGGTTTCACCTTGTTAGCCAGGATGGTCTCGATCTCCTGACCTCGTGATCCGCCTGCCTCGGTCTCCCAAAGTGCTGGAATTACAGGCATGAGCCACTGCTCCCCGGCCACACTTGAGTCTTTCAGTGGACAAAAAAAAATGATACTATGGTTCCTTACTGGTGAAAGAGAAAAACATAGCTCAAACAGAGGAGATGGCAATTTAAGAACATACATAACAATTTTACATGTACACACCCTCTGACTTAATAGATTAACGATTATGAGGTGACCATGCGTATTTCCCAAAGCCTGCCAGATGGCATGTACAGGGTGGTTGGTTTTGTTTTGTTTTTTTGTTTGGGTTTTTTGTTGTTGTTGTTGGTTTGTTTTGGTTTTGGTTTGTTTATTTTTTTAAGCACAATTTTATTAAGGTCTAATTGGAATACAGAAAACTTTGTATGTGTTCAAAGTGTAAAATTTAATAAAGTTGAATGCTCTTGAAACCATCACCAGAATCAAGAGAGTGTTTAGGACCAAATGTAATTTTTAAAATAATGCTTACAGTTACAAAGTTTTATTTCTTTTTCCCCCCACCCTCTGTGTATGATTGTTTAAATCAAGCCAAAATTTTAACATTGATTTGATTAAAAAAAAAATCTTGCAACGGAAAAAGAGGTAGATAACTTTAAACCTAATTGGCTATAGGCGGCTTCAGAGGACAGTGTATTTACCTGAATCTCTCCTCACTGGGCACCACCGGCTACTTAGGGCCACTACGAGAATGAAGAGAGGAGGCCTTGAAAGGCTCTCAGCTCTTTGTGGAAATAAGAAAATGGGAGGACAAGTCCCCCTCTTTGTGATTTGGGAAGGTTTCCTCTTCTCTTGCCTTCCTGCTTGGTGGTGGTAATAACCCTGTGTCTGTATAACAGGCACAGTTACTAACAGTGCTGCTGTCAGCCTCTTAACGTGTGTCCCTCCAGAGGCCTGACAAGGGGTCCCTCCCTGTGTGGTCTAGGCCCTGAAACCCATCCTGGCCTTGCCTCATCCTCCCAACCCCATCCCCTACCTTGTTCCTCCCATCCAAAGCATTCCAAGTCCTTGTTCACCTTGGCATTTTTACACTGTTTGAACTTCATCACTGGAAAGTTCTCCCCACCCTCCTACTTGAGTGATTTATTTCCCTTCTTCAGATTTTAGTGAAATTCCACCTCACATCTGCACAGCTGTAGCCCCTACTGGGGAGGCTGAGGCGGTAGGATCCCTTGAACCCAGAGAATTTTGAGTTCGGCCTGGGTAAAACAGCAAGATCGCATTTATAAAAATAAAATAAGGCCAGGTACGGTGTCTCATGCCTATAATCCATTCCAGCACTTTGGGAAGCTGAGGCAGGTGGATCATTTGAGGTTAGGAGTTCAAGACCAGCCTGGCCAACATTGGTGAATCCCCATCTCTACTAAAAATGCAAAAAGTAGCCAGGTGTCGTGGTGTGTGCCTATAATCCCACCTACTTTGGGGACTGAGGCAGGAGAATTGCCTGAACCCAGGAGGCAGAGGTTGCAGTGAGCCGAGATCACACCACTGCTCTCCAGCCTGGGCAACAGAGTAACATTCTGTCTCAAAAAAATAAAAAAAAAAATAGCAACAAAATGAATGTCAACTCAGATGAACCCATTAATGAAAACTTGTCTTTCTTAACATACAACATCAGGAATGAATTTTGAGTTTGTTTCTCCCACCAGACTCAGTTCCCCAAGGGCAAGGACCATCTTGTTCCTACGTATGCGGGGCCAGATTTGGTGTTCGGCATATAAGACATGATCAGTACTCAGCGTTCTGGTAACTAACTGTCCGGCAGAAATGTGAGCTGGAGACTTGGTTTTGAAACCAGTAGATGGAACTGGTTCCTAACCAAGGGCCATATTGCCCCCCAGGAGAGATTTGCAAGGACAGTAGATTTTTTTTCTTTGTCAGGATGAGGCAGAGGCTGGCCACTGTCTTCAGTGAGCAGAGGTCAGGGATGCTAAGTGCCCGGCAGTGAATAAGACTCTGCCCCCCACGGTGAGGCACTGTTTGGTGGGAAATGTCAATAACACAGCGGTTAAGAAGCACTGATGTATAATGACCTCCTGCCAAACAATTTCTCAGTTCTATTAAGACAGTCTCTCTTTTGCTGACATGTTCTGATACCTAAAAATTAAATTATCTCCCTGGGTTTTAAAAAGCTGTTCATTTTCTCTAGCTTCCTTTCTCTTGGAAAACAACAACAACACATTTTGGTCTCAAATGGTAATCATTTTAGTTATTAGACAGTGACACTTTTGTATATTTCTATTCAAGATTTTATAATTTAGAAATCAATTTCGAAGTGTTTGGTCAGGTGACATGGTTAGGAGGGGACATTCTTCTAATCCCAAGATTTTTCTAGAGAAGAGATGATACAGTTTCCTCAAACTGTTTTTTTTTTTTTTTTTTTTTTGAGATGGAGTTTTGCTCTTGTTGCCAGGCTGGAGTGCAGTGGCATAATCTTGGCTCACTGCAAACTTCCCTCCCAGTTTCAAGCAATTCTCCTGCCTCAGCCTCCCCAGTAGCTGGGATTACAGGCACCCACCACCACACCCCGCTAATTTTGTATTTTTAGTAGAGACAGGGTTTCACCACGTTGGTCAGACTGGTCTCGAACTCCTGACCTCAGATGATCCACCTGCCTCGGCCTCCCAATGTGCTGGGATTACAGGCATGAGCCACTGCGCCGGCCCATCCTGTGATTTTAAAAGTTTGAGGAAACTGGCCAGGCATGGTGGCTCACGCCTGTAATCCCAGCACTTTGGGAGGCCAAGGCAGGTGGATCATCTGAGGTCAGGAGTTCGAGACCAGTCTGGCCAACGTGGTGAAACCCTGTCTCTACTAAAAATACAAAAAATTAGCCTGGTGTGGTGGCGGGCGCCTGTAATCCCAGCTCCTAAGGAGGCTGACGCAGGAGAATCGCGTGAACCCGGGAGGTGGAGGTTGCAGTGAGCCGAGATTGCAGCATTACACTCAGCCTAGATGACAGTGCAAGACTCTGTCACCAAAAAAAAAAAAAAAAAAAAATCACAGGATGGAACAGGAACAACAAGGACACAAGGAATCTTACTATAAACTCTTAGTGAATTTAGTGTGGTCTTAGGAATTTTCTCTTCTGGTGGAACTGCTACTGTTATCTCTTTCTGGAATGAGGAGATTAATCTAGGTAACACTTTCTCATACCCAACAAAATAGTAACTTAAAAGTTAGGAGACTATAGAGGCTGTCAGTGTGGGTTTAAACAACAATCGCAAGCTACCATACAAGTGCATTTCCGGGTGCCGAGACAAGAAGGACATGAATAACTCATTTATTTGAACAATACTTTGAGGCATTAATTGATCCTGTTTTTTGTAAAAGAAGATACTAAGGCACAGTAAAGTGCTAGCATAAAACACAGCACTTGTAGAGGTAACTTAAACTTTAAACCCACAGTGGTTTTGAGGACAAAAGCAGAAAATATTAACAATAATTTCTCTTTCTCCACACTGACCTCAAGTACTCCTTATCTGTCATTTAGCATAGCTGTTTTCATAAAAGGCAATTCAATTTTGTATTTTTTGTATTTTATTGTGATTTTTTATTTAAGTACTCTTAGTTTTTAATGTTTAAGGAGTTACTGATAAAATATTTACAAAAGTCATTTGCACAGTGAAAAATCACTTACATTGCCCAATAAGTTATTGATTTATATCATTATATTTACCGTTCAAACATACTAGTCAATTTTTTTTTTTTTTTAGGCCTGGCGCAGTGGCTCATGCCTCTAATCCCAGCACTCTGGGAGGCCGAGGCAGGCGGATCACCTGAGATCAGAAGTTCGAGACTAGCTTGTCCAACATGGTGAAACCCCATCTCTACTAAAAATACAAAAAAAAAAAAAAAAAAATGAGCCAGACATGGTAGCCGGTGCATGTAATTCCAGCTACTCAGGAGGCTGAGGCAGGAGAATCACTTGAACCAAGGGGGCAGAGGTTGTAGTAAGCCAAGATTGCGCCATTGCATTCCAGGCTGGGCGACGTGAGTGAAACTCCATCTCAAAAAACAAACAAAAAAAATCTAGTGAATTTTTTTTTTTTAGTTTGAAAAATTCATGCAAGGGTAGGCGCAGTAGCTCACCCCTGTAATCCCAGCACTTTGGGAGGCCGAGGTGGGCAGATCACCTGAGGTCGGGAGTTCAAAACCAGCCTGACCAATGTGGAGAAACCCTGTCTCTACTAAAAAAATACAAAATTAGCTAGGCATGGTGGCACATGCCTGTAATCCCAGCTACTCGGGAGGCCGAGGCAGGAGAATCACTTGAACCCGGGAGGCGGAAGTTGCGGTGAGCCAAGATCAGGCCATTGCACTCCAGCCTGGGCAATAAGAGTGAAACTCCATCTTGAAAAAAAAAAAAAAAAAAGAAAGAAAAAGAAAAATTCATGTATTTGGTTTAGAAGGTGCAATAACCAGACAAAAATCTCCATTCTTTTGGAATAAGGGGAGTGGAATGTGATATCTGCAGCCAGCTTCCTGTAGTGATACATCAACGTTGCAAAGTGCAGATGAAAGAGCAGGGCTTTTGAAAGCCCATTTTTAAAGCTTTTCCTTTCACTTTCTACCTATTGATTAGTTACCAGTTGTTCTCTTCTTTCTACTTGTAGGCCATATTATTTCATTTCCACTCCACAAATCCAACATAGTTAATTGGGTTTGATATTAATGAGCTTGTACAGCTAAAACATGGAAATATAATAACTACTGTTGATCGATCTTTCAGGTAGGTAAAAGCTAATTTTGCAAACAATTAATGTCATATTGTGATTTATCATAAACCATTGAAACAGTTCAACAGTGATCCATCTTTAATGTTGATGAATGTTAACAGGTTTCAGATTGTAATTCTCAATACATTTTCCAAATGGAATAGCATATAGACCTAGAATTTGTCAAAAAGAAATAATTTTTCCTCTAGCCTCTTAGAATCAGTGTTTGGAGTCTTGTAAATTAAAATGACAAAAAACTGGCCTGGCACTGTGGCTCACACCTGTAATCCTAGCACTTTGGGAGAAGGAGATGGGTGGATTGCTTGAGCCCGGAAGATGGAGACCAGCCTGGGCCATATGGTGAATCCCTGTCTCTGGAAAAAAAAAAAAAAAAGCAAAAATTAGCCCAGCATGATGGCGTGCACCTATAGTCCCAGTTACTTAGGAGGCTGAGCTTGGGCCCAGAAGGTTAAGGTTGCAGTGAGCTGAAATCTCACCACTGCACTCCACTCTGGGTGACAGAGTGAGACCCTGACTCAAAAAATAAAATAAATGACAAAAACCAGATTAACAAGGGATTAACAAGAGAAAAGACAAAGTGTATTCATTTTGTTTGTTAATATCCATTCTCAGAAGAGCACAAAGAAAGCAGCCAATAGCTGAACATAGGGGCTTATCTGTAAACTTCGTAGTCTGATAATGGGGTGAGGATAGGGCATAATTCAGACAAAGCTTCTGTCTGCATTTCTTGATTCTAAAATGTTTTCAGCTCAAAAAAATTTTATGCCACTGTGGTATAATTTGGATCCATTCAAAAAATGAGAAATTGGACTTAAATATCAAATTCAAGGATTTGAGTACAGATAACCAGGCCAAAGAGGTGATCTGGTCCTAAAAGAACTTACTTTGTGGAGAAGCCTGAATGTAAAACTCTGCATGAGTCTTACAGTTTCAATTATCAGGAAGCAAACACTCACGTAACTAAACCAAGTCATGAAATAGAACATTTCTTCCAGAGGCTTCTTCCATCCTGTCTTCTAACCACGACTTCTTTCTCTCATCACAGAGTCTGTCACTGTGGCTTTTATAACATTATAAAAAATACTTTGAGTTTTATTTTTATTTTTAAATTTATTTATTTATTTTTTAAGATGGAGTCTCGCTCTGTCACCCAGGCTGGAGTGCAGTGGTGCAATCTCCGCTCACTGCAAGCTCCGCCTCCCGGGTTCACGCCGTTCTCCTGCCTCAGCCTCCCGAGTAGCTGGGACTACAGGCGCCAGCCACCATGCCCGGCTAATTTTTGTATTTTTAGTAGAGACGGGGTTTCACCATGTTAGCCAGGATGGTCTCGATCTCCTAACCTCGTGATACACCCACCTTGGCCTCCCAAAGTGCTGGGATTACAGGCGTGAGCCACCATGCCAGACCTTAAATTTTTATTATTATTATTATTATTATTATTATTTGAGTCTCACTCTGTCACCCAGGCTGGAGTGCAGTGGCACGATCTCGGCTCACTGAAACTTCTTCCTCCTGGGTTCAAGCAATTCTCCTGCCTCAGCCTTGTGGAGGAATAGTTAAATATTAAATGTGAACTCATTTGGTTGTGGACAGAAACAATGGTCACCAAGTCTCGGAACAGGTTGTGTGAGCCCCTTAAGGCGTTCATCCAGCACTGTTTCAGAGAAATCCCTATTTCAATCTATTCCTATACGTTAGTTATTGAAAAACAATAGACAATTGCAAAAACAAGTTGACCTTTTTGTGTTCCTTGAGCCCCGTCACGAAGGGCCCTCGTAACTGGACCTCATGCCAAACTCGTTACAAAAACAGCTAGGGTCTCAGACCACGCAGAAGCTTCATGAGACCCCTCCTTGTCTGCATGGACGAGTGGTCGACTCTGGATCCCAAGATGTTGCTTCCCAGTTTGGTGGTGAATCCTCCACAGTCTGGTGAGTGTAAGTATCTTTTCCCTTCTCTTCCCATTGCAATTTGCTTATTGTAACAATATCCTTATTATATTGATTTTCTTATTATATCATTTGCTTATTATGTCATTTCCTTATTATATCTGCATTGCCATTTACATGGGGTAAAGCTTGTTTACCCTTTAAAGTATTGTGTGTGTGCCATTTCTTCTCCCCTCATGCATTTCCTGCACAGAACATCAGCCTCCCCAGTAGCTGGGACTACAGACGCCCGCCACCACAGCTGGCTAATTTTTGTATTTTTAGTAGAGACGGGGTTTCACCATGTTGGCCAGGCTGGTCTCAAACTCCTGACCTCAAGTGATCCTCCTGCCTCAGCCTCCCAAACTGCTGGGATTACAGATGTGAGCCACTGTGCCCAGCCTGAGTTTTATTTTTAATCATGCACCTTTGAACACTAAATTTTGTCTGACATTACTAAACTTCACAAAAATTAAATAATAAAGTATGTAATTATGTCCGATGTCTCTAGTCCTTATGAGAATCATAAAATATTGATTGTAGTTGTCATTTGTTTACATTAACTATTTGATTGAAATAATATACCTGCCTGGTGCAGTGGCGTATGCCTGTAATCCCAACACTTTGGGAGGCCAAGGATAGGAGGATCACTTGAGGCCCAGGGCTCAAGACCAGCCTGGGCAACACAGTGAGACTCCATCTCTTCAAAAAATTTAAAAATTAGCCAGTCATGATGGTGTGTATTTGTGGTCCCAGCCACTCAGAGGCTGAGGTGGGAGGATCACTTGAGCCCGGGAGTTTGAGGTTGCAGTGGTCTATGATTGTGCCAATGCACTCCAGCCTTGACAACAGAGCAAGACCTTGTCTCTGGAAAAAAAAAAGAAAAAAAAATAAATAATATACATAATTATACACAATTTTATCATTCTGGATGGACATTTCAATAGCTTCTAGTTGTTGAAATGTGTTGGCATTTGCTTTGTGATCAGATACGGCTGCAATGTTTACTAATCTGTGTATTATGTGTTTGAAAAGAATGTGTGTTCTACAACTGTTGGTTGCAGTCTTCAATCTATATATGTCAATTAGATTCAAATCTATATTAGTTTTATTTATTTATTATTTATATTTAGAAGGTACGAGTACTTTGTTTTCAACAAAATTTTTACAATGAATATCGTTCATTTGAAAACATAGCCTTTGTCTCACAAATCATAACCCTTTGTTATTTTTACTATTTGTTATTTTTACTATTTGTGACTGTGTTGCTGTGTGCCACATCTGTCTGTCTGCTGTGAGAGGGATAGTGGTATAGATAAGCCAGGCAACTTCCTGGGGTTTTAATATTCAAGGAACAGAAGGCTGGTCTGGGATACAAGAAAAACGCTCTGACAGTTTCTCGGGATCACGTGTCCTGCATATAATAGGTATGGAAATGTCAAATGCACATCTTTACTCTGGAAAGCAGAAGATATGTAGAAACCGGGCAGCTGCCTTATGGTGAGGAAAGCTGTTGCTATTATACCTGCCTGTCTTACTGACTTTATAATAATAGATTGTCCCAGTGTTAAGTAATTGGTTTTGACCACTATTTTGTGTTGTTAAGACGTACTTTCCTTCCAGGGGGCATAGCTGTTTCTGGAAACAACACACTGTAAGATGCTTTTCTTAAACCATTAATAGTTGAGGAAATGTTGCCACTTGAATCTCCATCTCAGTAAGAGTGGGAATTGACATGGTGATGGTTGTACTGGATTAGAACCATGCCAGGCACCCAGGGTGTGATCTTCCTGGGTTGTATAAATCGAGCGGTTGTTTGTACTGCGATGCTTTGGGAGACTTTTTTATTTATTTATTTATTTATTTATTTATTTATTTATTTAATTTATTGAGAAGCTTTGGGAGGCTTTGAGATTAAACTGCTGAAAAGGAATCTTGTTTGATTTCATGGCTGATGTTAAAATGGAAGAGTTGCTGCGCTTCTCATTGTAGCCCATGGAAGCTACTTACCAAACAGCCACATAAAGATAAACACATTTAGCTAAAAAGAAAGAAGAAGAAAGAAAGAAAGAAAGAAAGAAAGAAAGAAAGAAAGAAAGAGGAGGTAGCAAAGTTTTTCACAGAATGTCTCATCCAGCAAAATATTTTGAGTACATACGACCTGTTATGCACATCTACTGAGGCACTCATATATGTGTAACTTTATACATTACTGTGATTATTATTACTACCATAATATCAAAGTATTTTTCAGGTAAAATAAATGGACATTTAAATACTCAGCACATGGAACGCTGAATTATTTCAAGCATTTCTTTTTTGAAGACACTTTCCTAGGAATTCAAACAATGCTAACCCCTAATATAAGTAACTTTTGATACAAATACACCAATATCTGCTGAAGACTATCTGGGGTATGTAAATAAGGCCTGAAAGGCTGTGGTAGAAGAAATATTGGAAGTGAGATGGAGGCTGGGTGCGGGGGCTCACACGTGTAATTTCAGCACTTTAGGAGGCCGAGGCAGGCTGATCACGAGGTCAGGAGTTCAAGACCAGCCTAGCCAACATGGTGAAACCCCATCTCTACTAAAAATACAAAAATTAGCTGGGCATGGTGGTTCACGCCTGTAATCCCAGCTACTTGGGAGGCTGAGGCAGGAGAATCTCTTGAACCCAGGAGGCGGAGCTTGCAGTGAGCCAAGATTGTGCCCCTGCACTCCAGACTGGGGGACAGAGCGAGATTCCATCTCAAAAAAAAAAAAAAAAGTGAGATGGATAGGTTGGTAGGATTGAGTGGGACCTTCACAAACAGGGATTCCCAGAAACATCTTGTAGATGGACTCCAGCTGTAGAAAGTGTTTCATCCATCCCTGTCACGATGAAAAAATAAGAACATGGATTAATATTGATGTTTCAGAAACTTAAATGTTCCACTTAAAGTTCTTTATTTGGTGTTCTTTTTTTTTCCTGACATTATGTCAATACTATTTTTTTGGTGTTAAAATAGAAATATGATGATACTAGCTGTTTTTCTAATACATGTTTACTTGACAACACTAAATATGAACAGCCCTCTGTGATTTTATAAAATGCAGGAGCATTTTCTTTTTATATTAAATCCAGAACTTTAGGACCCAAGATGTTTAGAAGAGAGCCCAAGGGCACTAGGATTCTAGAACCTGGAGAGGAGGCAGGAGGTGAAAGCACCGATGGCCAAGTCCTATCCTCCTGCCAGAGCGCCACCTGGGGATTGGTTGGTAGATGACCGAGGTCAACTGCTTTCATTTGATTTATTTTCAAACAGGAAAGGGAAAGATGAGAAGATATATTGTGTGTCTTCTCACTGAACTCTAAAAAAACTGAGTACAATATTCATGGAATCACCTTATTTCAGGACCAGCCCAGCAGAAATCTAGGCAGTGATCTGATGTTTATTCCCAATCGTTTGGTTTTTATATGTAGGGATTGGGATGGTCCTTTGCATTTATAGGCAATACGTTAATTCCTCTTCAAATATCTTCATTTAACACAGCTAACTGAAATGCTCAACACTCCAGTGAAGAAGAAACCACAAATGATGAACAAATGTTTTGTCACTCTTTCAGATTCAGAAATTTTGCTTGAAAAAAGTCTGAAGAAACTAATTTAGGAAAGAAACCTCTGGCAATAACTCTAAAGAGTTTGAATTGGTTGCCTTTATTCCTAACACTATGATGTTTTGGGATAGGAACTAATAGATGGTATTTTTTCTTTACCATTGGCAGTATATCATTTACAACAGATGTTCCTGACTCAGGATAAAATGTAACTGCCAGCCAGAGTCACCCACCAGCCCCTGAGGAAAGGGCTCAACCTTGAGAACATCTGGCTGGCTTCAAAAAGATCACACAAATACAAGATGATGCTGAGGATAAGACAAGTGGTTTTGAGAGACGAAAACCTTTAAAAATATTTGGAAGAGTCCTGAGGACCAATAAAATAAAGACACTGCAATACTTCATGGACACCAGAGAGCAATTTAACACTGAAATGAAAGCAACATGTTGCACCTGAACATTGAAAAAAGCCCACGTGTTAAGAGGAAGAAGAAATATGCAATTCGCTGCAATAAATATTGAACCTTTAAAAAACAGAAGGAACATGAAAACTAAAGGCACTGGGCCACAGCAAATAAGGTGGCGGCCGCTATCCCATAATGATTACATGATCTCCATGATTGTAAAATGTATATGCCACCTGAATTTATTCTTAGACCTTCTCTCAAAGATGTCTGCATTCAACACAGGCAATAACTGCAGGTAATAGTAAAGAATCCTTCAGGCATGATAGAGGAACAGACTAAGTGTGGGAAAAGGAAGAACTAGTCAAAATTGCTAATAAGGCCGGGTGCGGTGGCTCATGTCTGTAATCCCAGCACTTTGGGAGGCTGAGGCAGGCCGATCACCTAAGGTCAGGATTTTGAGACCAGCCTGACCAATAGGATGAAACCCCATCTCTACCCAAAATACAAAAATTAGCTGGGCGTGGTGGCATATGCCTATAGTCCCAGCGACTTGGGAGGGTGAGGCAGGAGAATTGCTTGAACTCAGGAGGTGGAGGTTGCAGTGAGCCGAGATCATGCCCATTGCACTCCAGCCTGGGCAACAGAGCGAGACTCCATCTCAACAACAACAAACAACAACAACAACAACAACAAAAACTGCTAATAAAAATTTTAACAAGAATATTTCAGGAAGCGAATGAGTTGTGTTCATCTTCAAATGTGTGAAAAATTATTCAGTGAAAAGATGGGCAGCTTAGTCTTATGTTGCTCTAGACACTATCATCAGGAGCATTGGGTACAAATAGTAAAACAATCAGAGCAGTACATACAGGGAATGTGTATTCTGCAGTCAACATAATTGTTGGAGTTGTTAGAGAGGTTACTAGTGTGTGGAGAGAAGTATGACGAAAGTCCAGTAATGAAGAGTTTTGTTTTGTTTTAGCAGAGATGACTAAATGATAAGAAATTCATTTGATGCCTGTGTAATGGGGCATTTTGCTATAATGTAAGCTGTTATAATCAGATTTTTCTTGTTCATAGATTGGCAAAGCATCATATTGGATATCTTAGATTACTGACATCTTAAAAAATTAATCAGCCTAATATTTTTAAATGCATTTCTTTTTGAATTTACTTTTAGTTGAATTTTGAGATTTGTTTCAATCATTATTGGAATTTTGTAGATGTCTTCTGATTTCCCTAGGGAATGCCTTTGTGTCCAAGAACAAGAAACATAACCAATAAAGAACAATACATCCGTAGTTTTCCTATATTAGTAGAAACTATTTAAAGGAGATGAAAATGGAAAGAAGATCATGAAAAAAAGAAAACTCCAAAAATGGAGCTACAAAACCGACTTCTAGGTCCAAGATCAATGAAAGTAGAATACGGAAGTCTGGAAGGAACTATACATTGTCCCTGACTTACGTAACAGAGAAGAAAGTTGGGAAGAAAAGTGTGGGCAACCTCCCCACAAGAGACCAGATTAAAAGCCAGGAAGAAGGCTGGGCACGGTGGTTCACGCCTGTAAACCCAGCACTTTGGGAGGCCGAGGCGGATGGATTGCTTGAGGTCAGGCGTTCGAGACCAGCTGGCCAACATGTGGAAAACCTGATTCTACTAAAATTACTATATATATATATATACATATATATATACTAATTATATATAGTATATATACTCTATATATAATTGCTATATATAGTATATATACTATATATAATTACTATATATACAGTATACTATATATACACACATACTATATACTATATATAGAGACAGTACACTATATATATACACACATATATATACATATATACATATATAGCGACAGTATACTATATACACACACACACACATACATATATATACACACACACATTTTTTATATATATATATGTATATATATATGTATATATATATATATATATATGTATATATATATAAACTGTGCGTGGTGGCTCACCCCTGTAGTCCTAGCTACTCAGGAGGCCGAGGCAGGAGAATTGCTTGAACTCAGGAGCCAGAGGTTGCAGTGAGCCAAGACTGTGCCACTGCACTCCAGCCTGGGTGACAGAGCGAGACTCAGTCTCAAAAAAAAAAAGTGAAACCCCATCTCCACTAAAAATACAAAAAAAAAAAAAAAATAGCTGGGCTTAGCAGCAGACACCTGTAATCCCAGCTACTTGGGAGGCTGAGGCAGGAGAATCGCTTGAACCTGGGAGGCGGAGGTTGCAGTAAGCAGAGATTGCACCACTGCACTCCAGCCCGGGGGACAGAGTGAGACTTCATCTCAAAAAAGAAAAACAACAACAACAGCAACAACAGAAAAGAAGTGACTCAAAATGTTTCAAAGAACTAACTCAAAATGTTTTTCTGTCTTTCTTCCTTTTCCTTCTCTCTTTCTTTCTTTCCTTCTTTCTTTCTTTCTTTTTCTTTCTTTCTTTCCTTCGTTCTTTCTTTCTGTCTCTCTCTCTTTTCTATTTTTTTTTTTTGGATGGAGTCTCGCTCTGTTGCCCAGGCTGAAGCGCAATGGCGTGACCTTGGCTTACTGCAACCACTGCCTCCCGGGTTCAAGTGATTCTCCTGCCTCAGCCTCCCGAGTAGCTGGGACTACAGGCGTGTGCCACTACGCCCGACTAATTTTCGTATTTTTAGTAGAGATGGGGTTTCACCATATTGGTCAGTCTGGTCTTGAATTCCTGACCTCATGATCCACCCACCTTGGCCTCCCAAAGTGCTGGGATTACAAGCATGAGCCCCTGCGCCTGGCCTAGCACCTTCTAGTTCTAATTAGGCTGCATCCATGAGGGTGGAAGAACTGTCTCTGGAAAAAAGCAGTAATTAGGATGAGAAAAGTTGTGTTTTATGGGGTTATGCAGTGGTGAGCTTTGTTTGATCGTTTAATGGGGGAAAACATGGAAACTCATGCCCCCTAAAACGTTTATATAATAGTATCCCCACACTGAATTTTTCTACGTCAGACTTGGCCCATACAATTTAGAGTTGCTGTCCTGTGCTTTTATGTTGCTTTCCCAGTTTCTCTATTTCCATCAGCAGCTGATATCTTTGTAGTTGCTCTAGAGCAGAGGGCTCAGTCTTTTCAATCTTGTGGTCCCTTTACACTCTTAAGAATTATTGAGAACCACCAGGAATTTTTGTTAATGTGGATGGGTTATATCTAGCTATATTTATGTATTTTAAGTTAAGGCTAAGGAATTTAAAAATATTCATTTATTGATTCATTTTAAGATAGTGATGCACCTATTTCATGCTAACACCAATAACTTATTTTTATGGAAAAAAAACAACAAAATGGAAACAGCGCTTTAGTTCACATTTTTGTAAATCTCTGTAATACCTGGTTGAAACGGAGACAGTGGGAGTCTCCTCACTGCTTCTGCATTTGCAGAACCACACCCCACACTCTTGGGAGCATGAGAATGAGAAGGGCAAGTAACACAGAGAGTCATTAGATAAATGGTTTTGACCTTATGGACTCTCTGAAAGGAATAGGGAGTCCTCAGGGGTCCCCTGCATCGAGGCCTTCCTGATCAAGGGAGCCAAGCTCCAAGGGTTGCTGGGGAGCTGGAGGCGGTGAGATGGGGCAGAGAGGCAGTTGTCACCAAAAGCGTGTTTAGGCTCCATTCACTTCACCCCAGGTGGCCTACTGAACCCACATGGCCACCAGCCCAACTGAAGCAGAACCCGATAGAATCCTGTGTAGAATTATTTTAGGATTCACCCATCTTGGCATGCACAAGCCATTTCAATTGAAGAATGTTTTCTAATAACAAAACATTGTAAACCTAAGTATGTGGCAATAGTAATGATTAAGTAAATTATGGTTTCCCGAAGCCCAGTGCTCTGCAGCCATCAGAGAGTAAAAGCGAGAATGTGTTCAGTGGAGATAGCCTCAGGATATTTAAAAGCAGAGAACACAAAGTATAGAATCGTGTTGTGTAAGTTATGACCTTTTTTTCTGTGCTTTTGAAAAACAGAATACACGTATAGCAGGAAAAGACACACCAAACTACTTTATATAATTGGTTGTGTTTGTGTTTGGTAAGATGTATGCACTGAAGAGGAAGGTTTCGATTTTTTTTTTTTGAGACAGGGCTTTGCTCTGTCGCCCAGGCTGGAGTGCAGTGGCGCGATCTCAGCTCACTGCAGCCTCGACCGCCCCGGCTCAAGCGATCCTCCCACCTCAGCTGTCCCAGTAGCTAGAACTACAGGGGCGCCACCACGCCTGGCGAATTTTTTGTAGAGATGGGTTCTCTCCAGGTGGCCCAGGCTGGTTCTGAACTCCCGGGCTCAAGGGATCTTCCTGCTTCAGCTTCCCAAAGTGCGGGGATTACCGGCGTGAGCCACCGCGTCCCGCCTGTTTTTAATTTTTAGCAGTTTTAAATCTTCTGGCAATGAGTAATGTTATAGTGTCCCAGGTGTTTGGTCCTTTAAGAAAAGGATAGCAGGACGGGTTATCTCGATGGGAGCGTGTTCCACCTCTGCCCTCCGCCAGCCGCCCTCGCCGGAGATGCACCCAGGTATTTTCCTCCGGATGCATGAATGGCTCGCCCGCCGACACGCCAGCCCCGCCCCGCGAGCCCGGTTTCCGCGCCCCCTCCCCGCCCACGCCCTGCGCGCCCTTCCTATTGGTCCCATGCCGCGCTTTCCCGTTCAATCGCAGCGCTTAGCGCCAGAATTTGAATCTTCGTTTTCGTTTGAATTGGGCGGGCGCGCCGGGCTGGAAGAAGGAAGTGGAGGGCTGACGCGGCGGGCGGGCGGGAGGACTCGACTCGGTGGGAGCCGCTAGAGCCGGGCGCCCGGGGAGGTAGCCTGTAGGGCCACCGGGTCCCCGTCAGGGGCGGCGGCGGGAGCAGCGGGGACTGCAGGCCGGGGCGCAGCGAGCGCGGCCCCGTGGGCTGCGGCCCGGTGTGTGCGGAGCGCGGCGGACGCAGCGTGGCGGGCGCAGCTTACCGGGCGGAGGTGAGCGCGGCGCCGGCTCCTCCTGCGGCGGACTTTGGGTGCGACTTGACGAGCGGTGGTTCGACAAGTGGCCTTGCGGGCCGGATCGTCCCAGGTGAGCTGCGGCCGGGACTCCTGGGAGCTGTCCGGGGTCGAGGGCTGAGCCGCGAGGACCCCCGAGCTCTGCGGGGACGGGCAGGGGACAGACGCGCGGCCTGGGCCCGACTCCTCCTGGGCTCTGGCGAGGGCGTCTCGGTGGAAGCTCCCAGGAGGCGCAGGCGCTGGCGACAACACCCCAGCTGCCGGACTTTGGGGCGCCGGGGGCTGCGGTCGGATCGTCCTGGGGTCCCCGCTGTCTAGCTGCGGTGTGCGCTTCTGTGGCCGGGGATAGGCGAATTGGGCACGGGGCCCTTCTTAGCTCCTTCGCTATCAGAGTAACTCGCACCTCTTTTGCAGTGGAAGAGTTGTAAATTTGCTTCTGGCCTTCCCCTACGGATTATACTTGGCCTTCCCCTACGGATTATACTCAACTTACTGTTTAGAAAATGTGGCCCACGAGACGCCTGGTTACTATCAAAAGGAGCGGGGTCGACGGTCCCCACTTTCCCCTGAGCCTCAGCACCTGCTTGTTTGGAAGGTGAGCCCCGCGGGCGCGCGCGGACGTTTTAGCTGAGAAAGAGGAAAATATCTTAGTCACAGAATACAGTCCAGAAACGCGCTCTAGGATCCATTCGTTACTAAGTTGACATAGTTGTGTTTTTTTGTTTTGCAAATATAAATTTGATGCTAGTTTGTATGTTTAAGTGGTTTAAAAAATCAAGCCAATTAAAAAAATCGATTTGCTAATGTTGCGGTAAAGAAAGATGTAGATGGTCTTCATATGTCACTGGCTGCAGGCAGGCGTCTGAAGACACTGTGCGCCCCCGGGTGCCTCCACAGTGGGCATCCCTGGCCACTGGGGACACAGAGAATGAAGGAAGGAAGCCATACACTTGCCTCTTGGCTCCTTGTGGCAATAGGAAAATGGGACAGAAAGTCTTCCTGCCTGGAATTTGAGAACGTTTCCTCTTATGTTGCTGTCCTGTTTGGTGGTGGTAATAACCCTGTCCCTGTATAACAGGTATAGTTGCTGACAGTGCCCCATCAGCCTCTGACATGTGTCCCACTAGAGGCCTGAGAAGGGGGGTCATTTCCCGTGTGGTCTGGGCCCTGAATCCCAGACCACACGGGATTCAGGCCTCACCCTGTCCTCCCAACCCCATCCCGGCCTCACCCTGTCCTCCCAACCCCATCCCCTACCTTGTTCCTCCCGCCTAAGGCATTCCAAGCCTTTGTTCACCTTGGTACTTCTTACACACTTGGAAGTTTACAATGGGAAAGTTCTCCCCTTCCCCAAGCTTGTGTGATTTCCATCATTCAGGCATCAGGTGAAATGTCACCTCCGAGGAAGCCTTGCATAAAAACTTGTATTTCCAACCCCACAGCTTCAGGGTTGAGTTGTGGGTTTGTCTCCCACTAGGCTGAGCTCCCCAAAGGCAAAGACTGTCTTGTTACTAATCACGTGCACAGGGCCAGGGATAGTGTCTGGCATAGGGGGTGTGATCAATACCTAGCATTCTGGCAAGGGTCAGTAGAAACATGGGCTGGAGCCATGAATTTGCAATCTCTTGAGAGCAGTGGTTCTCACAGGAGGGTCATCTAACCTTCCAGGAGTCATTTGAATTTCCACGTCACAATATAGGAGGGGGGCATGCGCTGTCATCGCGGAGGAGAGGTCAGGGTGGGCATCCTACCAGGCTCAGGGCAGCCCCCACAATACAGAAGCATCTGGCCCAAGATGTCAACAGTGCCAAAGCTGAGAAACACCCATCTATAGTCGTCCTCCTGCCAAACAAATTCTCAGTTGTAAGGGATAGTCTCTCCTTTGCTCAGATGTCCTGTTACCTTAAAATCAAATTATTTTATTGGGGTTAAGGAAGCTTTTCACTTTCCATAGATACCTTTCTCTTGAAAAGGAAAAATATAAACATTTCATCTCAAGTGGCAGTCCTTTTGCTTTTTTATACAGTACTCCTTGAATATATTTTCATGCAAGATTTTATAATTTAGAAATAATTCCTAAGTGGTCACATGACCTGGGTAGGAAGAGAGATTCTTAGACTCCAAAGGTTCCGATGGAGAACAGACAGGCCATTGCATAGTTTATTCAAATTTTTAAGGTCACGGGCTAGAACAGGAACACTGAAGACTCCAGGAACCTACTAACAAACTCTTCTGATTATTAGTTTGTATAGGTTTAGGAATTGTCTCTTCTGCTACTTTGCCATGGTGTTAGCTTTCTGTGGAAAAACAAGTTGAATTTAGATTTTTTGTGTGTGTTGCTTGCAAATTAGTATTTTTATTGTTTAGAGACTTGAATCTGTCAGTAAATTCAGTGTAGTTTTAAAACAACAATGAAAAGCTTACCCATAATGAGTATTTACTATGTGCTAGGCAAATTAGTGACATGTACAACCATTTAATTGAACATCACATGATGTAGGTTCTAATGTAATCTCTTTATTGTATATGAAGAAACTGATGCACAGAAGTGCTAGCATCAAATAAGCACATTTGGGGATGATTAAACCTCTAAACATATTTAACATTACAAACAAACGTTTTTGAAAAAGCACAGAGTATTAAAAATAGTCATTTTCCAAAATTGATGTAAGTATTCCTTTATTTGTGTCTTTTAAGTATAGCTTTTCATATAAAAGGTAATTCGATTTGTATTCTAGTGTTTTCCCTTGTTTTTATATACTCTCTGTTTTAAAGATCTAATAGTTACATGTTTAATACTTCCAAAAGTTCTTTGCAAAATGCAAGATCGTTTACATTGCCCATTTTGTTTGTTACTCCTTTATGTCATATTTACAGATCAAACATTCTAGTCAAATTGTGTTTTATTTTGGGAAATTGAGGTAATCTTTTAAAAAGTTGCAGCATCCAAAAAAACCTTCTTCTTTTGCATGAAGGGGTATTGAATGTGACATCCGTATCCAGCTTCCTGTTGTGTCAAAACAACATTGCAAAATTGAAATCAATGAGCAGGAGGTGAGTGGTTTTTTTGAAGATCTACTTTTAAAGCTTTTTAGTTCACTTTTAATCTGTTCATTAGTTACATATTTCCCCTTCTTTTCACTTGCAGGCAATATTACATAATTTCAGTTCCACAAATCCAACACAAGTAAATGGGTCTGTTATTGATGAGCCTGTACGGCTAAAACATGGAGATGTAATAACTATTATTGATCGTTCCTTCAGGTAGGTAAAAGCTGATTGGTCTAACAGTAAATGTCATCTTCTGATTAACCATAAACTAGTGTCATAGTCAACTGTCATTCTTTAATGTTCATGGATGTCAAAGTATTTCAGGTTTTCATTCTCAACACTAATCTTAATTTAAAAGGATATGGATCTAGGAAGATGACTAATTGGGACAAAATGTGATGGAATTCAAGGATTTGGGTGCAAATAATTATGCAGAGGGAGGTTGACCTTGTCCTAAAGGAGTTTGTTATTTTCTTCCAAGTGTTTTGAAACTGCATGAGATTTTTCTATTCTTTTTTATTTTAAAGCAAAATATACACAGAGAAAAAGGTACAAAACAAGATGGACAGGTCAATTTATCATGTGAACACCCTTTCGATCACCACCTATTATGGACTGATTTGTGCTCTCCCGAAATTCATATTTTGAATTCCTAACCCCTCGTACCTTAGGATGTAACTGTATTTGGAAAGAGGGCATTTAAAAAGGCAATGAAGCCTTTTTGAGCTATTAGTATGGGCCCTAATCTGATGATTGGTGTCATTATAAGAGGAGATTAGGGAACACGTGCACAGAGGAAAGCCCATGAGAAGAGGCAGCAAGAAGGCAGCCATCTGCAAGTCAAGGAGAGAGGCACAGAGAAATCCAATCCAGCTGACACCTTGCTCTTGGACTTCCAGCCTCCAGCACTGAGAAGGGCATGTCTGTTTTTCAAGGCATTCAGGCTGTGGGACTTTATTATGGTGGCCCTAGCAGACTAATACACCCTCAGTTCATATAGAACATTTCCAGAAGCTTTTTTAAAATGCTGTTGTCTAATCACTACTTCATTCCCTCAGCAAGTAAACCACCGTTTTGGCTTTTAGGATATCATAAACGTCTCGAGTTTCACTACCTAAGCATGGATCTCTGAACACGATAGTTTTGTCTGTTCTTATAAAAGTCCTTAACAGTGATATAAGAATGTATACATTTGTGCCTGGCTTGTGCTTTTCTGTGTGTGAGATTCATAGCATGCTGGACATCTCTGTAGTTTGTTCCTTCTCATGGCATAAGTATTTCACTGAAAAAAAAATGTTTAATATATACAATAATATACATAGCTATACAGAATTCATTCATTCTTGATGGACATTTGACTAATGTCTAGTCTTTGAAATGTGTCAAGGTTTGCTTTATGAGCAGATATGGTTAATTATCTTACTAATCTGCCTTGTGTAATTGAAAACTGTATTCTAGTGTCTCATATATATGTAATATATAATTATATATTATATATATTACATATATAATATATAATTATAATATATAATATATATTATATATAATTATAATATATTATCATATACAATTATATAATATTATATAGTATATACTATATGTTATACAGTGATATATAATCTAATAATATATATTATATATACCATATAGTATATACTGTATACTGGTAGTATATACTGTATACAGTATATACTATATGGTACATATAATACATATACAATATATATACAATATATTTATATTATATAATATATAATATATACATATATAATATGTAATATATATATACATACACAGATACACACACTCCCGTTAGATTCAAATCTATAATCTTAGTAAATTTTCCCCTACTATTATTCTAAGAGATATGTTCAAATCACCTACTGGGGATTGATTGATTGATTTGTTTTTATCTCTATCAGTTTTTGCTTTGTATATTTTGAGGCTGTACTATGGTGTACAAACTTAGAATGATGTCTTGGTGCATGGAACTCTGTCATTTAGAGATGTCCTCTGTTTTTAGTAGTGCTTTCTTTTCTGCTTAATGTTTCCTTTGGATGATGAGTATAGTTAAACTAATTTCCTTTTGATGAGTGCTTGTGTAGTATAACTTTTTCCACCCCCTTAATTTTAACTTTTCATAATTGTTATGGTTTAAGTTGTCTCTTGGAACCTGTTGTCAGGTGACCTCTTGTGTTTAACTGGAATATCTTCTTGCTGGATTGATCCTTATATAAAATGTCCTTTTTCTCTATGAATAACTTTTGTCTGAGATGATTTTGTCTCATGTTAGTACAGTACTCCAGTTCCCCTCTGCTTGCTGTTTGCATGGTATTTCTTTTCCCATGCTTTTATTTTAAAAGATTGTGTCTTTGAATCAAAATTGTGTCTCTTGTAGACAACGTATTAGTTGGGTCATTTAAAAATCCATTCTGCTAAATGAATCTCTCTTATTGTCTTCATTTGTATTAGCTGTTTTTTAATGCACCACTTAAATTCCCTGGTCATGTCTTTTACTGTGCTTCTTGGAAGTTTGCCTTCATTTTTAAAGAGTATTTTTATTGAATACAGACTTCTATGTAGGAAGTTTTTCTTTTTTTCTTTTTCTTTTTGTTTGTTTGTTTGTTTGTTTTTGAGACAGAGTCTTGCTCTGTCACCCAGGCTGGAGTGCAGTGGTGTGATCTTGGCTCACTGCAACCTCCGCCTCCCAGGTTCAAGTATTCTCATGCCTCAGCCTACCAAGTAGCTGGGATTACAGGCACGCGCCACAACGCCCGGCTAATTTTTGCAATTTTTAGTAGAGACGGCGTTTCACCATGATGGCCAGGCTGGTCTTGAACTCTTGGTCTCAAGTGATCCACCTGCTTCAGCCTCCCAAAATGCTGAGATTACAGGCATGAGCCACTGCGCCCGGCCTATAGGTAGGAAGCTTTTGATGTTTATTGGAGGGCTGAACTATTTTTCAAAACAAGATATTATCTAAATTGAGATAAATTCAGATGATTAAAGACATCCAACAAAGATTTGAAAGTGAATCTTAGAAAGAGAGACTTGAGTCCAAACTCTCTACCATGAGAAATAATTTCAGATGTGTGACTGCTTCAGATCTTACTTAGGTTGCCTATAAATTCAAATCAGGTCATTTCACTGAGGCCAAAAGTTTTCATTATGCAAAATAAAGGATTGCTTCTATGACTTGATCACTGAGGTTTGCCAGGACAATTATGTATCTTGCTAAAGGTGATCTTCTTAAGATGTACCTGTCTTGTTCAGATACAGACTGAGTATGTGGGAAACTGAAGTGATCATAGTGTTCTAAAATATAGCTTTGTAGTTACCCTGTAGTGTAAGTGTAGCTTTTTATTTACCCTGAAGTATGTGACTTCACAACGTGAGAAAGATTCAGATTCAGTTACCTACAGGCTTCCTGGCTGGCCTTCCAAGCCATCAGATGATTTCCATGGACTTAAACTAGAAGAAACTTGACTTTGCTCTCATGTGCATTAGCTTACGTCATAGAAGGTGCTCGGGAATATTGTCAAATCATACCTGGGCTGTTCGTCAGTGATCAGAAGTTAATCTGGGTCCCCAGCCTCTGACAGTGGTGTTTCAAAACAAACTTGATGCGACTAATCCTAGTTTTTAGTGTAAAAGCACTTTTCTAACTCTAAATTTATTTCTTTGTATAAGGTGATGTCTTGAACTAAACCCAAAGTTTGTTCGTTGATCCTTGGACATTAAGTGGATATGGAGACTTCCGCCCCAGGGTATAAATTTTTAATCAGGATCTTTGTCGTTCTATAAACTGCAGGTATGAAAATGAAAGTCTTCAGAATGGAAGGAAGTCCACTGAATTTCCAAGAAAAATACGTGAACAGGTGATAGAAAATATCCAAGTTTGGGCTGATTCGTTTTGATGATATGAAATCATTTATGTATGCTTTAATGATTTCTTACTTGAAATCAGTTACAAAGAGGGCGGTTACTGTTATAGTAGGAAAATGTAACTAAAGTATAAAAACAAGTTGAACTTAGACGTATTAAAATAATCTAAAATGATATTTCCTCTTTATTGTTCAAAATCAGAGCACTAAGTTGGTCTTACACTTTTAGCCAAAAAGTCTATTAGAGTATGTTACGAGCTTTTTGCAAGCCCATGATTAGGATAGCCCCAACACATAGAGCTAACATTTGGGAATTGCATTATCTGGTGGCTCATTTTGTCGCCCAGTCATTGTTCTCATCCATCTTTATGTGTCTGAAATAATCACATTATGAAAATCATGAGTGCCAAAGATGCTTCTCTATTTTGATAGATAGACGACCCATGATACAGGAAGAGGGATCCTGTGCTTTGTCTTGTGAGAGAATCCTATAGTTTGAGTGTATCAGTGTGGAACGGGTATTCCAATTGTACAGCTTATGAAAACATAATTGTCAACACGTGCTTCGAAATTTAGATAGTTTGAGTATATCAGTGTGGAAGAGGTATTTTAGTTGTACAGCTTATTAAAACACAATTGTTGGCATGTGCTTGGAAATTTAGTGGGATTTAGGCTTAGGATGAGCCCTGAGAATTCATATTTTTCCTACATTTTAGAGTGCTCCTAAAGCTAGTTTCAGATGAGCTCCTTGGAATATCTTGGCTTAGGAGAGTTATCTTAGGTGCACCTGAAATTAGCAGTAGGTACTCTTGAATTTCAACATTTCTGCCTTTTTTTTTTTTCTTCTGAGACGGAGTCTCACTCCGTCACCCAGGCTGGAGTGCAGTGGTGCGATCTTGGCTCACTGCAAACTCCGCCTCCTGGGTTCAAGCAATTCTCCTGCCTCAGCCTCCCGAGTAGCTGGGACTACAGGTGCACACCACCATGCCTGGCTAATTTTTGTATTTTTAGTAGAGACAGGGTTTCACCATATTGACCAGGCTGGTCTCGAACTCCTAACCTCGTGATCCGCCCACCTGGGCCTCCCAAAGTGCTGGGATTACAGGCTTGAGCCACCATGCCCAGTCCATTTCTGCCATTTAAGTACTGCTTCTTCCCTAGAGGAACAGCCTTAATGTTGAATCTGATGGTCATCAGTTCCCGTGCTGGAAGCCAGTTTCTGAGGCATCCTACACTGTAGCCACCAGGCAACTTGCTAGTCTATGGGAGTAAATAAACCAAAAAGCCGGTTGAACTGTGGGTTAGATATGTGCCACTCAGCAGTCTAGGAACTGTTTGTTCTGTTACTGGTCTGTGATATAGTAAGTACTGAAATGGAGTATGTAGTAAATATGACAGCAATTCGACAGCAATTTTGTGGCTATTGAATGTAATCGTACAACAAAAGTGAGATTATATACTTTACATATTCATAATTTTATTAGTGGTTCATTTATATTGTTTAGTCATAAGATTCTTGTTCCACTTCAGATTGGAGATAAAAAACCATCCCTCACATAGATAGTTTTAGAAGCAAGGTGTTATGTATCAAGGAACCTAAAATTGATTAAGGAAGTTAGATTCTTTGCCTTTGTTAATATTTTTTAGATATTTTCTTAATAATCCAGATGATAAGCTTTTCTTCCTTTGGGGCATCAGACTTTTATAAAAGTTATATATATATGTTATTCTTTAGTTCTTCCACCCTTCCGGAAATAATTCCATATGAAGGAAAGTTAGGGCGCTGTCTCTGGGGAGCCAGGTGGGGGCGCTGTGCCTGCTCCCAGGCTGTGAGGTTGCAGAACCTGTGAATATACCATGTGTGCCTGTACCATGAATTTACTTAGGGTGAATCTAGGCTCTCAGATCCACCCTAAGTATCCACCAGCCAAGAGGGCGCACATGCCAAGTGGAGCCTCGGTTCATCCACAGGTCCTATGGCCCATTTGTGAGAAAACTGATGACGCAGTCAGTAGTTCTGAGCTCGTGGGGGGTTACAGATCTTCAGTATAGGTGATGTTTAATATTGACTTTGGTTCTTCCGCAATAGGATGTTGGGAAATATCTTTAAAGGAAGTTATAAAAACGCACCGAGGTTTGATTTTAGTAATTTTAAGCCTCGAATTTGTTTCCTATTAATCACTCACTATTTTTTAACGAGTCAGCTAAGAAGTACTTTTATCCTGACCACTAGCTCCCAACTGACTTGAGCTCATTTCTCAAACAGTCTTTAAAAGTCATATACGAGTGGTTTGGTAAAGAAAACAATTTTTTATTGTTTTTATTTTTATTTTTTGAGACAGAGTCTCGCTTTATTGCCCAGGCTAGAGTGCAGTGGTGCAATCTCTGCTCACTGCAACCTCTGCCTCCCGGGTTCCAGCAATTCTCCTGCCTCGGCCACCTGAGTAGCTGGGACTGCAGGCACCTGCCACCACATCCAGCTAATGTTTGTATTTTCAGTAGAGGTGAGGTTACATCATGTTGGCCAGGCTGTTCTCAAACTCCTGACCTCAAGTGATCCGCCCACCTTGGCCTCCCAAAGTTCTGGGATTACAGGCATGAGCCATCATGCCCAGCCAGAAAACAATAAATAATATTTTCACTGTTGTGACTGTCATCATTTAGACAGACCTGCAAATAACTGTTCTTATTTTCCCAACTTACAGGAGCCAGCACGTCGTGTCTCAAGATCTAGCCTCTCTTCTGACCCTGGTGAGTAGTGTTTGGGTTTTGTTCCAGAATCCTGAAAGATCAGGTCTTTGCGAAGCATATTGGCAAAGAAGGGGCAACAAGAATGCAAGTGCTAAATGTCTAGCCTGTCAGAAATGGAGGAGGTGTCATTTAACATGTCAACAGCAGACAGATGCCTAACTTTCCCTTGGTGACTGATGGTATGCTATGCTTAGGAGAGACTCTAGATATGAGAAAATTGCCTGTCCAGCTGTCAACTCAGTTCTCAATAGTTAGATAGCATGTGCTATTTCATACTGGTTATTGGAGCTGATATGATTTATATATTTGTATCATAATACTAGTATCATAAGACTTGCAAGTTTTAGGCATTAAATAATTTGTAGGCCAAGTAAAAGCTAGCTTATAAGACAACCTGAAACAATTAAAATATTGAATTCCACAAATGTTAATCATTGAGAAAATGTTGAACTTCTGTTTCTTATTTCATAATTCATTGCCAAGATGAGAAAGCTCAAGATTCCAAGGCCTATTCAAAAATCACTGAAGGAAAAGTTTCAGGAAGTCCTCAGGTACATATCAAGAATGTCAAAGAAGACAGTACCACACATGACTCAAAAGACAGTGTTGCTCAGGGAACACCTAATGTTCATTCCTCAGAACATGCTGGACGTAATGGCAGAAATGCAGCTGATCCCATTTCTGGGGATTTTAAAGAAATTTCCAGCGTTAAATTAGTGAGCCATTATGGAGAATTGAAGTCTGTTCCCACTACACAATGTCTTGACAATAGCAAAAAAAATGAATCTCCCTTTAGGAAGCTTTATGAGTCAGTGAAGAAAGAGTTGGATGTAAAATCACAAAAAGAAAATGTCCTACAGTATTGTAGAAAATCTGGATTACAAACTGATTACACAACAGAGAAAGAAAGTGCTGATGGTTTACAGGGGGAGACCCAACTGTTGGTCTCACGTAAGTCAAGACCAAAATCTGGTGGGAGCGGCCACGCTGTGGCAGAGCCTGCTTCACCTGAACAAGAGCTTGACCAGAATAAGGGGAAGGGAAGAGACGTGGAGTCTGTTCAGACTCCCAGCAAGGCTGTGGGCGCCAGCTTTCCTCTCTATGAGCCGGCTAAAATGAAGACCCCTGTACAATATTCACAGCAACAAAATTCTCCACAAAAACATAAGAACAAAGACCTGTATACTACTGGTAGAAGAGAATCTGTGAATCTGGGTAAAAGTGAAGGCTTCAAGGCTGGTGATAAAACTCTTACTCCCAGGAAGCTTTCAACTAGAAATCAAACACCAGCTAAAGTTGAAGATGCAGCTGACTCTGCCGCTAAGCCAGAAAATCTCTCTTCCAAAACCAGAGGAAGTGTTCCTACAGATGTGGAAGTTCCGCCTACGGAAACTGAAATTCACAATGAGCCGTTTTTAACTCTGTGGCTCACTCAAGTTGAGAGGAAGATCCAAAAGGATTCCCTCAGCAAGCCTGAGAAATTGGGCACTACAGCTGGACAGATGTGCTCTGGGTTACCTGGTCTTAGTTCAGTTGATATCAACAACTTTGGTGATTCCATTAGTAAGTTTATTTAATTGTAAATTTATTTTTTCTAAAAGATGAACACCTTCTATGTAGCTGTGAGACCTTCATTCATTCAGTAGTGATTAGCTTTGTGGAAGAGAATGTAAGCACATAAGGCACAGGGATAAGACAGACACGCACGCTGTTTTCGCTAATAGATGAATACTGAAGGCCTAGGTAATTGTAACAAGGAATGACAGAAGAGACGGAAGTTGTCAGGCAATCATGAAGCAGGGGTTATTGAAGGAGATAGGGTGGCCCCAAAAATATTTGATTCTTCTCCATCTATCACAAAATAGAAAAGAGAATAATCATAATTGCTTTTCACATGGAGTTTAATTCTGAACTACAATCAACTGTATCATATGAGTTTGGTCATGTGGAATAAATCACTGGAAATCATTAAACATAGCGGTAGTTCTCAGGTGTTGATACTCTGTTTTCAGAGTGTCCTACAAACAATTTGCTGTAAACACTGGACTGTACCCATGAGTCTGTATGCCAGGCAAGTTTCCATGTGCTTGGCAGACATGAACACTTGATCCTTGGTGCAGTAGCAGTGCCCGTGGCTAGGTTGTCTTTTTAGAGCTATGTCACACATGAGGAAACGCACAACCCAAGGCCAGTCAGGAAGTGGCAGAGATAGGACCTTTATAGCAGGTGTGGTAGCTCCTCGGGAGCTTCCTACACTCCTAGGGACTGGCTATTAGAAGAAAATTGTCTGGGCCACAGACGCAGTATTCGTACTCCAGGCTCTGTTTCTGCAGGTGGCCTATAGCGGTGGGGCATGAGGCTGTCGATAAAATAAGGTTTGTAACATCAGTCTCAGTATTCCACCAAGCTTCCTAGTGGGGAAGCATCACTCAGGCAAGGGATTTACATTAACTCAGGCTCAGGAAAATGTGTGGCCGGGACTGGGCTCCTGTGAATTGACTCAGAACCACCTGGAGGAGTTTTTACAGCTCATGCATTCTGGTCACTGGGTGGCTCAGGCTGAGGCCCAAGTGCATGTCTTTAGAGAGTTCTCTCTGGCTGTCGTCCCCCTACTCTAAGGTGAAATCTGCTGCTGCAGACTCCTCCTTTCTATGTCCACACATAATGTTTCAACGTTTTAAAGAAAGCCTCTGTACTGTCCAGTGGCAACTTGACGTCTTAGTGGCCACTCCCGCAATCCTTTAGGAACTCTTAGTAGCTTAGCTTCACCAGGATTGCAAGAATAGAGGCGTGCTGTAGGTGCTGTGTTTCGATGACTTTTCACTTGGTTTGTCTTTAATGCTAACGTGAAATAAATCACTAGTCTTGGTATGTTTTTTCATTGCTCTTTCCACGTTTGTATCCGTTACTTTAGATGAGAGTGAGGGAATACCTTTGAAAAGAAGGTGTGTGTCCTTTGGTGGGCACCTAAGACCTGAACTATTTGATGAAAACTTGCCTCCTAATACGCCTCTCAAAAGGGGAGAAGCCCCAACCAAAAGGAAGTCTCTGGTAATGCACACTCCACCTGTCCTGAAGAAAATAATCAAGGTGAGTTGAACAAGCAGCATCCCATTCATGCCCAGTGGCTCACACACCGGGTACCTACTCCTTTCCAAATACTGACACAAGTAGAATTATGATGAAGACCTTTATTTATTTATTTATTTTTTAAAGAAACAAGTTTTTAAAAAGACGAATGAAAGCTCATTGATGTGGGCGCCAGCAAAGGAGCCCCTGGGTCCCTGACCGTGGTGCTGATGCGACCGAGTCGGGGGAGTCCTTGATGTTGTCCTTTTCGTGCAGAAGTTCCCAGACACCCACGCTTACAGCACTGCATAATCACCTGCAGGCACCGTCAGAATAGCCAATTACAAAGATTCTGGATACATTACCACATCGACCCATAAGGATTGTTTTATTTTCTTTTAGAGTTACAAGGCTATAGTTAAGGCATTTACCTGGTGTGAAGGAAAATCAATGGCACGTCTACCTTTTACACCTTCAGCTCTTTAGAATATTTGCTTACCTGTTCCTTTGCTGTGTTGTCCTTCCTGGGTTTCACACCCCTGGGAAGTCATGGCCCTATAGCTCATAACCTTCGTAATAGGGCCTGGGCGGTCTTTCTTTTCTTCTCTTCCCAACAGGAGTGGAAAGTGATGTCTGGCTCCCTTTCCATTTTACACTGGCTCCCAAGGGCAAGCAGTCCTCCCTCCATGTGGACTGCCGGGGACTGGGTGCTCACAGCTGGTATTTACTGGGACTGAGATCAGACCCTGCTTGTCTTTCACTGATCAGGATGTTCCTTCCACATTTTTACCTGAAATGACCTCACTTCAGACTTGGCTTGCTTCTCTTTCCTTTTCCTTAAATGACTGAGACAGTCTCACCTCTACCATAGTCTTCAAAGACAGTGGCTTAAGCATTTGATGCTTCAAGATTTAAACAGCTGAAATTCTTAACTGAATAGGTCTTTATCAGTCATTCCAGAGATGTTAGATCCTTGTTAAGGCTTCTTGTAAACAATTTTGTCTTGTCAGGAACAGCCTCAACCATCAGGAAAACAAGAGTCAGCTTCAGAAATCCATGTGGAAGTGAAGGCACAAAGCTTGGTTATAAGCCCTCCAGCTCCTAGTCCTAGGAAAACTCCAGTTGCCAGTGATCAACGCCGTAGGTCCTGCAAAACAGCCCCTGCTTCCAGCAGCAAATCTCAGACAGAGGTTCCTAAGAGAGGAGGGAGAAAGAGCGGCAACTTGCCTTCAAAGAGAGTGTCTATCAGCCGAAGTCAACATGATATTTTACAGATGATATGTTCCAAAAGAAGAAGTGGTGCTTCGGAAGCAAATCTGATTGGTTAGTCTGACATTAGAATACATATATTAAGGTGAATTTTTTCATGAATGCTAGTTTTTGAAAAGTTTCGTCATCTTTTCCCTTTGACAGTTGCGAAATCATGGGCAGATGTAGTAAAACTTGGTGCAAAACAAACACAAACTAAAGTCATAAAACATGGTCCTCAAAGGTCAATGAACAAAAGGCAAAGAAGACCTGCTACTCCAAAGGTAGGGGCCTCACTGAATGGCTGCTTTACACATACTGGTGTCATCGAAGCTTGCATTCAGTGTGGATTTATGCTTTAATGTCCTGTTTACCTCCTTCCTGTTTTCTACAGAAGCCTGTGGGCGAAGTTCACAGTCAATTTAGTACAGGCCACGCAAACTCTCCTTGTACCATAATAATAGGGAAAGCTCATACTGAAAAAGTACATGTGCCTGCTCGACCCTACAGAGTGCTCAACAACTTCATTTCCAACCAAAAAATGGACTTTAAGGAAGATCTTTCAGGTAAAAACATAGTCTTAGATCTTATAAATCTTTTGACTCTACTGTTTTTTACTGTGTTAATGTTTGTTTTGCTAACTTTGTTTATCTGCTGTGAAAGAGATTATAAAATAAATGACTCAATCACCCTTCTGGGGTCTTAGTGTTCAGGGAAGATAAAGCTGGTTTGGCTTGCAAAGACAAGTCTCTGCTAATTTTTGGGATCACATGTCCTGCATGAAATAGGTGTGGAAATGTCAAATGCATGTCTTTACCCTGGAGAGCAGCGTAGACATAGAAAGCTGGAAGGTGCTTTACAGTGAAGAGAGTTAACTTGTTAATCTGCAGGTACAATAATAGTTTATCCCAGGTGTGGGCCAGTTGTTGTTGAGCAACATTTTGCTTCTTCAGGATTGACTTTCTAGGTAGCTTAACTTTCTTGAAAGAAAGCCCTGTGAGAAGATTCCCATAAACGATTGTTGAAGAAATGTTTCTATTCAATTCCCACTCTCAGTAAGTTGTGGCCTGACTTGTGTAATTTAAAGTGGGGATGGCCGGCGCAGTGGCTCACGCCTGTAATCCCAACACTTTGTGAGGCTGAGGCCTCCTATCATTCCAAACAGAATGATAATGATATTAGATTTTCAAAAATATATATTATTACTTGACAGTACTAAAAATGGGCAGCTCTTTGTCATTTTCTAAAATGTGGGTACGTGTTATTTGTACTTAAAATCTAGAACTGAGCACCCAAGACTTTGAGAAGCATGAAGGCATTTGGCCTCTAGATCCTAGCAGGGAGGCCTATGGGTCTCAGGAGCCCATCACCAGCCTCCGTGCTCCAGAGCTCACGTGTGGGGTCTAGTTAGGAGGACCACAGAGGTCAGCTAACTTCATTTGTTTCCTTTCCAAGAAAAGCAAAGCAAAGAGCATAACATATCTTCTCTTTGCTCTCTTTTTTACAAAATGAGTACATTATTAATGGAATCACTCTTTTTATGAGGCCTATGTACCAGGATTTCAAGGGAGGAATCTACTGTTATTTCCCACCATTTGCACGTTACATGTGAGGGCTGGGATGGTTGTTTGCATGTTAGCAATATGTCAATCACTTTTCAAATATTTTCATTTAACAGGAATAGCTGAAATGTTCAAGACCCCAGTGAAGGAGCAACCGCAGTTGACAAGCACATGTCACATCGCTATTTCAAATTCAGAGAATTTGCTTGGAAAACAGTTTCAAGGAACTGATTCAGGAGAAGAACCTCTGCTCCCCACCTCAGAGAGTTTTGGTTGGTTTCCTTGTTTCCTAACACTGATGTTTTGGGATAGGAACATACAGTATTATTTTTTTACAAGCAGTATGATATTACTTCTCTAAAACAAATGTTCCTGGCACAAAATACCATTTCCGTCTTCTCTGTTCTAATTGAAAGGGAGATTTCAATCAGCAGTTGAACTAACATTGGCATTCATTGACTTACATAGAAAGAAAGACTCCGTTAATGTGTGTAAATGACCTGTGTACACTTTTGGCTTCTTTATTGTAAGTAACCAGGGTGACATAGCAAAAAAATACAATGGTGTCTCACCATATTTACATATAAATTACTCATATTCAAAATTACTGCCAATTACAAAACAGAAAGATAACAGTTTGTATACTGTGCAATTATTCCTGCTAACCTTTTAGGTGGGAGCAGGCCCGGGGTAAGTGTGAGATGGGAGATGAGAATCTGTCTAATCTCTCATTTGGCACTGGTCACTGTGTTCCTGTCACAGAGGGAACAGCTTGCTACCCTGAAGATGTTTGCGGTAGGTAAATATTTCCTGTGTAATATGGACCCTAACCACATAAGGATAATCCATATTATTTTATTGGCGATTTAAGGCAAGAAACAGCTGTTTGTTTCTAATGTTTGAAGGAAAAAATGCCTATATTTACGTCAATGACACAGGGCATGGCAACCTTTGGAGGATCCTTCTTAAGCAATATTTTTACCTTCTATGATCATTTCAGCATCTAACTTTGCTTAATGATGACCCCACTATAGCACCAAATAACATTATTCTTAATTGTGCATGGCTCTTATAAGACAGATTTATAGACACATAAGTAGCCTCATGTCGTTCAGTGAATACGAAGCTAAATATTTAGTTTTTTACCATATTTTATGAGGCTGTAATACTCGATTGACATGAGACACTAATAGAATGTATTTATTGTGTATGTTTTTATTTCAGGAGGAAATGCATTCTTCAGTGCACAGAATGCAGCAAAACAGCCATCTGATAAATGCTCTGCAAGCCCTCCCTTAAGACGGCAGTGTATTAGAGAAAATGGAAACGTAGCAAAAACGCCCAGGAACACCTACAAAATGACTTCCGTGGAGACAAAAACTTCAGATACTGAGACAGAGCCTTCAAAAACAGTATCCACTGCAAACAGGTCAAGAAGGTCCACAGAGTTCAGGAATATACAGAAGCTACCTGTGGAAAGTAAGAGTGAAGAAACAAATACAGACATTGTTGAGTGCATCCTAAAAAGAGGTCAGAAGGCAACACTACTACAACAAAGGAGAGAAGGAGAGATGAAGGAAATAGAAAGACCTTTTGAGACATATAAGGAAAATATTGAATTAAAAGAAAATGATGAAAAGATGAAAGCAATGAAGAGATCAAGAACTTGGGGGCAGAAATGTGAACCAATGTCTGACCTGACAGACCTCAAGAGCTTGCCTGATACAGAACTCATGAAAGACACGGCACGTGGCCAGAATCTCCTCCAAATCCAAGATCATGCCAAGGCACCAAAGAGTGAGAAAGGCAAAATCACTAAAATGCCCTGCCAGTCATTACAACCAGAACCAATAAACACCCCAACACACACAAAACAACAGTTGAAGGCATCCCTGGGGAAAGTAGGTGTGAAAGAAGAGCTGCTAGCAGTCGGCAAGCTCACACGGACGTCAGGGGAGACCACGCACACGCACAGAGAGCCGGCAGGAGATGGCAAGAGCATCAGAACGTTTAAGGAGTCTCCAAAGCAGATCCTGGACCCAGCAGCCCATGTAACTGGAATGAAGAAGTGGCCAAGAACGCCTAAGGAAGAGGCCCAGTCACTAGAAGACCTGGCTGGCTTCAAAGAGCTCTTCCAGACACCAGGTGCCTCTGAGGAATCAATGACTGATGAGAAAACTACCAAAATAGCCTGCAAATCTCCACCACCAGAATCAGTGGACACTCCAACAAGCACAAAGCAATGGCCTAAGAGAAGTCTCAGGAAAGCAGACGTAGAGGAAGAATTCTTAGCACTCAGGAAACTAACACCATCAGCAGGGAAAGCCATGCTTACGCCCAAACCAGCAGGAGGTGATGAGAAAGACATTAAAGCATTTATGGGAACTCCAGTGCAGAAACTGGACCTGGCAGGAACTTTACCTGGCAGCAAAAGACAGCTACAAACTCCTAAGGAAAAGGCCCAGGCTCTAGAAGACCTGGCTGGCTTTAAAGAGCTCTTCCAGACTCCTGGTCACACCGAGGAATTAGTGGCTGCTGGTAAAACCACTAAAATACCCTGCGAATCTCCACAGCCAGACCCAGTGGACACCCCAACAAGCACAAAGCAACGACCCAAGAGAAGTATCAGGAAAGCAGATGTAGAGGGAGAACTCTTAGCATGCAGGAATCTAATGCCATCAGCAGGCAAAGCCATGCACACGCCTAAACCATCAGTAGGTGAAGAGAAAGACATCATCATATTTGTGGGAACTCCAGTGCAGAAACTGGACCTGACAGAGAACTTAACCGGCAGCAAGAGACGGCCACAAACTCCTAAGGAAAAGGCCCAGGCTCTGGAAGACCTGACTGGCTTTAAAGAGCTCTTCCAGACCCCGGGTCATACTGAAGAAGCAGTGGCTACTGGCAAAACTACTAAAATGCCCTGCGAATCTTCTCCACCAGAATCAGCAGACACCCCAACAAGCACAAGAAGGCAGCCCAAGACACCTTTGGAGAAAAGGGATGTACAGAAGGAGCTCTCAGCCCTGAAGAAGCTCACACAGACATCAGGGGAAACCACACACACAGATAAAGTACCAGGAGGTGAGGATAAAAGCATCAACGCGTTTAGGGAAACTGCAAAACAGAAACTGGACCCAGCAGCAAGTGTAACTGGCAGCAAGAGGCAGCCAAAAACTAAGGAAAAGGCCCAACCCCTAGAAGACCTGGCCGGCTTGAAAGAGCTCTTCCAGACACCAATATGCACTGACAAGCCCACGACTCACGAGAAAACTACCAAAATAGCCTGCAGATCTCCACAACCAGACCCAGTGGACACACCAACAAGCTCCAAGCCACAGTCCAAGAGAAGTCTCAGGAAAGTGGACGTAGAAGAAGAATCCTTAGCACTCAGGAAACGAACACCATCAGCAGGCAAAGCCATCCACACACCCAAACCAGCAGTAAGTGGTGAGAAAAACATCTACGCATTTATGGGAACTCCAGTGCAGAAACTGGACCTGACAGAGAACTTAACTGGCAGCAAGAGACGGCTACAAACTCCTAAGGAAAAGGCCCAGGCTCTAGAAGACCTGGCTGGCTTTAAAGAGCTCTTCCAGACACGAGGTCACACTGAGGAATCAATGACTAACGATAAAACTGCCAAAGTAGCCTGCAAATCTTCACAACCAGACCCAGACAAAAACCCAGCAAGCTCCAAGCGACGGCTCAAGACATCCCTGGGGAAAGTGGGCGTGAAAGAAGAGCTCCTAGCAGTTGGCAAGCTCACACAGACATCAGGAGAGACTACACACACACACACAGAGCCAACGGGAGATGGTAAGAGCATGAAAGCATTTACGGAGTCTCCAAAGCAGATCTTAGACTCAGCAGCAAGTCTAACTGGCAGCAAGAGGCAGCTGAGAACTCCTAAGGCAAAGTCTGAAGTCCCTGAAGACCTGGCCGGCTTCATCGAGCTCTTCCAGACACCAAGTCACACTAAGGAATCAATGACTAACGAAAAAACTACCAAAGTATCCTACAGAGCTTCACAGCCAGACCTAGTGGACACCCCAACAAGCTCCAAGCCACAGCCCAAGAGAAGTCTCAGGAAAGCAGACATTGAAGAAGAATTTTTAGCATTTAGGAAACAAACGCCATCAGCAGGCAAAGCCATGCACACACCCAAACCAGCAGTAGGTGAAGAGAAAGACATCAACACGTTTTTGGGAACTCCAGTGCAGAAACTGGACCAGCCAGGAAATTTACCTGGCAGCAATAGACAGCTACAAACTCGTAAGGAAAAGGCCCAGGCTCTAGAAGAACTGACTGGCTTCAGAGAGCTTTTCCAGACACCATGCACTGATAACCCCACGACTGATGAGAAAACTACCAAAAAAATACTCTGCAAATCTCCGCAATCAGACCTAGCGGACACCCCAACAAACACAAAGCAACGGCCCAAGAGAAGCCTCAAGAAAGCAGACGTAGAGGAAGAATTTTTAGCATTCAGGAAACTAACACCATCAGCAGGCAAAGCCATGCACACGCCTAAAGCAGCAGTAGGTGAAGAGAAAGACAGCAACACATTTGTGGGGACTCCAGTGGAGAAACTGGACCTGCTAGGAAATTTACCTGGCAGCAAGAGACGGCCACAAACTCCTAAAGAAAAGGCCAAGGCTCTAGAAGATCTGGCTGGCTTCAAAGAGCTCTTCCAGACACCAGGTCACACTGAGGAATCAATGACCGATGACAAAATCACAGAAGTATCCTGCAAATCTCCACAACCAGACCCAGTCAAAACCCCAACAAGCTCCAAGCAACGACTCAAGATATCCTTGGGGAAAGTAGGTGTGAAAGAAGAGGTCCTACCAGTCGGCAAGCTCACACAGACGTCAGGGAAGACCACACAGACACACAGAGAGACGGCAGGAGACGGAAAGAGCATCAAAGCGTTTAAGGAATCTGCAAAGCAGATGCTGGACCCAGCAAACTATGGAACTGGGATGGAGAGGTGGCCAAGAACACCTAAGGAAGAGGCCCAATCACTAGAAGACCTGGCCGGCTTCAAAGAGCTCTTCCAGACACCAGACCACACTGAGGAATCAACAACTGATGACAAAACTACCAAAATAGCCTGCAAATCTCCACCACCAGAATCAATGGACACTCCAACAAGCACAAGGAGGCGGCCCAAAACACCTTTGGGGAAAAGGGATATAGTGGAAGAGCTCTCAGCCCTGAAGCAGCTCACACAGACCACACACACAGACAAAGTACCAGGAGATGAGGATAAAGGCATCAACGTGTTTAGGGAAACTGCAAAACAGAAACTGGACCCAGCAGCAAGTGTAACTGGTAGCAAGAGGCAGCCAAGACCTCCTAAGGGAAAAGCCCAACCCCTAGAAGACTTGGCTGGCTTGAAAGAGCTCTTCCAGACACCAATATGCACTGACAAGCCCACGACTCATGAGAAAACTACCAAAATAGCCTGCAGATCTCCACAACCAGACCCAGTGGATACCCCAACGATCTTCAAGCCACAGTCCAAGAGAAGTCTCAGGAAAGCAGACGTAGAGGAAGAATCCTTAGCACTCAGGAAACGAACACCATCAGTAGGGAAAGCTATGGACACACCCAAACCAGCAGGAGGTGATGAGAAAGACATGAAAGCATTTATGGGAACTCCAGTGCAGAAATTGGACCTGCCAGGAAATTTACCTGGCAGCAAAAGATGGCCACAAACTCCTAAGGAAAAGGCCCAGGCTCTAGAAGACCTGGCTGGCTTCAAAGAGCTCTTCCAGACACCAGGCACTGACAAGCCCACGACTGATGAGAAAACTACCAAAATAGCCTGCAAATCTCCACAACCAGACCCAGTGGACACCCCAGCAAGCACAAAGCAACGGCCCAAGAGAAGCCTCAGGAAAGCAGACGTAGAGGAAGAATTTTTAGCACTCAGGAAACGAACACCATCAGCAGGCAAAGCCATGGACACACCCAAACCAGCAGTAAGTGATGAGAAAAATATCAACACATTTGTGGAAACTCCAGTGCAGAAACTGGACCTGCTAGGAAATTTACCTGGCAGCAAGAGACAGCCACAGACTCCTAAGGAAAAGGCTGAGGCTCTAGAGGACCTGGCTGGCTTCAAAGAACTCTTCCAGACACCAGGTCACACTGAGGAATCAATGACTGATGACAAAATCACAGAAGTATCCTGTAAATCTCCACAGTCAGAGTCATTCAAAACCTCAAGAAGCTCCAAGCAAAGGCTCAAGATAGCCCTGGTGAAAGTGGACATGAAAGAAGAGCCCCTAGCAGTCAGCAAGCTCACACGGACGTCAGGGGAGACTACGCAAACACACACAGAGCCAACAGGAGATAGTGAGAGCATCAGAGCGTTTAAGGAGTCTCCAAAGCAGATCCTGGACCCAGCAGCAAGTGTAACTGGTAGCAGGAGGCAGCTGAGAACTCGTAAGGAAAAGGCCCGTGCTCTAGAAGACCTGGTTGACTTCAAAGAGCTCTTCTCAGCACCAGGTCACACTGAAGAGTCAATGACTGTTGACAAAAACACAAAAATTCCCTGCAAATCTCCCCCACCAGAACTAACAGACACTGCCACGAGCACAAAGAGATGCCCCAAGACACGTCTCAGGAAAGAAGTGAAAGAGGAGCTCTCAGCAGTTGAGAGGCTCACGCAAACATCAGGGCAACGCACACACACACACAAAGAACCAGCAAGCGGTGATGAGGGCATCAAAGTATTGAAGCAACGTGCAAAGAAGAAACCGAACCCAGTAGAAGAGGAACCCGGCAGGAGAAGGCCAAGAGCACCTAAGGAAAAGGCCCAACCCCTGGAAGACCTGGCCGGCTTCACAGAGCTCTCTGAAACATCAGGTCACACTCAGGAATCACTGACTGCTGGCAAAGCCACTAAAATACCCTGCGAATCTCCCCCACTAGACGTAGTAGACACCACAGCAAGCACAAAGAGGCATCTCAGGACACGTGTGCAGAAGGTACAAGTAAAAGAAGAGCCTTCAGCAGTCAAGTTCACACAAACATCAGGGGAAACCACGGATGCAGACAAAGAACCAGCAGGTGAAGATAAAGGCATCAAAGCATTGAAGGAATCTGCAAAACAGACACCGGCTCCAGCAGCAAGTGTAACTGGCAGCAGGAGACGGCCAAGAGCACCCAGGGAAAATGCCCAAGCCATAGAAGACCTAGCTGGCTTCAAAGACCCAGCAGCAGGTCACACTGAAGAATCAATGACTGATGACAAAACCACTAAAATACCCTGCAAATCATCACCAGAACCAGAAGACACCGCAACAAGCTCAAAGAGACGGCCCAGGACACGTGCCCAGAAAGTAGAAGTGAAGGAGGAGCTGTTAGCAGTTGGCAAGCTCACAGAAACCTCTGGGGAGACCACGCACACCGACAAAGAGCCGGTAGGTGAGGGCAAAGGCACGAAAGCATTTAAGCAACCTGCAAAGCGGAAGCTGGACGCAGAAGATGGAATTGGCAGCAGGAGACGGCCAAGAGCAGCTAAGGAAAAGGCCCAACCCCTGGAAGATCTGGCCAGCTTCCAAGAGCTCTCTCAAACACCAGGCCACACTGAGGAACTGGCAAATGGTGCTGCTGATAGCTTTACAAGCGCTCCAAAGCAGACACCCGACAGTGGAAAACCTCTAAAAATATCCAGAAGAGTTCTTCGGGCCCCTAAAGTAGAACCTGTGGGAGACCTGGTAAGCACCAGAGACCCTGTAAAATCACAAAGCAAAAGCAACACTTCCCTGCCCCCACTGCCCTTCAAGAGGGGAGGTGGCAAAGATGGAAGCGTCACGGGAACCAAGAGGCTGCGCTGCATGCCAGCGCCAGAGGAAATTGTGGAGGAGCTGCCAGCCAGCAAGAAGCAGAGGGTTGCTCCCAGGGCAAGACGCAAATCACCCGAACCCGTGGTCATCATGAAGAGAAGTTTGAGGACTTCTGCAAAAAGAATTGAACCTGCGGAAGAGCTGAACAGCAACGACATGAAAACCAACAAAGAGGAACACAAATTACAAGACTCGGTCCCTGAAAATAAGGTGAGAGGAAGTATTACAGCATCACTCAATATCGTCTTGGATAGTTGTCAATTTCTGTGTGATACTTTGCATGTAACCTGACGTTATAAGTGGTTATCCTTTCCCCAGAGGGTTTCCTTTAACACTGAATAACTGCAGGCCATGGTAAAGAATCTTCTTGGGACCTATAGAGGGAATAGACTAATATGGGAAAAGAACTAGTCAAACATGATTAATGCAAACTTAGAAGAGTTTCTCAAAAGCCAAATGAGTCATGTTCATCTTCAAATGTTTAAAAAATTGATCAGAGGATAGGTGGGTGGTTCAGTTCTATGTTCTGGACACTGTCAGCAAGACCAGGACTGGGTTAAAAATCCTATCTGTGTCACTATTTTAACTATCAGAACAATATCAATAAGGAATGTGTATTCTTGAGAAGGGGAAACTGTCTGGACTGTTAGATAGAGAGGCTCCCACTGCATGCAGAGAAGTTTGGGGAAACTCCAGAAATGGCAATTTCCTGTTCTGCCTTAGCAGTGATGGTTAAAGGAATAGGAATTCATTTACTCCCTGTAAATGAATGAATAACGGACCTTCTTTCTATAATGTAAACTGTAAAAATTAGATTTGATATATATCTTATTAGGCATTGTTATTGAAATTTATCCTGAATTCCTTATTTATAATTTGTCAGCAGAGACAGTCATTTCTCCATAGGAGCAAAGTACCAAGGCATTACCTTGACTATCCTAGATGATGAGTCTCTTAGACAATTCATCAGTGTGTGATTTTCAAATGATTTCTCCTTTTAGGTTACTGTTGATTGTGCTCCCTGTTGAATTTTGAAGTTTGTTTTACTAATTATTGGAATTTTGTGGATGTCTTCTCATTTCTTTAGGGAATATCCCTGCGCTCCAGACGCCAAAATAAGACTGAGGCAGAACAGCAAATAACTGAGGTCTTTGTATTAGCAGAAAGACTAGAAATAAACAGAAATGAAAAGAAGCCCATGAAGACCTCCCCAGAGATGGACATTCAGAATCCAGATGATGGAGCCCGGAAACCCATACCTAGAGACAAAGTCAGTGAGAACAAAAGGTGCTTGAGGTCTGTTAGACAGAATGAGAGCTCCCAGCCTAAGGTGGCAGAGGAGAGCGGAGGGCAGAAGAGTGCGAAGGTTCTCATGCAGAATCAGAAAGGGAAAGGAGAAGCAGGAAATTCAGACTCCATGTGCTTGAGATCAAGAAAGACAAAAAGCCAGCCTGCAGCAAGCACTTTGGAGAGCGAATCTGTGCAGAGAGTAACACGGAGTGTCAAGAGGTGTGCAGAAAATCCAAAGAAGGTAAGCCATTTACTGTTTCCCTGTTTTAAAAGACACAGAATGTTTTGATGTATTTTTTGCCCAAGGTTGCAAAGGCAAACAAAAAGCATTATCTTCAACAGCACTCTGCCAGCTCCCAGTTACATTAATGGAAGGAGCATTATGCTAAGACATAAATTTGGTCATTTTAGTTATATTTTGTTGTGTCTACTTTGGGAATTTTACTTCAAATAGCAAATTCACGTTATGAAGACTTTCTTCAGAAAGAAAAGGAATTTGTCTAGTGGCTAATTTCTGACTGCTTATGATGTACCTCGTGATACAATTGTAGGTAGATGTCTTCAGCCTTTCTGTAGTTCAAAATCACCTCTTGAAACAGGAAAATTCTTTTTCCAAAAAAAAATATTGAAACAGAAAACTTTCCAAGGCATTCTTTGGAAAGGCAGAAGGAACAGAAGTTGGGATGTCCCTGAGACATGCTCACTATGTGAGAGTTCCTGATCAGTGGGGTGTGCGTCTGCCCTCCAACCCTCCTCCAGCCAGAGACTATCTAAGCTAATGAACTTTAAGTGCTACTGAAATCACATCAAGTTTAGCCACTCAAGTACAAGCATGTGGACAAATCCATAAGAATGATTAGATTCCATTAGTGTTCTTCTGGGGAATACTTGGTTTAGCTAAAATAAAAATAGGTTGAATTGCTCCCTTTTTGTGAGCAATTCACAAAAATATAATATAAATTTAATTCTTAGCACACACAAAATTTGGACCTAAAACTACCATATTCTGAGTTCAGCAAACGAAACTCATGTAGCAATAACCTCTTCAGATACAGAATTCTGGCAAGTACAGCTGTCCAGACAGACCCTCTTCGGCACAAACTAGGAAGCTTCAACTGCCAAGAAAAGGAAAGATTCCCAGGTGTCCCCAGTACCTGCTGCATAGCCAGGCAGCCAGTGGAGGGGGAGGGCTTGTGTGTCTGGATGGTGGGCAGGAAGTCCTAGTGGGGAGATGCCCATAGACTGTTCCAGAGAGGGAAGAGGAGAGGCTCAAGAAGGGCACTGATGCCCACACAGGTGTCCTAAGTCAGAGACTGTACTTCTGGGGCAGGCTGGAAGCAGAAGATACCCGACAGTGCCAGACAAGGTCCTAGAAACCACAGACACACCAGGGACGCAACAGCTGACGTGGGTCAGCACGTTCACCCGTCGAGTCTTACAATAAAACGCAGGCTCCAGGCACTTACCGAATTCACAGTCTGGAAGGTGCTGCTTCCTCAGAATGAAACCAAAGAACGGTGAAAGCGAATCTTTTAACTAGGATGATTCCTAAACACAGAGCAACCAGGCCCAAGGCTGAGCCAGGCCTGGTGTGTTCTGCCGGGGGCGTTCCAGCCTCTTCTCACACACAAGCACCCAGGAGACGCCCAACACACACATGCTCCTCCTTGCCGAGCTCTTCGGTGGGTGTCGGTAGTCCTAGAAAATGCATATATAAGATAGATTTTTTCCAGTAAGAAGCTTGTAGCCATGCTTTTCACCATGGTTCCTCTCCCTTAGCCAAGGGGCGAGAACTACTGCAAGAGTAAAGGCCAAGGCAGGTCCCCTGCATGCAAGTTGGGCATGGTTCTGCCTACGGGGGTTCCTTGGTTTAGGAGACCCAAAAGACTTAATCCTGGTTGGATTCACTTTTTCTGAGTGACATTTTTTAGTTTGTGAAAATGTGTGCATTGATGAAGAAATTTTATTATGTATTAGCTTAAAAATGCATTAGGAACTTCTGTATGAAAAGATCACATTATTTAAGTGTAAAAAAACTGCATAGTAAAAGAGTTCAAGTCAAGAAAAACAATGTTAATGGAATATATTTTAAAACTTATTTCCAACCTCAAAATTAATTTTCTGCAACTAAGGGCCTGCATAATACCTAGTAAGGCTTTGGGGTTTTGCAGAGGTGGTCGATCCTAAAAATGGGTGTTTAAATTACTTAAGAGTTCTATTTTTTTTCTTCCCACACAGGCTGAGGACAATGTGTGTGTCAAGAAAATAAGAACCAGAAGTCATAGGGACAGTCAAGATATTTAACAGAAAAATCGAACTGGGAAAAATATAATAAAGTTAGTTTTGTGATAAGTTCTAGTGCAGTTTTTGTCATAAATTACAAGTGAATTCTGTAAGTAAGGCTGTCAGTCCGCTTAAGGGAAGAAAACTTTGGATTTGCTGGGTCTGAATCGGCTTCATAAACTCCACTGGGAGCACTGCTGGGCTCCTGAACTGAGAATAGTTGAACACCGGGGGCTTCGTGAAGGAGTTTGGGCCAAGGTTTGCCCTCAGCTTTCCAGAATGAAGCCTTGAGGTCTGTCACCACCCTACAGCAGCCTTAACTGTGACCCTTGCCACACTGTGTCGTCGTTTAAATGTTTGCCTGTGTCCTCCAGGGCACGATGGCAGGAACAACTATCTTCGTCTGTCCCAACACTGAGCAGGCACTCGGTAAACACGAATGAATGGGTGAGCGCACGGATGAATGGAGCTTACAAGATCTGTCTTTCCAATGGCCGGGGGGCATTTGGTCCCCACATTAAGGCTATTGGACATCTGCACAGGACAGTCCTATTTTTGATGTCCTTTCCTTTCTGAAAATAAAGTTTTGTGCTTTGGAGAATGACTCGTGAGCACATCTTTAGGGACCAAGAGTGACTTTCTGTAAGCAGTGACTCGTGGCTTGCCTTAGTCTCTTGGGAATACTTTTCTAACTAGGGTTGCTCTCACCTGAGACATTCTCCACCCGCGGAATCTCAGGGTCCCAGGCTGCGGGCCATCACGACCTCAAACTGGCTCCTAATCTCCAGCTTTCCTGTCATTGAAAGCTTCGGAAGTTTACTGGCTCTGCTCCCGCCTGTTTTCTTTCTGACTCTATCTGGCAGCCCGATGCCACCCAGTACAGGAAGTGACACCAGTACTCTGTAAAGCATCATCATCCTTGGAGAGACTGAGCACTCAGCACCTTCAGCCACGATTTCAGGAACGCTTCCTTGTGAGCCGCTGCCTCCGAAATCTCCTTTGAAGCCCAGACATCCTTCTCCAGCTTCAGACTTGTAGATATAACTTGTTCATCTTCATTTCCTTTCCACTTTGCCCCCTGTCCTCTCTGTGTTCCCCAAATCAGAGAATAGCCCGCCATCCCCCAGGTCACCTGTCTGGATTCCTCCCCATTCACCCACCTTGCCAGGTGCAGGTGAGGATGGTGCACCAGACAGGGTAGCTGTCCCCCAAAATGTGCCCTGTGTGGGCAGTGCCCTGTCTCCACGTTTGTTTCCCCAGTGTCTGGCGGGGAGCCAGGTGACATCATAAATACTTGCTGAATGAATGCAGAAATCAGTGGTACTGACTTGTACTATATTGGCTGCCATGATAGGGTTCTCACAGTGTCATCCATGATCGTAAGGGAGAATGACATTCTGCTTGAGGGAGGGAATAGAAAGGGGCAGGGAGGGGACATCTGAGGGCTTCACAGGGCTGCAAAGGGTACAGGGATTGCACCAGGGCAGAACGGGGGAGGGTGTTCAAGGAAAAGTGGCTCTTAGCAGAGGCACTTTGGAAGGTGTGAGGCATAAATGCTTCCTTCTACGTAGGCCAACCTCAAAACTTTCAGTAGGAATGTTGCTATGATCAAGTTGTTCTAACACTTTAGACTTAGTAGTAATTATGAACCTCACATAGAAAAATTTCATCCAGCCATATGCCTGTGGAGTGGAATATTCTGTTTAGTAGAAAAATCCTTTAGAGTTCGGCTCTAACCAGAAATCTTGCTGAAGTATGTCAGCACCTTTTCTCACCCTGGTAAGTACAGTATTTCAAGAGCACACTAAGGGTGGTTTTCATTTTACAGGGCTGTTGATGATGGGTTAAAAATGTTCATTTAAGGGCTACCCCCGTGTTTAATAGATGAACACCACTTCTACACAACCCTCCTTGGTACTGGGGGAGGGAGAGATCTGACAAATACTGCCCATTCCCCTAGGCTGACTGGATTTGAGAACAAATACCCACCCATTTCCACCATGGTATGGTAACTTCTCTGAGCTTCAGTTTCCAAGTGAATTTCCATGTGATAGGACATTCCCATTAAATACAAGCTGTTTTTACTTTTTCGCCTCCCAGGGCCTGTGCGATCTGGTCCCCCAGCCTCTCCTGGGCTTTCTTACACTAACTCTGTACCTACCATCTCCTGCCTCCCTTAGGCAGGCACCTCCAACCACCACACACTCCCTGCTGTTTTCCCTGCCTGGAACTTTCCCTCCTGCCCCACCAAGATCATTTCATCCAGTCCTGAGCTCAGCTTAAGGGAGGCTTCTTGCCTGTGGGTTCCCTCACCCCCATGCCTGTCCTCCAGGCTGGGGCAGGTTCTTAGTTTGCCTGGAATTGTTCTGTACCTCTTTGTAGCACGTAGCGTTGTGGAAACTAAGCCACTAATTGAGTTTCTGGCTCCCCTCCTGGGGTTGTAAGTTTTGTTCATTCATGAGGGCCGACTATGTATTTCCTGGTTACTGTATCCCAGTGACCAGCCACAGGAGACGTCCAATAAAGTATGTGATGAAATGGTCTTAAAACCCATGGTATTTTTATTATAGGGAGAGTGGGGAAAGAAACTAAGTGTGGGTGGGGCAGACAGGCCAGTGTAAGAGAGACTGGTTCATTACGTTCCATTTTCATTTCTACAAGGACTTGGCTGGATGGTCATTTTCTCTCTTGGCCAATAAGTCATCGCAGCTGCTTTTAGTCCTGCAGGAATGGCCCGCTGTATCTCGAGAACTACCTGCAACCGCAGCTGTGCCTGCTTTGTTGCAACAGAGGTGCTGAGTTGAGGGATGGGGATTTGACCCAGGGCTGCCCCAAGTCAGCAGATGAAAATACATGCCCTGACTTTACTCTGGCAACCCTGATTTGACATGGATCCCGGGAGTGAATTTGCTGGCAAGTTCCAGGGGCAGTAGCCTGCAGTAGGTCAGTTAGTCCTGAAGAAGAGGCCTTTCTGTCGGAGAGAAAAGTTTGCAGGTGGGTGCATCTACCATCTTAAAAGGCTGAGGAGGAAGGGAGGGAGAGCCGTGCTCGGTGGTCAGTCTGGTGAGGGAAGCGGGTTCAGGCCGCAGCCCACATCCTGGGCTGTCATCGAGAATTAACATGGCAAACAGCGACTCCATAAAGTAAACTGTAGCTACTTAACTAAATGATTTCGTGTGGCTGAGATCCTACCGTTTGCTGGGTTTCCTGGAAAAGTCCTCTAGATGAACTGCAGGAATCTCCTGGCACTCTGGTTACAGCTGGAGAAACTGATTTCTGTGCTGTGCAGGTGCTCCCAGACCCCCAAGGCATCTCCAGGACACAGTCACCAAACCCCCATCCTGGTATTCCTGGCATCGAGTGCCACGTAGGCACACAGCACTCCATAATTTGGAAATGTGGATTTCATTGCTATTGCTCTTCATGAGGGAACAAATAATACCCATGATGTATTGGCAGGAAGCCACGCCCCGCCCCCCCGCCCCCCGCCGCCACCCCCACAGCGCGCACAGTGATTTCAGGAAGGAGGTTTGATTGGTTTGTTGTGTGTTGCCCTGCAAGGGCCCCAATCAGCTTCCTGCTCATCAGCCCCATCTCAGGCAAGTCCCACATCTGTGATGTCAAGCCCTGAGCCGGGTAATTGGACTTGGATACCTGCTTGACTCATCTTTCCAGTGAGGTTCCTAAGGAGCATCCCCAACCCCACCTCCCAGGGGGAGCTCTCGATGTCACCTGAAGAACAAACAAACAAAAACTGTGTTGATGGTACAGTCCCAGGCCTCCGTGACTGGACAGGCTCCCTGCGTGATACACCCGTGTATGTCACTACAGAAATACAGCTGGTGCAGGCCTGTCCGCCTCTCTCACAGGTCAGAGTGTTCTAAAATCCATCCTGGCCCTTGTTGTCTGTCTGCTTGGGGTTAGGGCAGGTGCTCCTTTATCATTTGTAAAGTTTATGTGATGTCTGGTATGTGTTCCACACCTTTGCAGAGTGTAAATTCCTAGAGAGAGTTCAGACTTCGGAGTCAAATGCACAGGTGCAAATTCCAGCTTGTCTAATTTGCTGCTGTGTGAACTTGGACAGTCTTTTAACTTTGCTAATTTCCCATCTGTAAAATGAGGCTGTTCAGTACCTGAGCACATAGCATTGTTGAGAAGATTAAATGAGACAATATGTGTAAAACACTTAGCATTTTACCCAGAGCTTGGTAAGCATCAATACATGCTAATTATCATCATCATCAGAAGATGAATATATTTATTAGATGCCTAAAACTCCAAGATATTTCCCTTGGCTGATAAATTCTTTATCACTGGGGATTTCTCTATGGAGGTGAAGGAAGAATCTGGAACGTAACAGGCCTGAATAACCAGGGGCAGTGGCTCACACCTGTAATCCCAGCACATTGGGAGGCCAAGGCTGGAGGATCGCTTGAGGCCAGGAGTTCAAGATCAGCCTGGGCAACATAGCGAGACCCCATCTCTAAAAAAAAAAAGAAAAGAAAAGAAAAGAAAAAATTAGCGGGCATTGTGGCACATACCTGTAGTCCCAGCTACTTGGGAGGCTGATGTGGGAGCACTGCTTGAGCTCAGGAGTTCAAGGCTGCAGTGAGCTATGATTGTATCACTGCACTCCAGCTTGGTCAACAGAGCAAGACCCTGTCTCAAAAAATAAAAATAAAAATCCTGAATAATATGTCTATGTCTTCATCGAGCCCACGTATTGAAAACTACCCAAACCACCAACAATGCAAAGAAACGTTATTTAACTAAGAGTCGAGTAACCAAATTTCAGGGTTATCCAAACTGAATATGGCCTCTGCAGGAGAAAAGAATATGTGTGATGTGGCAGCCACAATCTGATATCATATTAACACTGTCTTTTATTTTTTTTTTTGAGACGGTCTCACTCTGTTGCACAGGTTGGAGTGTAGTGGCACAATCTTGGCTCACTGCAACCTCTGCCTTCAAGGTTCAAGAGATTCTCCTGCCTCAGCCTCTGAGGAGCTGGGATTACAGACGTGCACCACACATACCTGGCTAATATTTGTAATTTTTTTTAGGAGAGACAGGGTTTCACCATGTTGGCCAGGCTGGTCTCAAACTCCAGACCTCAGGTGATCCAGCCACCTTGGACTCCCAAAGTGTTGAGATTACAGGCGTGAGCCACCATGCCCAGTCAACAGTGTCTTTAAATGACATCAGATCGCAGAACTTTGCTGAGCTTGGCCCAGACACAGGTCTGGCTAAAACAGGTGGTGCTGGGACCAGGCATGGCCAGGACATAGGGAAGCACATCCCTGCATAGAAAAGGTTCTGTGGATTTTAATCCAGGTCAGCAATTAGCAAACTTTTTCTGTCAAGGACCAGGCAGTAAATATGGCGGCTTCGTGGGCCATTCTGTCTGTTATGCTGACTCACCTCTGCTGTTAAAGAACAGAAGCAGCTGCAGGCAACACACAAGCAAACAGGCATGTCCAAAAAATGGCTAATAAAAACAGGCTGTGGGGCTGGGCACGGTGGCTCACGCCTGTAATCCCAGCACTTTGGGAGGCTGAGGCAGGTGGATCACTTGAGGCCAGGAGTTCGAGACCAGCCTGGTCAACATGGCAAAACCCAGTTTCTACTAAAAATACAAAAATTAGCCAGGTGTGGGGGTGGGCCCCTGAAATCCCAGCTACTCAGAAGACTGAGGCAGGAGAATTGCTTGAACCAGGGAGGCGGAGGGTGCAGTCAGCTGAGATCACCCCACTGTACTCCAGCCTGGGTGACAGAGTGAGATTCCATCTTAAGCAAAACAAAACAAAACAAACAAGAAAACAACAACAACAACAAAAACCAGGCTGTGGGCCCATTTCGGCTGAGGACCTTAGTTTGCATATCCCTGATCTAGAGAAATGAGTGATTTAACATATATGCCTCCTAGGACATATCACATTGAAATTAGCAGCCCCTTGCAATATAACGGGTCATGAGCAGAGGGTGCATTTCACTTTGGGCTTTGGGGTCTCCCCGGGCCCTGGAACCCCCACCGGCTCCCAGCCCCAGGAAGTTGGAAGCTGAGAGGCCTGGCTTCCAATCCCAGCCCTGCCCCTTGCTCGCTGCATGACTTGGGCCCATTGCTTGGCCTTTCTGAGCCTCAGTTTCCCTAGCTGGGAGAGTGAAGATGGCAATTTCTTGCCTCGTAGGGTTGTGAGGACAAAAGAAGAAAACTCGGGTGGATTGTGTAGCCTGGCCCCCATTCTCAGAAGGTCTCCACGCGGTGCCGTCTTCCTCTTATCCCAGCGTGGCCTCAGCCTTCGAGAGGCCTAGAACTCTGGGAAAGGAGCAGTCAGGACTGGACACGACTCCAGGCTTTTCTTATTTCTTGTGTGGGGTCTGGAAAAGGAGAAGCGCAATTATATCCAAGGCCCCTCTTGGGCAGGGGTCTCAGATCCAGGCCAGGCTGATATGAGCAAGGGGAGGCGGGTCAGGCCAGGCAGCACTGTCAATTTTGATGTTGGGAGGGAGGAGGGGCATGACTGTGTATCAGCAAATTCCTAAATTTCCACCCTGGCTCGAGAGATGCAGCTTGTGCTGAAGTGAGTCACTTATTCCTGGGCCCCCTCATCTGCCTGCTTGCTTCCATGTCCCCTAGAGCCAAAAACAACTATAGGAGCAACTTAGGGGAAAAGTTACCTATATTTATATATAAGCATATGTATTTATATATAAATATAACTATAGATATAATCTAATATATTGTGTATAATATAAATTATATTTAATGTAATGTATATAACAATATAAGTATATTATATATTCATAACTATATAAAATATATAAATATATTAAATATTATTCACTAGGTTTTCATCATTGGCAACCTAAGTTCTATATAAATATATAAATATTATCTATGAAAATTTATACATAAATATGTATATAAAATGTTATAAATATATACATACATATTTAAGTAAAAATAATATATACATAAATCATATTTAAGTAAAAATAATATATACATAAAATATATGTTTATATAGATTTAGGTTGGCAATGATAAAAACTTAATGAAGAATATTTAGTGTAATAAAAACTAGTCTCGTGGTAGCTCTTTGTGTTTCAGAATCCAGCTATTTGGCTCTGGGCCCGCCCTCTGTTACTCCGAGAAAGCACTGCTTTGGAGGTAACACAACGCTAGGTGGCCCTTGAGGCTCCCTGAGCACCGTCCGATACCCCTCTCAGAAGCATCTCTGCCCCCTCCTCTGTACAGCCCGCTTTGCTCGCCTGCCTCTTCCTTTGGATTCCAGGTTGGTCGGGGAAGCAATGGGCCATGTGTGTGCACCGTCTGTGCCTGCCTTCACCCACACGAGCCTGTTGGAAGACGACAGCCATGCGGAAGACCGCTGAGCTACCCCGGCCCCCAAGCCCAGGCTAGTTGGGGTTACCCAACTACCAGCCAATCCCCAGACGTGAACGTGAATAAGCCCAGCCAGCATCACAGAGCTGCCTCGTCAATGTCTAGCTGACCCCAGATGCCACCTAAACAATTTGGGTTTCTCACGGCAGTTCTCTTCCCAACCTCTGTTTCCCTGGGTTCCTAAGAACTAAGGGTTGTGCCCACCAATCAAAGCAAGAGGGAAACGGGCCTTGGATTTTAAGGCGTTGCACTGCTGTGTCTTGAAAAGGGATATGGTTTAAAATCAGTCATTTAGGCCGGGCGTGGTGGCTCACGCCTGTAATCCCAGCACTTTGGGAGGCCGAGGCAGGTGGATCATGAGGTCAAGAGATCGAGACCATCCTGGCCAACATGGTGAAACCCTGTCTCTACTAAAAATACGAAAATTAGCTGGGTGTGGTGGCTGGCGCCTGTAGTCCCGGCTACTCAGGAGGCTGAGGCAGGAGAATCGCTTGAACCCGGGAGGCAGAGGTTGCAGTGAGCCGAGATCGTGCCATTGCACTGCAGCCTGGCGACTAAGCGAGACTCCATCTCAATAAATAAATAAACAAACAAATAAGTAAATAATTAAAAATCAATCACTTAAAGACGTATTCTAAGATGAGGCCCTCTTGCTCTATAAAACTGAAGGTCGTGTCCACCAAGAAGAGTGGATCTGACCTCAGCCCTGCACTGTGACGCCACATTCCATTAGGGCAGAGGAACAGCATCTGGCAAGAGAGGTCGTCCCAGAATTCTAAAGAGGCAGGATGGCCCTAGTATTCAAACTTGGACCACACAGATCTGCACGTCTCTCATCCCAGAGAGGAGAACCCAAAGTATGTGTCTCGGTTCATGATTCTGAGGATGAGGGAATTATGGAAGGCACCAAGTCCATTCATAAAACACACCACCCCCGCCCTGTCCCGGTTAATGACAGTGGGTGGTGGCTTGAGCATCAAAGTGGCCCATGATGTCTTGGTTTTGCTATCTGGTTATGCCATCTGGCTTTCTTGGTCTTCGTCCATTCATTTCCCTGGAGTCCTGGCCATGCTTTGCTTCTTACTAATCTTATGCAGAAGCCAAGGCAAGCGAGGACGAGGCATACTTGGAGTATTCCCACTGGAGTAACTTCTGCAACTAGAAGCTTTAGAGCTGTGACTGCCATACAGAGCCGAAGAAATGCAAGGTGCAGGGCGAGTGAGGGTCTTGGGAATTGCTGGAGATAATGGTGCTCTGTGCTTGTGGCGAGAGCAGTGAAGTGGTGAGACCAGTTTCTGAATGTAAACTTTTTATGACAACGGCTGCGAAGATGCCCAAAGTGGGCCCTTGTTGCCTATCACTGAGGTTTTGAGGCTGCTTTTTAGGGAGTAATGCTAGGCGATACAGCCCCTCCCTAACCAGGCTTGCAACGGATTGCATGCCTGTTACATTTTGAGTGCCCAGGTTTCTGGTGGATTCTATTTGCCAGTCACTGTTGGTTTCAAATGTGAAGCATCTTTGCTATAAATAGACTCTACTGAGAGCTGCGTGATTTGAAGAAACATTATACCTGTAATTACATAATTTTACTTGAAATATTAGTAAGCACAACATGAACTATGTCTATTTGAATCAGTGTGGTACTGTTGTACGTTCAAAACCTGAGCCTTAATACATAAAGTTAATTTCATTTATAAAATGCTCAAAAATAGGCAAAAATAAACTGCTGTTTAGAGATGCAAATATAGGTGGTAAAACTATTAAAAATCAAGGCTCTGTTTATAATTACAAAATGCAAGATATTGGCTATCAAGAGAATAGAAAGGTAGAGGATGTGTATATCCCATGGGCAGTGCTGACCTCCTTGGGGGCAGGGAGTGGGTGTCCTCCAACATATTTATGTGTCCTCAGAGCTTCCCCAGTGCTGAGCCTTTTCCTTAACAGGTGGATGGGTACGTGGCAGTTTTGTGCTGATTCGTTTTGAATGCATACTGGCTACATGTGTAAGCTTTCCTAAGACAAGTGACCACAGCACTGAGAGGGTATTACTGACCTCTTCTAGCAAGAACCACACAAAACAGACTCCTGACAGTGGGGTGGGACTGGGGTCCCTTTAACTGGAACAATCACCTGCAGCCCTTTTTCTTGCACTACAAACCTCCGTGGCTCCATCACACCAAGCGATCATGCTCTGTCTCCAGAGTATCAGCTCACTTGGTGTCTGGAGAGGAGGAGGATCAACATGATTCTCATGCTGAGGAAAGTTATATTAAACTAGGAATTCTGCATCTTTGGAGTTGTATTAAACCCACCTGCACATTTAAATCAATTACGCGGTGATTTTCTCTTGGAAACAGAGTCTCACTCTGCCTCTCAGGCTGGAGTGCAGTGGTGCGGTCTCCACTCACTGCAACCTCTGCCTCCCAGGTTCAAGCAATTCTCATGCCTCAGTCTCCAGAGTAGCTGGGATTAGAAGCACTTGCAACCATGCCCAGTTAATTTTTGTATTTTCAGTAGAGACAAGGTTTTGCCATGTTTCCCAGTCTGATCTCGAACTCCTGACCTGCCCAGCTCTGCCTTCCAAAGTTCTGGGATTACAGGCGTGAGCCACCATGCCTGGCCTTCTCAAGTATTTTTAACGTGCCACACTGTTGTTTGATAACAGCTCAAAGGGCAAGGTATGCAGAGTGGCTGAATTTAGAGGGACCACAGCAGCATAGGGGTGTTCTGGGTTGGAATTCTGTCTCTTCTACTACCTCCAACCTAACTTTGGTCTAGTTTCATATCCTCCGGAAGCCTCTGTTTCTCAGCCCTTGAGGGGATATTGTGCAGATAATACCCATATAAAGGGCCCGGCACATAGGTGCTCATGGAACGAGAACTGTGTATATGGCTCACTTTATAAGCCTAAAATACATATTTTGAAAATAAGAAAAGAGAAACAAAGTGAATATGTTGATTGTTACTATCATAGTTGTTCTGGGCTAGTTGTTATAATGTGCTCATTATGCTTTCATCTTAATAGTGATTACTGAGAAACCACTGGGATTTTCCATGCTCATTCAGATATCCTCTCTAATCACAAGCATTAGTGCTCACCACACAAGGGCCCCAAAGAACCGGTGTTGTGTTTGTTGGCCTCTGTTCTGAATGGCATCTGTTTGCATCTTTGAGGGAGGTTTTGCTCAGGAAAGGGTTATCAGTGAGGGCGGGATGCCCTAGGCAACCTTGGACAGGAGTCAGTGGTTGGGAAAGGAGCGGCAGCCTCATACCTCAGCCACATGCTGGCCGCTCAGTGACACAAACCTCCAGGTGCATGGTCATTGGCAGACACTCCTGCAGGTGGCAATGCAGGCACCATCAGGATGACATCACTTTCATCCATGGGGCTTTTCAGTTTATTTGGAAACAAAATTGCTGGCTGATAATATTACCATGGACAGAGTGGGAGTGTGTTACTTTCAGAAGGAGGGCACTGTCATGTAACCTCAGCATCCAGAGCAGAGCCAAATGTGAAGCTCACACCTCGGTCCAGCCTCTGCTGCGGCCGCTGAGTGCTTATAGCAAAGGCAAAAGGTCCATATGCAGGAGGGAAACAGGTCTTGGTTTCTAAGGCACAGACGGGCTCCTTTAGCCTAGAATTCTGGAGGGGAACCTGATCCTGTGAAGTGTTTCTTGAAACTTCGTCTGATTCCTGGAAGAAGCCCAGAGTCTTATTTGAGATGAGACTAGTATGTTGCCACAACGTGCTGGGTGACAGGTGTCGAGGCATCACAGGTGCTGCTTCCTGGAAAGTGCATTAAACAGGCTTCAGAGACACTCTGATAAAGGAACAGAAGGGGCATAGTTATAATAGGAAAGACAAAGGGTTAGTACCCGTGTTTTCAAAAGATTGACAATAAACAAACAAAATAATAATAATAATAAAAGATTGACAATAAACCAACGAGGAAAACTCAGTTGGTGCAATGAGGAAAATGGATGAAACTATGAATGATGCTTCACTGATGAAACACAAATAACCCACGTGTGAAAACATGCTCAACCCAATAGAACTCTGGGACATGCAAATTAACATGAAGTCTGATTTTTTTTTTTTTTTTTTTTTTTTGCCTCTCAGGTGTGCAATGTCCCGGGTGAGTGACTTCTAGGGAGACAGCGCCATCATGCCCTATTGGTGAGTTGGTGCCCGGGAAGGTCCTTTGGAGGTGACAATTTGGTGGTTTCCACTTAAATTTAAAATGTGCCCTTTGACCTAGAAACTTCACTTCTAGGGAATTCTCCCATAGAACTAGTTTGCACGTTAGCAAACATACACACATGCAGGAGTATTCATTATACAGTTGAATTATAGAATTGCAGCACGTGGAAAGAAGTTAATGTCTGTCACGGGGGAGGTGGAGGTGACTCTCCAGACTTTGTTATATTTATACTGTGGAATGCCAAGCAGCCATTAAACAGAAGTAGGAAGCTGTGTACGTGCTGACATGTCCAGGCAGAATGTTGACCAAAGAGGGCCATCTGCAAAACTGCCCATATGTGGCAGATTTAGTCACTTCTAAGACACAGTACTTTCACATATTAACCTCCCTAACATCAGGATTATCACAAACTTGGTGGGATCTTACAGGAATAAATGGCAGTATTTTTGCTTTCTTAGCAGAGCATAAAGTGATTTTGACAATGGTAGTCCTGGATTTGATGATATACCAGGAGTTTGACTGTTGTTCATAAAAGCAAACAATGTATATGTTTCTGTAACTATACAGATTTAAATTGCAGAGTGTTGTCTGTTTGGAGATGTACTCCAAAGTTACCAATGGATTGAGATGGGGAGAGGAATTAGGAAAAGGGCTAAATGCTCTTGGTGTGTTTCTGTTTGGTTTGAATGTTTGTAACAAACATGTCTCCCTATATTGCTGGTATTGCCCCGTCCTTTGAGACGAGGGGCAGTTGGCTCTGTTAGACCCTGGGCCAAGTGGGAGACCAGCTGTGGGCACTGAATGTGGAAGTGGCAATGTGAGCCCTGGCTGGGGCATGGCTGTCTTGGGCCCTGAAGCTGCCCTCCCAGCAACCCAGCAGATGGCCTGAGGGCCCCCTGGGATGAACATTGCTCCCGACTGACACACAGCTGCCACGCCCAATATGCAAGCTGTTAGAGGCCAAGCTTGGGAGCTTGGTGACCACAGCAGATGCCTTGATGTTGTGCGTCACTGTCCCTGGGTGTTCCTCTGATTTTGGCAACAGTAGGCCCACACGTGGGACATGCATGTGCCAGGGAGCTGACAGCCCTGGAACAAACTTTCCACCTGGTGGGCGAGAGCTGTGGGTCAGTGCTGCAGCATCCTGCTCCTTCATGCAGAAGATGTGGGGAGGCCCCTCGCACATCTCTGCAGAGTAGAGTTCCCAGTGTGGTCTCAGTAATGCTCCTCTGAGTGGCTTGCTCAGACACACTAATCGGTGCCACTGGCTACCTGCCTGTCTCTCCTGAGGTCCCTCAGCACTCAGCATCCTATCTGTGTATTTCTGTTGATAGGAGCTGCCTTTGAGGCTGGTCTGGCAAGCGTACTTTTGCAGACCTCAGCTCCTTCAGAGGCGTTGGGCTCAGGCAGGGCTATTTGGGTTCATTGGCCCCTGGTGGAGGCCCAGTTGGTGACTTCCTTTATGCCTCTTCCATACCTCCTTTTCCTTGGATCCCTCTGCCCCTCCCCACTGTGTCCAGCTGTGCCTGCACCTTCATGTATCCAGGTCTGCTTACCCCAGGGGAAGGGCCAAGACCACATCCAGAGCAGAGTGGATGCTGCTTGTCTAGGATGGAACATCGGGACCCACAGACCCACAGAGAGAAACTGGTAACAAAAGGGCCCACAACAGCAAACACCATCTCACAGCAGGCGATTTTTTTTTTTTTTTTTTTTTTTGCAGAGGAATGAAATTAAGAGATTTAAAGACAAAAACACAGGCTGGTAGTCAAAGTAAAGGTTTATCCTCGCATCAGAATGGTTTAAATCTTGCAATTTGCATATACAAAGAGTTCAGCAACATTCACTGGCATTATAATCAGAGCAAGATCAAATTATAAATGTAATCAAAGAAAATATGATAGTTGAAACTGTAATAACATACATACATTATAAAGATTGCACATAAATTAAACACAACTTAGTTAAACAAACAAACAAATATCAGTAATTATACGCTTAAAAGAATAACATGGGGATGTCTCCAAATGCTGAAACACAGGTGTCAGGCTCATTTAAAAAAGTGTTTAAAAACACATAAAAATACCTTTTAAAACACTGGTATGCATTCTTCATTCATATAGCACATGGAGAGAAACCGTAAAGGCAGTCACATAGTGACCAGATCACACACAGATCAGAATGGTCGTCTTCTAATCACTATTTGGCATTTGAACCCAACTGCATGCAACAAAGGAAAATGTGAAAGGAACAACGGTGTCGGCACTGGGCTGTTTGGGGGCTGTTTTGTTATGTACAATGGACTTTCTTTGACTGAAGGAAACGAGATGAACTTTCCAGGTTGCACGGAGAAGATTCTGAGTCCCCCAGGGATTGATTCCCCCAGCGTGAGGTGCTCCAAGGCCCAGGAGATCGTGTGATCTGGGGCCTTGGTAGAGGCCATGAAGCTGTAATGACCTCCCCGCTAAAGGGCGAACGCTGCCCCAGACAGTGGAGGGGAGAGTCCTGCGTCCTGGGGAAAGTGGCTTCTCCTTTGTTCCTGGAATGGAAAAAGTTTGGGAACAGGCAGAACCCCTGCAGCGGACACCTGGGGTTGGTCTAAGGGGACAGGAAAAAAACATGAGCAGGGCCCTTTCCTGAGGGCACCCTGAAAAGGTCTACCTTAAAGGTACTTCTTGATACAAGAGATGCCAGTTAGACCATTAAAGGGCTTCAAGGATTCTGACAGAGGGCTCCTAGACATGAACCAAAGCCTGTGCCCCTCGACTTTGACTTCGAACTCTCAAATAAATGACCAGAGAAACGTCACCTTCGTCGTAGCAAACTGGCTCTTTTTCTAGGGTTCAGGTGCTGAACAGAAGCTTGCTTCCCTCTCTTCTCCTTCAGTCAAACAAAGGCTTTGGGTTTGGAATTTTAATGGTGAAAACAAAAGGGACCTGACGAGCCTCAAAAAGCTCCATTTTCCTCTTCCACCGAGATGCTGAATCATTGTACAGAGAAGGAGGGAGGAGCACGTTCAGCGGGAGAAGGAGGGAGGAGCACGTTCAGCGGGAGAAGGAGGGAGGAGCACGTTCAGCGGGAGAAGGAGGGAGGAGCACGTTCAGCGGTGTGCAGCCCAGGCATGCAGCTGGTGAGGATGGCGGTCGCAAAGTGTGCTTTCGTCCTTCCAGCTGGGCACCAAGTCTTGCCCTTGGATGGGGCTCAGAGCCGTGGAGTGGGCGAGAAGCTTGATTCCCTGTGAGCATCTGTCAGAACAATAATGTGTCCTGGGGTTGCATTTGCACACACTGTTAGTGAATAGGGGACGAACACTGCAACACGAGGGTGCGATCAGTTATCAGTGAAAATGTCGAATAAGGCCTTTATGTAGCTTTTAGAAAACAAAAAAAAGTACCAAAAATGCACGTGTTAAATACTTTTAGTAGTAAGGTAGGCCAGATATTCGTTTATATTGTGCACATCTGCTAGGTACCTAATGGCCATAGAAAGATAACTGCTATAAGATTCAATGTTGGTACATTCACACCCCATTCTTTTTTTTTTTTTTTTCCCATCAGTCAATCTTATCTGGTAATGGGATCATTACTGTTATCCAGTGCCAATGGTCTCAGTAGTATTTCCATTCAAAAATAATTTAGCTTTCAGATTAAGGATTTCTCTTTTTGTTTTATTAAACATTGAAAGGTGGGACTTTAAAAAATGGTATAAATCTAGATTTTAAGGATTCTTTTCTTACAAACTATCTCAGCTTTTTACAAGAAATGTTTAATACCAAAATGCTGCTCAGAAAAGTTAAAGTTTAATTGCCCATGGTTATTCTACTGTTTCTATCCCAATGTGTGCTCCTCTGTACTGCGTGTGTAAGACGCTCAGTTCATCTGAATGTTTGGATGGGAAGTTTTGTGTTGAGCCTCCAGGCATAGCACTGGACCAGCCCAGGCCGCTGTGGCAGAACGGGAGGGAAGAATGGGAGAGGCAGCTGGTTTTTTTCTGAGGGTGGTCTGGGCCAAATGACAGGCAGCTGGACAGCAAATGGTGCTTTGGGGTGTAACTCTGATGGCTGGTTTTGTTGTACCCAAGGCCGTGGGTCAACGGGACCACCCAGCATTTACATCTCTTCTCGTCCAGCCAAGATAGTGTAGACACAGTCTTGATGGTGTAGACACAGCATTTTAAAATATTACTTATAGTCACCAGCTACTCTAGTGTATTTTAGACCTGGATTCAGGTTGTAAAGACTTCTTTGATCTTTAAAATGTAAAGATAAACCACATGGGCCGAAACTGAGAACTTTACAGAAGTCCCCATTTACATTGTACCATCACGAACAGTTTGCCTTCCAAAAATGCTGCTGTTCAGGGTTGTGAATTCACTGTTAGGAAAGTGCATTTTCACCTGACTTCTGAGTCCTCAACTGTTTTCTTAACATGAGCTTTGTGTTAGTATCTTGCAGAGGCACACTCCGCATATTAAGATTACAACATTTAAAGGTGTTGAATATGTGAAATTAAATGATATGAATCTAATGAAAAATTAAGATATTTACTAATATTAGCAGAAATATATATTTTATGGGATATTATTTGACCTTAATACATTATTCCAATTTTTAAAAAGCATATTTAAGATTTAACAACTGTATAGCAGGTGGCCTTTAAGGCATAACAAAATATATACAAAGAAATTAGGGAAGATATTAATGTCAACTATGAAATAAATTAACATGATTTTTACAAAATATACTGACCATTAAATTAAAAAATATTTTAAGGCAGGAATCTTCATTTGAAATTAGCATAATCAGAAAATATATCAATAAAATCTTGTACCACTTTGTAGCAGAATTCATACTGTTCCTGAAAAGACAAACAAGGACACATTAAAATGATATTCCCAAAAATATATTTGATTAATCAGGAGAAATACTCAAAAACAAGACATAAATAAGTGTGACTATTCATTAAAATACCATACACCTTTATGCACATCCTAATTTAGTTTTTAGGCACATGCAGAATTCCAAATAAAGCTGTTTTCCTACGTAGAATGTGTCAGTTAGTGTATTAACATTTCAACTTAGTGTATTTAATGGGCTGAGTAAAATGTCTGTGGCTTTCACATTGAAACTGGAAAACAACTATTTTTGAATTAAAAAAAAAAAAAAAAACCAGGCCAGGTGCAATGGCTCAACGTCTGTAATAAGAGCACTTTGAGAGGCTGAGGCAGGAGGATCACTTGAGCCCAGGAGTTCCAGACCAGCCTGGGCAACATGGTGAAACCCCATCTCTATCAAAAAAGATACAAAAATTAGCTGGGCATAGTGGTGCACACCCATAGTCCCAGCTACTTGGGAAACGGAGAAAGGGGGATTCCTTGAGCCCAGGAGGCAGATTGCAGTGAGCCAAGATTGTGCCACTGCACCACTGCACTCCAGCCTAGGTGACAGAGTGAGACCCTGTCTCAAATAAAATAAAAAAAAAAAGAGAGAGAAAGAGAAAAAAAAAGAGAGAGAAAGAGAAAAAAAATCAGAGTACTAACATTGCCAGATAAATTTCATAAAGCAATCTATAAAAGTTAAATAAAATGCACATCTAGATTATTTTAAAGCCTACATTTACTGTACAAAAGGGACATTGTTTTATATATAGGCTGGTCCTCCCAGACCCCTGGGTGGGATATGTGAGTTTGGGGCTGGGACAGGGGCTTGGAAAGCCAGAGAGGCCAAGAGCTGTCCTCAGCACCTCCCTGCTTCTTTCCAACACATTGGACTTGGGCTCTTCTCAGCACACAGTGAACAAATATCTAAATGCTTTTGGGTGGAAAGATGCCAAACAGCTAGCTTAGCCCTTCCTGAGTCCCGGTCTGGCCAGGATGGGAAGGAGCTGAGTTTTCCAGAGAAGGAAAAGGTGAGCCTGAAACTTTGCTCCTGAATTTGCATGAAGTTGTTGGAAGAGCCAAGACCACATTGTAGGGTCCTCCCTTCTGGCTACTAAGACACACAGCTGATCACCCAGCCTTCAGAAGGAAAGGGAATTGAATTCTTAGAAGGAATTCTCAATAAATATACAGGCTCTCTTTAAAGAGGCAAACAGCTTAAAGCAACATCGACTTTTCCAACTTAAAGCAACATTGACTGAATATCAAAGCTGGCTCAGTCTGGGATGGAAATGGAGACGATCACTAATTACTCTGTTTTCATAGCTAACACAGCAGCTAACTGCTGACCATCCCACGTAGTCTCGAGTACAAGTGATTGGGGCCAGTGATGGATGAAGTGTACTTTGGAGTGTGCTGGGATGATACAAGCCACACCTCAGGTCACAGACAGACATTTCTGGTCAAGCCACAGACTCCAGGAGAACAGATGTACTTGTGGCCTTTGAAATGTCAGTTCCAACCAAAGGCTACCTAGGATGCTGGAAGCAAGTCTTCCCTGAGTGCTCAGCAATTGGAAACTGGTTCTTGGGCCACTGTGCTCACCTGCAGGGCTAAATCAACCTGCATGTCAGCAATCATCTCTTTACTCAATAATATTTTTGTGCCTGTGTTTTTTTTTTGCCAAAATCTCCCTGCCAAATGTTAGATCTGGCAGCATACAGTACTAGTTAAGCCCTTCCCTTCTGGAATCAGATAGAGTTTGAATCTCATTCTGACACTTAATGCCTGAAGATCTCAGGCAGGCCCCTCAACCGTCCTAACTGGAGGCACCTGCAGAATACTCCTTGTGAACAGAAGCAGGCACAAGGGCAAGCAGATGGTGAAGATGAAATGAGAAAGACATCTGTAAGGCACCTGGTTGCACTGCGCCCAATGCCTGATGGTTATTTAGTGACTTGTTGCACTGCGCCCAATGCCTGATGGTTATTTAGTGACTCACTTCTCCCTCATTCGTTTGCTGATTCACCACTTGCTCTGGAGCCCTCGCCACGGGCCAGGCATTGGACTAGACCCTTTACTCTAAAAGTCAGGCTACAAAGTGCTCTGTCAAGCTGTTACCAGGCAAGAGAGCACAGATGACAGCCGCACAACATCTGAGGGCAGCTTCCCAGTCAGGGAGCATGGAGGGGCAAGCTGCGGTCAGGAAGAGCACAGCTGAGACGGGAGGACACCTGGATGACAGATGCTCTCGAAGATAGAATATATTGGCCAGACCAGGCAGATTAATGAGAGCTGTGAGTCCCTAAAAAGACTAGGGGAGCTCTATATGCTGCTGCTGCTTAGAGAGATGGTCTTTGCTGCAGGTCGTTGGGTGTGGATGGACAGACCCGCCCTCAGCTCAGGTGTCCTCGCTCCTGCTGTGCCTTGCTGTGAGGGGGACGTGGAAGGGCCTCCTTCCTGCCTCTCTATGCACAGGGCGCTGCGTGAGCCAGGATTGTCAGCGTGGAGAGTGAGCAGGCAGGGAGGACAGGTGCGAAGTGGGAAGCTTTGGTAAAAAGGATGCATTGTAACAGGCTTTAAAATTGTACTCGCTGGGTTAGCAGCACGAGCCATAGTATTTGGTGAGGAGGAATCGCTTCTGAAAACCAGAAAGCAGGAGTCCTTGAAAGGAAAGAATGTACAGGGAAAAGTACTAAAAGTACTAATACATTAGGGATTCCTGCAGCCCGTGGACGGTATCTTGAGGCTGAGACCCCGCCGGGGAAAACAAGCCACATGGACGAGTATAACATTGAAATGAGGAGGACCAGGATTTTAAATTTCAGTGCTGCTTGTGAACTTGATAAGACTATGTTTTTTAGTGCACACAGGACTCTCGTAGAATAGTTCACTTTGACACAAAAGCTCCTATCCTCAGTGCGTCTCTCCGAGTGGTCTCAGACATTGAAACTGGCGGACAGGCCCCTCCTCCCGGGTCTTGCCCAGAAGACACCCACGTCAGAGACCCAAGGAAGGAGGGCTCTGCAGAGGTTTACTGTGAAACATTGCAGCTGGCTCTTTTCCTTGGGAATTTTACCTTCCCACCTTCCCCATATACTTAAGGTCCTTTAATGAAACATACATCAAATACAACATGAAATAATTCTCCACTCTTCTGGTGACATCCTTATTCAGATTCTTACCAGGGTTTGCACCATATGTGGTCTCTGAAGTCGTAAACTCTTCACAGCTTGAAATACATCTAAAAGTCCCTCGGCTTTTACTCGCTCCAAAATGTTGCTGAGGGCTATGAATGTACCTGTTCGCCCAGCTCCGGCACTGCAGAGAAAAAGCGCTTAATGCAGATCATCCGACTTGCACTTGGGGATGAGAAATGGAGAGCTGACAGCCAACCCCTGCATATCAGCACTGAGGCAACAATCGCTGAAAATGATCTTAGTTTGACTGAATTTTTTTTTGATCATTTGTATGTAGCGTAACTTCTGAGCAAGATTTAGCAAATGTAAAATTCCTAAAACACCTCCCTAATTACAGTAGACCGATATTTTATAAAGTGAGACAGGACCAGTGACAAGTTTTTAAGCAAGTGTCACCATTTCCCCTCTTTCTTGTGTAGGGCAATGGTTCTCAAAGTGTGGTCCCTGGACCAGCAGCACAGTTGGCACCTGGGAACTTGTCAGAAATGCAAACCCTCCCAGTTCAGGTCTAGGAAGGAGGTAATCTTGGCATACCCTCTCCTTACTGTGCCAGGGGTGTCTTCTGAAACAGGTGATGCTGAAAGGGAGGGGCAGTTTCAGGACATTCACAACCAGGAACAGTCAACTGACACTTCCCAGCAAGGCCGATTTGAGTCATCTCCATTTACCATGGTCATTTGCTGATAAACCCCACAAGAGCAGAGCCCAGGCCCTCGTAGGAGAGCCCAGGTGTACTGGGCTGGAGGAGGTGGGGTGGACCGGCCTCTTCCAGCAGGCCTTCTGGAGATGCCTGGCTGCCCTCTGTGCTCCATAATCTCACATGTGGGCTTATTCCAAGGCTCCTGTCCTGCCGCAATGATCGGCCCCGCATCTGCGTTCTCACAGGTGGGATCTTGTTCACCTCTGCATCTCCAGTGCCCTATGGAACTCATTTCAAGTTTATCCTAAATGATTTCTTGGAAGGCACCAGGAAAACCAAAAACCGAGGTGTGTGCTCCACCTACTGGCCAGGCCAGGAGTGCACCCCGGCGGGGTCCAGGCAGGGAGAGAGCTCTGCCAGCTATAAGGGGTGGGACAGTGGGTGGGGGTGAAAGGCAGTCACAGAGAGTGGGCGCCACCAGTGTGAGACAAGCCATAGAACTGCAGTTTCAGGAGCACATTAGCACCACCCAAGGATAGAAACACCCCAAGCTCCTGCTTGGAAGAACCTTGCCGGGTGTCGAGGTCCCTGCCAGCAGAAGTGTGCAGCAGGATCAGAACTACAGAGGCACAGAAGGCAGGCAAGTGGGTGGCCGGTGGGCTTGACCAGATTTGCGTATCTGCCCCTGGGCGTGCTGTGTTTCACGCCTTCACCTGCGGACTAAGCATGTCCCACGTGCCCAGGGTGTCCCTCTGCCTTTGGGCCTGACTTGGGAGCCAGGCTGAGGCTGCAGGACCAGCATGGCTACAATCCCAGTTGGGACTCCTCATATGGCCAGGAATCCCAGCCCATGGGAGAGGGCGGGTGTAGGCACAGCAGCCCAGTCAGGCAGTCTCTCAAAACCCACCCAGGAACTTGAAGTCCAGGAGTGTGTTCCTCCGAGCCCTGCCTGGCAATTTTTTGATGACTTCAAAAGCACATGGAAATGTGTGTTTGAGTGGTTTCCCAACTCCACCCTCTGAAGTGCATTCTGCATGTATGTTAAGATGACACATATGCATCTTATGTATGATACGATGACATGTATGTACTTAAGTGAAGTCGTGTGTGCATGTGTGTAAGGAGAGGTAGAGAGGAGACTCTAGGGAATACCATGGCCAGGGGCAGCGACCAGTCTCTGCTGCCCACAGCTGCGGGTACTGGGGGCGTGCAGCCTGTGTCCACCCCACCTGGAGGGCTTCGGGCTGGGGGCTCACCTGCAGTGCACGGTGATGGGGTGGTTGCCTGTCTGCTGCTGCTGCTTCTGCACGGCTGCGATGAGGTCAATCATGCCTTTGCCCTCGGCGGGAATCCCGATCTCAGGCCAGCCGTGGAAGTGAAACTGGCGCACTACTCGGACCTGCTCCTCCTGGCGGGCCTGGGGCTGCAGGGAGGAGAGGGGGTCTCAGCGTCGCCTGCCTGCCGGGGAACAGGCCCCAGCCCCATCTGCCCTCTCAGGGATTGGCCAAGGCTGGGAGCCCTCCCTGAGCCTTCTGTGCTGCCAACATCCCCACCGAGGCAGCCTGAAGGAGAAGGCTGAAACCTGCTTGCCCTAAAGAAGGAGGCAGGTGGCTGGCTGTGCTTCCTTCTGCAAGGGGGAGCGAGCCGTCCAGAGGACATCCCCTGGATCCCTGTGAGGACCGCCCAACCCCTACGGGATCCTTGGCAGCTCTGCTGGAGAGAAGGGAATCACTTTCTCAAGAAACCAGGGCCCTGCATTTCCCTTCAGAGCTCAAATGAGCAGCATCTGAGTCTGGTGGCCGGGGTGGCTCTGTGGCTGGCATGGAGGAGACAGTGGCAGGTGCATTACGTGATACTGACTGTTTGGAGCTCAGCATCAAGTCCTCTGTGCAAGTGAGTCATCCTACCTATGGCTGACCCCGAGTTCTCATTCTTTGCCAAGGAGAGAGGATGAGCAGAACCAAGGACCCAGTGGAAATGGGGACAGTTGGGGGGCTCTGAGAAGGCACCTGGAGGAGGGCCCCAGAGAGGCCCCTGTGGCTTCATTAGTCCCCTTTGTTCTTCCTCCCCCAGCTAATGGCGAATATAATTCTCCCGAGAGATAAATGGGAGGTAGGCGGCCAGGGAGATGGGAATTGTACAGGAGGCCTGCCACTGTCTCTGAAACCCATTGGCCATTCATAGCCAATGGGACTAGGTGAAGGAACAGGACAGGTGCAGGGCCACATTCTGGTTCAATGACAAGCAGAACCCAGAGGGAGGGCGTGGTTCACTAAATTCACAAGCGTTTAAAGAGCTACTTCAACAATACCTGATTGAGAGTGACCAGAAAGTCTCGTATACTGATGGCTTCTGAAAGGGTATCATTCTTTATCTCAATCGTTATTTCTCCATGAGTAACTGAGCCCTCAGTTGGCCAATACTGGTAGCATTTATCCTTAGGGGATAAAATAAAAATTTAAGTCTGGTAATAAATAATTTGCTGCTGGAGATTTTGAGTTTATAACGCAGAATTGTTCTCAAACCAGTTAATGTATTTCATCTGACCAAAAAAAATAACATAGGAATATGAATATAAATGCCTATTAATGCTTGTTGACCCAGGGAACAGAACAGAGTCTAGAAACAGACACATATATATATGAAACCTTAACATATGGCATACAGGAGAGATTCTTCAATATGTGGGGCTGGAAAAATTGGTTTTCTACCTGGGGAAAATGAAATTGGATCCCTGACTCATTCCCTACCAGGGTTGATGTGAGTGCCCCCAGTTCTTCCTAGAACTGGGCAGTGTACACCCTGCACTTCCACATGTCGTGGCCTTGAACCTTAATAAAAATACACCCAGATGGATTAAGGTTTAAGGTAAAAAACAAAACTGTGAAACTCTTGGAAGAAGAAATATCTTTTCACTTTGAGGTACACAAGGATTACTAGACAACAGCCCAAACAGCTAACCAATCACGATGCAACAATTTGAAACATTGGATTACAGTAACGTTCACTTCTCTTCATCAACAAACATCATTAAAAGAGTGAAAAGACAGGCCACAGATTGCAATAAGATGTTTGCAATACATAAAACCAATAAAGAATTAGTATCAAGATTACGTAAAGAGCTCCTATAAATCAATAAGAAAGGACAAACAATAGAAAAATCAGTGAAAGGCAGGAACAGGCATTTGACACAAGAGGAAATATGTCATCCACAAATATATGAAGTGATGGGGTTGACCTTGGAATCAGAATGATGCAAATCAGAGCCACAAAAAGATAGTATTTACACAATAATTACACAATGAATGATATTTTGTTAATTTTCAATTAACAATAATTAGGACACCTTAAGAATACCATACTAGGTATGTAGATGAATGATATCTCTTATACATTGTTGATGTCCACTTTGGAAAGCAATTAGGAATTATCTTGCAAATTCAAACTTTCACATACTCTTCAATGAAGCATTTTGGCTCTTTGATACATCTTAGTCCTAGTGCAACATAAAACATGTACAAGAATATACAGGTAGGGAGAACACACGGACACAGGGAGGGGAACAACACACACTGGGGCCAGTTGGAGGGTGGAGGGTGAGGGGAGGGAGAGCATTAGGACAAATAGCTAATGCATACAGGGCTTAAAACCTAGATGATGGGTTGACAGGTGCAGCAAACTACCATGCACATGTATACCTATGTAACAAAACTATACATTCTGCACTTGTCTCCAGAACTTAAAGTTTTAAAAAAAGAATGTACAGGTAGCACTGTTTGTAAAACAACGAAATGAAACCAACTCAAGTGCCCATGACAGGAGAAAGAATACCTGAGCTAATGCAGGATATAGTTTGTGCAGTGGAATATAATGAAATAATGATGACGAATGAACCACAGCATAAGCATCAACATAGAATATCAAAAGCACAATTTCGAGTGGAAGAAGCAAGTCTCAGAAGACAACATGCTGTAATGATGCTCTTTCTATAAAGTTCAAACACAAGTAAAACTAAACAACAGTCTCTGTAGGCATAAACAGATGTGATTTTAAAAGACTTTTTAAAAAAGCAAAGAACATATCCACTAGGTTGGCTTTAATTAAAAAGACAACGACAATGTTGGTGAGGATGTGGAGAAATTAGAACCTTATATATTGCTGGTGGGAATGTAAAATGGGGCAGCTACTGAGGAAAACAGTCTGGCAGGTCCTCAAAAATGTTAAACAGTAAGTTTATGACATAGAGTTATGACGTGACCTAGCAATTCCGCTCCTAGTATATACACTCCTAGGCGTATACCCAAGGGAAGTGAAAAAGCATGTCCATACAAAAACTACTACCTGAATGTTCAAGAAACTTTTTTTTTTTTTTTTTTTTTTTTGAGACGGAGTCTTGTTCTGTCCCCCAGGCTGGAGTGCAATGGCGCGATCTCAGCTCAATGCAACCTCTGCCTCCCAGGTTCAAGCGATTCTCCCTGCCTCAGCCTCCCAAGTAGCTGGGATTGCAGGTTCCTGCCACCATGCCCAGCTAATTTTTGTATTTTTAGTAGAGACGGGGTTTCGCCATGTTGGCCAGGCTGGCCGTGAACTCCTGACCTCAGGTGATCTGCCCACCTTGGACTCCCAAAGGGCTGGGATTACAGGTGTGAGCAACCGCACCCAGCCAAGCAGCATTATTTATAATAGCTCCAAAGTGGAAGCAACCTAAATGTCCATCAACTGATGAATGGATATGCAGAATGTAGTATATCCACACAAGCGAATACTATTTGCCAGTAAAAAATAATGATTTACTGATTCATGCTACAACATAGATGAACCTTGAAAGCATGATGCTAAGTGAAAGAACCCAATCACAGAAGACCACATACTGTATGATTCCATTTATAATAATGTCCAGAATAGACAAACCCATAGTCAGGAAGCAGATTAGTGGTTGCCAGGGGTTAGGGGAAGGAAGGAATGGGGAGTGACTGTTAACGGTACGAGGTTTCCTTTTGGGTTGATGAAAATGATCACAAATTAGATAGTGGTGATGGTTGCACAACTTTGTGAATATACAACAATTCACTGAATTGTACCCTTTAAAAAGATGAATTGCATGAATTATAGGTGAATTATATCACAATAAAGCTGTTCCTTTTTAGAGCAAAGAAATAAAAACACAAATACACAGCAGTAGTTATGTCTTGGGGGAGAACCCAGATAGATGTACATTGTTGGTAAACCTTGGGTTTACTGTTGTCTTCAGGTCTTGAAAAAAGTCAATAAATGTCTTTTTCTTCAACAGGTTATGATCTTGGCCAATACCAAATGGCAGAATTTCAGGGCAGGTTAAATAACATGTAGGCTAAGGATAAAGGGCAGCGGGTAGCTATGGTTAAACCTCACTCCCAAAAAGGGAAAGGGTGAAATGAAACCTTTTTCATTTCCAATCTCTCTCCTTCCCTAGTGGTCCTGGCTTGGTCTCGCCCATGTGTTTGCAGCGATGGCAGGTGGGACATTTGTAATGAACGGGGACAGTGCCTCAGGTGCACAGGCTGCCCCTGGAGGGACCGGGCTGGGCGGCACTCCTCACCTGCTCTCTCTCCTGCACCTCCGTCAGCATCACGATAGTGTGGGATTTCCATTCCCAGATCATCCTCCAGAAGTCCTCAACCGTGTGTGCCAGTGGCCCCTGGGTGGCGATGAAATAGTCCTTCTGTCGGTAGCCCTTCAAATGGAGGCGCAGAGGTTAGAGTCTGACTTCCTTCCATCCTGGCTCCATTACCTGCTCCCTAAGTTTAGGACAGCCTAAGGCCTAATGAGGAAAACTCTTTCATCCTCCACGGTCTGCACCAGACCCCAGCTGGCACGAGCACTCAGGCACACACCTGACAAGCAGGCCAAGAATTTCGCTTATCTGAAACCATAACGGCCACCGTCAGCCCCTGAGGTCATCAACAAATGGGTATTATGAACTGGTAGTTGCCTGTGGCCACCTGAACAGCACCTGGTGGCTTAGATTCTAACATGTTTCTGTGTGTTTCAGCTAGATCAGCATGGAGCCCACCGGATTCTGGTACAATTTTCTCATCTGCAAATGGCAATATGAACACACACTTGGCTGCCATTCCCCCTTTTGCCCTTCTTCTGCGAACTCCACTGTGCAAGAAGACAGCCTCTGTGTGCCCTGAACACATAATTGTATTGTCCACATGGGTACACATTGCAGAAATCACACAAGAGAAAGTGCACAGAGGCAATGGATATATAATTGGTGTGTAACAGATATGTAAAAGAAAAATAACTATATATTAAAAGCAGAATGAAAAAAGAGCCAATCACTTAGCAGCGAGTCTATGTCCTTCTATTTCCAAAGTCCACTTTTTTTTTTTTTTTTTTGAGAGGGGGTCTCGCTCTCGCTCTGTTGCCCAGGCTGGAGTACAGTGGTGTAATCTCAGCTCACTGCAACCTCAGCCTCCCGGATTCAAGCAATTCTCCTGCCTCAGCTTCCCGAGTAGCTGGGATTACAGACACCTGCCATCACACCCAGCTAATTTTTGTATTTTTAGTAGAGACGGGTTTTGCCATATTGGCCAGGCTAGTTTCAAACTCCTGACCCCAAGTGATCTGCCCGCCTTAGCTTCCCAAAGTGTTGGGATTACAGGTGTGAGCCATCGTGCCTTGCCACTTTTTTTTTAAGCAAGTAATTCTGCTAACAAAAATGGCTGAGTTTCTGGAAACATGTCAATTCTTTCTCATTGTGAAAACAAGCTAATCAAGTCTGTGGTCACATGTGAAGGAAACACATCTGCATAAACACAACCCAGGCCAGCATACGTACATCTATGAAGGATGCGTTGATGTAGTCTGTGTATTCTTGACCCCTTTTCATGGAAAGGATCACTCGGTTGAAGTCATCTGCAAAGCATTATCTTCCTTTAGTTATTACAAAAAGGGTCCCACCTTGCTAACTTTAATCTATTGCTACAAGCTTGCAAAATATAGATCCTATTAATAAAATCACTAGGTAAAGCCAACTCTTTGGAAAGTTTACATTATGAGAGACGATAATTAAAGTGGCTCAGGGGTATTTTTCTTTTTGAAGGAAAACTCTGAAAACAACCCAATTATCATTTTCATTTTTCAGGAATCGATATAATACATACCAAAATACAAGCACTAAAAATATTGCACTGAAGGAGTAAATGGAATGTGGCCAGGCAAGCAATCTAAGGTGGCCAGCAGGACACCGGGACCCCAGAAAACCAGGGGCCAGAGTCTGAAGATGGCAGGGCCCCGGGGAGCTCTACTCGCCTGCAGTGCTCGGGGAGACCCTGCTGCAGCAGGCCTGCTCACAGCTGTTTCCAGATGGTGTTTGTTGAGCTGTGACTCCGTCGAGGACACGTCTATAATGAGGCACACCCTCCTCCCAAGCGGGGCATCTCCCACCTCCCTCCCTAGTTCCTCGGATCCCTGTGGAGTCTGCTTTTGGGCTGGGTTTCTCAAGTTTCTCTTTTTCCCACTTGGTGAGCCTCCCGACTCCCACTCCCCTGCCCACTGCGTGTGGCCCTGTCTTCTTGCCAGCTTTGCCTCCACTCCTCCCACACCTGCCAGGTCCTCCTTCCCTCTCCCATGACCTGGGTGGCAGACCAGTGTCCTGACTCTACCCTGGGCCCATTTCTTGTCCTCCTCAAGGCCACAGCCTTTTCCTAGGTGGTCTCAGCTGAGTTCACCTGCATGGCCTCGGCTGGGTGGCTCAGGCCCCTCTGTGTAAGGGGGAGGCGGGCCTCTGCCCAGGCTTGGGGAGACAAGGAATCCCAAGTCGTGCCTGCCGCAAATCTCCAGCTTCTGTGAAGCCCTCCCCTGAAATCAGCCTCGGCTGCCCTCCCGCACCTGCAAGCTCATATCCCAAGCAGCTTGCCTGAGACCCATGCAGGACTGTCTGGGTCAGCTGGTGCTTCACAGGTGTCTTTTCTACCTGACATTTGGTACAGCACACAGGAGCCCTTAGCCTGAGGCCAGAGGACACCCTGCTTTTGACCCTGGTGCACAGGGGTAAGCGGTCAATGGCTTCTCCAGGATGAAAGCCTCCGGCACCAGCCCCGCCCCAGCCCTGCCCAAGCCACGCCACGGGTGCCTTACACGGGATGATCTGGATGACCCTGGCCTTCTTCATGTTTGCCGGCAAGTTGCCCGTCCTCATGTTCTCCTTCATGATCCGGACATTTGTCAATTTCTGCAGCAGAGAAGGATATAATGACACAGTTAAACCTCTGACACTCCTGAGCACATTGCTCAGCCGAGGACTAGTGCTGCTGGCAAGGACGCCTGCTCAAAGGAAACCACTCTCCAACCCAGGAAGCCTCCTTAGCATTGGGAAATAGAAATGTGTGCCCAGCAGGGCTGCTATGAGGCTCTGAAAGCCACCTGATCCTTCTTCCCTTGTAAATCACGGCTCAAGTATTGCCCCTGCTTTTTCTGAGGTCAGTTAAGGGGCAAGTGATTGAAAGAGGCTTCCTTTAAATGGTCACCTGTTTTCCTCGTGCCCTTGGCTGCTTATACCAGGATGGAGAGGAGGGTCAGCTGTACTCACCCTGAACTCCTCCTCCAGCCCGATCTTGTCGAAGTGGGTGGTGGTGCCGCGCATGGTCTGCAGGTGCTTCTCCAGGGAGGACACATCCAGCTCTGTGTCCCCGTAGAGGTAGTACTCGAGTAAGGCTTGGTAGATGAACGTGTACTGCATCTGCAGAGAGGCCAGGGGTGCCCACACCCTCAACTCTGCCCTGCAGTCTTGGCCCACGTGGAGCTTGGCAGACCAAAGGGGGCGGCTCTCTTCTTTTTCTCTTTTTGCCAACACAAGGAGGTGTGGGGCAAGAGTCAGAGTACCGGCCACGGATAATGACCATTTATGCCCTTGAGTAAGGAGAACGGTAGCAGCAGAGCCTCACATTGGTGAGCACGCCACGCGCTGTGTACATGCACCGTGTGGGGGAGTAGGATTGCCCCATCTCACATGAGGATACGAGGGAAAGATGAGGACGAGGGAGTCCCTGAGGTCCCACGCGTGGGCAGGGAAGGCTATGGGGAGGGAAGCCAGGCCAGGCCCAGGCTGGTTGCCACATGCCCATCAGAGCCAGGGCCCTGCACACCTGTGTGGCGAAGCCATCAGGTTTGCTTTGGGAAGCTAGACCAGGGCAAGAGGAAGGCATGACTCACATCCGTTTGAACCATCTGAGGGCGCTGATTACGGATTCGAGACACAAATTCAAACACATCCACCTTCTGCTCCGCGTGCATCATGGCCATCATGGCATCGATCACAATGAAGGTGCCCGTCCGGCCCACGCCCGCGCTTTGGGGAAAGAGAAAGATGCTGCGTCGTGAGTCACACTCCTCCCGAAGTAAATGAAAGGCCCCGAAGGGGCCTGCGCACCCAGGTCACTGGATGCAACTTTTTTTTTTTTGGTTAATTAGGAGCAGAGCCACAGTGCGGCCACCAGAGGGAGCTGTGGTCTCAGTAAAGTGATCTCAGGCCGGTCCTCTGATAGCCACCGACACTCTACTAAGAGGCACATTAACAGCTGGTGCAGTAAGCCTCGGATTAGGCTGTGCGGAGAATTTTTCTCACTTACCAAACAGTGTCTTCTTCTTATATGTGTGATTGGCATCCTAGATCTGTCCCCCTGGGAGCAGAGGGACCTCAGATCAACTATGCAACAGCTCTGGTATCCGGCCTCCCTCTCTGTCAAACTGGGCAAACCAAGTCATCTGACTCGGGGCATTAAGTGAGGTGGCATCTGTCAGATTACTGTTATCTGACCCTGCAAATTCCTCCCAGTATGAGCTACACTGGAGGGTGGGTGGGGTGGGGTCCAGCCTCTGCTTGGCCCCAGCAAGCGAGTGTTGCTCAGACTTGGGGAAAGCCCGTTCTTCGGGGGTTCCTGGACGGCTTCTCCTGAAAACCTGCATGACAGGTGCAGAGCGTCTGCATCACTGCGTGCAGGTGGCTTTTGTCCCTGGCAGTGCTGCGATACTCAGAATGAACCTGTCTGTAACAGATGGAAACTTAGTATCTAATCAAAGTGATACCCTGGTGAGGCCAATCACTGCCAGGAACAAGTGGGGCTCTCTGTGGACAGGGGGTTGTGGGGTGGCCTTGGCTGTACATTTGAGTAATTCTTCATGTTGTGCAAAGCCCACCCAGATGCCAGTCACAGGCTCCGCCGAGGCTGTCCTTCCCATCACAGGTGAGGAAACCGAGGCTGAAGTGGCAGCTGGCGAGGGGCAGCCTGGTCCTCGGACCCTGGTCTCCAGGACAGCGTGGTCTGGAAGACTCTGCTGTGGGGGCCTGTCTGAGCATGGTGTGCTCTTCCATAACGACTTGTGTGTTGTTGGGGGGCTTCCTGTAGAAACCAGGGGGCTTTCTCTGGTTTCCATCTTGGTTCCCAGAGGTGACTTGGGATTCCCGGGGAGAGGTGAGGGCGGCCAAGCAGACCTGCCCAGAACTCCATTCCCACCATCAACCGGAGCCTCCTGGCTTTGGTGGGTTTTATTGACTGGGATGAAGAGGGGGCTCTCTGAACATTCTCCTGTAGGGTTCTTGGGGCCTGGCTCAGTCACTGACATTTGTGTTCACATCAGCCCTGCCCAAACCTCTGCCCACCCTGATATTGGTCCCCTGGCATTGCCCATGAGGATGAGTCATCCCACTGTGGCCTGCCCTTGAGGGTCCCGCCCCGTGGCCCCCACAGCGTACCTACAGTGGACCACGATGGGCCCAGCGTGCACGGGGTTGAGCGTCTTTACTTTCTTGAGGAACTTCAGCATCCCAATGGGGGTAAAAGGCACTCCGAAGTCGGGCCAGCTGGTGAAGTGCAGCTGTGAGACCAGCCTGGGGGCTTTGCAGCCGTCGGGGAGCTGCTGCGGGGGACGCGGGGAGACAAGAGTGGGTGAAACAATCCTCCCCCTGCTCCCCCAGCATCTCATTCTGAGGACGCCGCCGTGGGCTCCCCTGTGCTGGGGCTGCATAGGGGAGGGGCCCATCTACAGAGGGCCTGCCTGAGCCAGACAGCCTAGACCTTACCCCTGCCGACTCTGAACATGTGCTGCTTTTGGGGCCACAGAACAGGGCCCGCAGCAACCGTCTATGCCCAGGTCAGGCAGGGCCCAAGCAGCCAGACACATCCCCAAAGTTGGTCTGTGCGCTCACAGACCCCCGTGCAAGCAGGGCGGCCATGGCCCATCTTGCCTGGACAGTCCCACCTCAGGCCTGTGGTGCTGAGTAATCACCAACAGCACATCCTTCCTTGTGCAAAGCTGTCTTACATTTGGGAGGACAGATGATGCAGTCGGCCTGCTCTTTGGAGTCTCCCAGACCTGCCCTCAGAGCCTCTCTCAGCTTTTGGACCCAGAGCCCATGAGTTTAATTCCCTTGCCCAGATCACGGACGGTGATACACAGTGTATTTGGAAGTAGATATGTGTGCATGTGTGTGCACATGTATGCATGTGTATGTGTGCACATGTGCGCATGTATGTGTGGGTGAATGTGTGTGTGCGCACGTGTGAATGTGCACATGTATGCATATGTGTGCACGTGTGTGGGTGTGTGTGCATGTGTGCACCCATGTGCGTGTATGTGCACATGTGTGAATGTGTGTGCAGGTGTGCACATGTGTATGTGTGAATGTGTGTGGATGTATGTGTGTGAATGTGCGTGTGTGGTTGTATGTGTGTGCACGTGTGAATGTGCATGTGTGCATCTGTGTGCGTGTGTGGGTGCATGTGTGTGCACATGTGTGCATGTGCATGAATGTGTGTGCATGTGTGCATGTGTGTGCATGTGAATGTGTGTGGGTGTATTGCACATGTGTGAATGTGTGCATGTGTGCATGTGAGTGGGGGTGTGTGTGCACATGTGTGAATGTGTGAATGTGCATGCATTGTACAGTTGTGTACGTGTGTGTGTGCATGTGTGTGCCTGTGTGTGGGTGTACGTGTGCATGTGCATGCATGTGTGTGGGAGTATGTGTGTGCATGTGTGTGCCTGTGTGTGGGTATGTGTACGTGTGTGCCTGTGTGTGGGTGTGTGTGCATGTGTATGCCTGTGTGTAGGTGTGTGTGCATCTGTGTGCCTGTGTGTGGGAGTATGTGTGTGCGTGTGCATGTGGGTGCCTGTGTGCGCCTGTGTGCACATTTCTGGGAGAGATGCGAGCAGGGGATAGGATAAGAATAATCAGCTCATCCTTTTCCTTTTTTGCTGTGGCTTCTTGGAACCTCAGACACTTATTTTGTGACCTAATTATGCCAATCACTCTATCTTTAAATCCTGACAAAATGGTCTTCTGTCTTTTCTCTATGGTTTTAAACTTTCTTCTATATCTTGATTTCATCTGTTTTGCATACACATATTTTTACTGATCTCTCTCTTAAACCTTTTGGGGTGGTGGAACTAGCAGAACCCAAGTGTGGAAAATAACGACGAGGTTTCAGACAGAATTCGGAAAGTGTTAGAAAAAAACCCCACCTCCCAGTCAGTGTGTGAAATGTCACTGTGCTACTGAGGGAGGACCTCACCCCCAGACCCCTCCAATGACTGGTCTTCCTCCTGGAGAGGCCCAGAGGAGTCACTAGGAATTAGGAGCCCCCAGCACTGCCTGCAGACCCTTGTGCACCGGCCTCTGGTGTCTTGGCCCTCTTGCATGTCTGCCTATCACAGCCTGGCCACTGCACCCTCTCAGCCAGGGCTGCGACAGTGCCGGGCTGGGAGCAAAGCACTTCATAAATGCAGAAGGGTGTTAACTCTGGGCATGATGCTCTCTGAAAATGATCTTTCTGGAAGGGCAGCAACTAGAGATGCTTACTGGCTGTATGCAGAACTTCCGGATGGTGTAGTCGACCAAAACCACGCAGTCCTCCACGCACACCCGGATGTTTCCATAGGTCCAGCAGCCTTGGTCGGGCCAGTACTGATGGCACTTTTCCTGCACGGAACAATTTAATAGAAGCAAATAGATCTGTGGGTGCAATGCATCATGACATCCCCCCACCCAACTACAGAAGGCCTCACACACACCAGCTGGAGTCACACAGCTCCCACAGCTGAGAAACAAGTTCACGTGTGCCGACCTCTTGAATGGGGAAACTGAGGCTGCATAACTGGTGAACAGCAGCCTTGAAACTATGACTAGGATGCCCCAAGGCTTTCTGATGTAGACAGCAACAATGTCTCATTTCTTCATTCATTCGCGAATCCCATACATTTTATTAACTGACCATCAACCAGTTATGCTGAGCCTGTAGCCTTCAGAGCTGGGCACCTAACTCCAAATGACCCTCAGGCCAGAGGGCAAGGACGGTGCTCCCCCCGAGACATTTCCCACTGGATTCAGCAATTTGTGTTTTTCCTGCTCAGTTCGCTAAGGACAAGGTTAATTTGCACCACTGCCAGTCTGCCGTTCAAGAGTGATGAACCTATGATTGGTCTAATGATCTTCATTTTTCTCTAGCAGGGACGAGGCTGCCGTGGAGTCTGCAGAAGAGGGTGCATTGCTACAGACAGGCCCATTTCTTTACCTTCCCGACCTCTGAAGCAAGAATGACCCAAAATACACGTTCCAGGAGCCCTTTCATTTTGCAGCACCGCCCGCAGCACCTGCCCGGTGGTGTCCTCCGTCACTTCGCGAGTGAATGAGGACCCACCTCAAGGGGGAAAAGATCTACTTCATCTGCCAGAGAAACATCTCTGGAATGGAACAAGCCTGACAGTAGTCAGAGAGTATATCCAGGGAATGGCCCCTGCGCAGCACAGCTCGTGGTCAAGCCTCCAGGATTAACAGTCTTATGAAACAAACAGCATCTGGTATTTAGTAGAGAGCAGCATCATTGTGTTATGACGGCTACCGACAACTTCCCCCTCCTTACACCTGGCTCCGGGCGGGGCTGCGGGGCTGCGGGTCACAGGCCATCTCTGATGCAGCCCAGGGGAATTGCAAATGCCTACATGTCCCGGTTTGGGTGAGTCTTGGCCCTATGGGGAGCCCTGGGGTCCCTCCTGAGCTTCTCACCTTGAAGGCTCTCCGGTGGGAACTGAGATCATGTGTCAGCCTCTCAAGGGCTCAGTGTTGGTGGCTGGTTTTATACCCCCTCCCTCTGCCTCCCTCCCACCCGATCATGAGATGCCAGGGCAGCTGTGTTTTGCAATGCAGAGCCCAGGATGTGGAAGCCAAGGAAACCACAACAGAAGTGTGAGCAATTAAGAAAAAGGGAACTCTATTGAGAAATGATTTCATCTGAATTGGTGAGAATGAGGACCCGGCAGCAGCCCAGCACTGAGTCACAGGAGTGGAAAAATCCAGTAGGAGGTTGTGGAGGAAGATGGAGAGAAAACGCCAGTGACACTTCCGGCAGAATGACTGAAAGAGGGAAGTGAGGGCGTCCTTGAGCCCCACTGCTTCTGTGCTGGTCTCATGCTTGGAGCACCAGCCCCAGGAAGACTGGTCCCTATGGGCCACGGGTCACGCGGGACCCTGAGGCTCCTGATGAAGGGTCAGCCTCCTTTTCCCTCGCGTGGGTGTCCTCCTCCATGGCCGCTACAGCGCAGGCAGAGTGAAGAGTCCTGGGCTGGGAATCCCCTACTTCCCTCTGTCACTCTTCCCCATGACAAAGCATGACAAGGGCAAGATTTGCAAGGGCAAAGGGGTGGCCCTCCACAGCCCTGTTTCAGCTCCCCCCAGAGCAGAATGAAAGCCTCCATCCTATTCCTGACCAGAAACGGTGGCTGGAGGCTGCTTCCTGTGTTTTGGGTGGCAATTAGTAAGCTGGCACTGCGGGGACCAGAGCACCTCCCAGCCTGCCCTTCCTGTGGGCTCCTGCCACCCATCTTCTGCCCCAGCTGAGCTCCCCAAGGCCTGGTACTCCCATCTAAAAATGGCAGCCCTTCCCCACAGTCCTCGCTACAATGCCTGGGAACTGCTGGGGCCAGGCCAGCAGATGACTGAGGAGCTCAGAACACAGCAGGCCCTGAGTAGGGCCGGGCAGGACACACGGCTCCCACTGAACCGGGCCTTCATGCCAGAACACGCCAGAAGCACAGCCTCCTAACTTCGCCCCACCTGTGGCAAGTGTCCCTCAGGCTCCCAGTTCTTCTTTCATTCTGGAGAGTGAGCTCACTGCCTATGGCATGGCTCCCTGCCTGTCACTCAACCCCACCCCCGCACCCAGGCTCCCCACAGCCCCCACTTCTCAGCCCTGAATTTGAGCCCCTATTCCTTGCACCTGGGACAGAGCTGGCCCAGCACAGCAGATGCTAATGAGTACTTGTTACACTAGGAAATGAATCAGTTCAACTTTTCTTCTTTGTCAATGATTCAAATTCTTATAACGTACATGCATCCTTTTTTGAATTAGAAACAGCTAATTAAATATATTCGGATGACAAATCAACATTTCTTCAATATACCACGTTTTCCAAAAGCATTTCTCTAGTCTGGATAATAAGCGCGAAATCATGTTCATTTCTAGTCTGAGCTCTGCCGCATGACATGCTCAATATCCTAAAACTCTAACTTCTAAGATTCATGTCTCTCATCAGGCAGGCAGAGCCATGGGGCCAGCCGGGGGCCACTTTTACTTGGGAAAAAAAGGAAACTCTTGTGTCATTGTGTTATCACAGATTAGATAACAGTGAGATGCTGGGGACACAGGGGATTTATTTCGTGAGGAAAATGCTGTAAGCCACTGCATGTGTTTGGGTTTTTTTTCTGCAGTGATAGTGGGAGGAAGGGAGGGAAGTAGGAAAAGGAAGTGGTAAGAACATCCCCAGCCCGGCAGCAGCAGCTGAAAGGAAGTGATACCGGGGCCAGATGCCTGGAACTCACCTCTTTCCTTTCTTTCAAGTTTGTTAACATGACGATGGTCGCAGACTTTTGCTCCCAGACCATTCTCCAGAAGTCGTTAACCGTTTCCTGTTTGGGGCCTGTGTGTAGAGGACAATTTCGAAGTCAAAAGGCATGAAGGGAAGTCCCTTTGGGGTCCCAGCCCCAGCACCCTGGCCGTTGGCCCCTGGACAGCTGTTCACTCCCTTCTCAGGCTTGTTGGGGACACACACGTCACGCCCTGAAGCGTTCCGGAACCAGTAGGGGCTGCCTGTCCTGCCACCCACCCACTCCAGCTAGGAACTCCTCAGTGGGCAAGATAATTGGGCCCAGGTTGAGTTATGACGTTCACAGGTAAGAAGCAGGGTTCAGATGACGGCTGGGTCTACAGCCAGGTGTGGGAGAGCTGGTGAAAGCCTTGCGAGAGGCAGACACTGGCCAGCCTCACCCTGCATTCCCAATCCCCTCCTCTTTGTCAAAATCTCACTCTCAGCATGGTGCTGTCCAATACGATATGAGCTAAAGTCCCTCGGGAGGGGGATGTGAACAACAGACAAAGTGTCACTAGGAGAAAGTCCTCTGCCCCTATCCACTTCCTGTCTGAGCTGCGGCTATTTTGCAGCCCCGAGCTAAGCGCTACGTGCTGAGGGGGATGGGCTGGGAGATAAGGAAGCCCCTGGCCCTGCTGCTGTCCTGCCGTGGGCTAGCTCCCTGTGGGTGTCTGCTGGTAAGAGAGAAACACATGCGTTCATCTGCTTCAGCCAGGATCGTCAGGTTTCCTGAGGTTTCCAGCTGGGCACATTCCTGATGGCCTCTGCGTGTGCACATGTGTGTCCTTTTTTCTTAGAGATTCTGCATTTGTAACAACTTCCCAGGTGATTTTGATGTACACTGAATTTCAGAGCTCACTGCCCTAAAGACTCCTGGCCTAAGAGTGAGGAAGTCTGAGGAATCTGGTTTCAGCTCCACTGATATCTAACCGCACGCACACCAGGTCCTGCCGATGACAACCTCTGGTGGAACGGAGTGATGCTGGATTCAGTACTCAACACACAAGGTAGCCCTGTGCAAGGTGAAGGGCACATTTTCACAGCTGAAGTATCTTCTTAGTTATGGCCTTGATCTGAAAAGCTATTCACCCCACTACCTCTCGCCCAAACTTGGGGGCCATGTAGGGCTCAGCCAGCTGAGAGAAATTCAAGGTTATCTGATGCAACTATTAACATGCTGGAATGGCAGCTGGGGCCACTGCGTGCCCTGTGTTCACACCATATAGATGTAGGAATAAGTAAGTGGGTGTTTCTCTGACTACACATATCCATTGTGTGAATGGATATCTAATGTGTCTGTTAGGTGTAAACACACACACACAAATCCAGTATAAGTCCTTGGTCTTGTTGGCATACAGAGAAGGAAATAAGAGCTATTCACGTCATTTTACCAAAAATACGTTGAGAAATTAATAAAAAGCTTACCTTGAGCTGCTATGAATTTATTCTTCTCTTTGTAACCCTAGAAAAAATAACATCAGATTTATATTTTTTCAGAATTATCTTTGCTGAAAGGATTTGTTGGTGTTGCTGTTAGGAAAGCAATACATATTCACCATGGAAAATTTGCAAAACACAGGAAAAGGTTAAGAAGGAAAGAAAACTCACCAGCAATTCCAGAAATAACAAATCCTATTTCATACGTCCCCTCTCTAGTCTGCTTTTCTGCCAAACCTTTCCCAGACTCACCCACAAGCAGACATGCAGACATTTCTGTCCTCTAATTGGGTGAACATGTACAATTTATTATATGTCGTATTTTTAATGGGAATTTTATAATTGATATTAAATGATCTTTTAAAGATCAATACAAATGGAGTTCTAATAGTCCACCGCACATGGTTTTACCACAATCTGTTTAACTACCCATGCTCCCTGTTCTATTTGGTCAGGAATATACATAATGCTGTAGTGAACATCCTCGGTGCTCATCTCTGTCTCTCGAAATCAAATTCCCAGATGCTGATGCCAGTGTGTAAAGCACAGGCAGTTCCGTGCCCTTTGTGCTTGTGGCCAAACTGCCCAGAAAGGTTGTGACAATTTATACTCTGGGCACCAGACAAGAAAGTGCTTACTGCTCATGCCCCAGCTGGGCCAGGGGAACAAGAAACCTCTGCCCACTTACATCTATGTAGGAAGCATTGATGTAGTCTGAACAGGGAATTCCATCCACTTGGCTCAGAATCACCCTAGAATGGTCATCTGGAAAAAAAACCCAAACAAAGCCAAGATATTAGGACCAGGAATCACAGTGCTGTCTCTTCCAGAAATCACAGTGCTGTCTCTTCATCTGCAGTGTCAGCTCCTGGGAAGGGCAAAAGCAGCTTCACAGCGACACCGGGGGTGGCAGAGATGTTCTTCCTCAACGTTCCCATGGAGAACACTAGTGTCCTGAGAGAGAATGCACCTGCTTTGGTGAACACTGACTGTCTCAGCTGTGGCATGACGACAAGGGTAGGATTTCAGCATCCAGGATGGGGGCTGCTGGGTCATTACATAGCAAGAATGGCAGAACGTGCCAGGCCCCTGGCAGTGCAAGGGCTGTATTTTATGAACCCTGCACTGGGCCCCAGTGTTACCAAGTATGGGTGCACTTAAAAGAGCCCCAGGACAGGAGAACTGGGTCCACTCTCCCAGGCTTCCCAGGGAAATGAGCACCAGCCCCACGAGGACAAGTGGATGTGGGGGTCTAGGACTGGGGACTCTGACCCTCAGTCCCACCACTGGAGTCTGCCCCAGAGCTGGAAGGCGAGCACAGTGAGGAGTGCCTGGTAGATCCAGCCTGTTGCACAAGCAGTTTTCCGGGGTAGAAGGCTGACCGTGGACTGCTCTGTGTGTGGGGTGTGTGTGTAGTGAGTGTGGTGTGTGTGGTTGTGTATGTGTGTAATGTATGTGTGGTGTGTGTGTGTGGTGTGTATGGTGCATGTGTGTAGTGTGTGTGGTGTATGTGTGGTGTGCATGTGTGTAGTGTGTATGCTGTGTGAATGTGTGCATGTGGGTTTGGAGTGTATGTGTAGTGTGTGTGTGTAGTGTGTGGTATGTGTGTGGTGTGTATGTGTGTGGTATGTGTGTCATATGTTTGTGTGGAGTGTGTGGTGTGTGTGTGGAGTGTGTATGTGTGTGTGTTATGTGCGGTGGGTGTGTAGTGTGTATGTTGTGTGTGTGTGTGTGCATGTAGTGTGTGTGTACACACACGTCAGGGCTCCATCATGACTTTTGTGGGTTGTAGACACTTCTGCCTTTGCAGCTTTCCTCCATAGAACGATTAAGAAGGTTATCTTAGGACTGGGTTGGTCGCCAGTGAAAAGATGCACTCCAGAATGGGTTTTGCACGTTTTGTTTGTGATTTGAAGAGAAATGAAGACGTTTTCATGGGCCTCTAAAAGTGCTGTGGGCCTGGCCCTGCTCCTCCTGTGACCTTTCCCAGGGACGTCCGGCTCGGCCAGGCTGGGACCAGGCTGGTTCTGAGGACGTTTATGCTGCACTGGGCACAGAGTCTGGCATGTGGTAGAAGCTTAGGGTCTCCTTCCTGAGTCATTACTGAGTAACTCTAGGTCCTCTCCCTGCTTTCTCTGCTTAGTCTCTGATCAGGGTGGGTTGTGTTTGTGGTGTTTGTGGCGTTTGTGATGGGGAGCCGGGCGGCCCCCAGGTCATGCCTTGTTTGTCTCACCTTCACCTGGAAGGCTGCCAGGTGGGCCACGGGCTGGTGGCCTGCGACCTCCGATGGCTGAGCCAGCTCTGTCGGGCTGCCAGCAGAGAAAGGGCGGGTATAGCTCTGAGAGACAGTCACAGCCCACACAGGGCGGCCAGGGAGTCAGGCCCCAAACTTACAGTCCTGCAGACCTCACTGTGAGACCCTCTTGCTCAGGGACTGGCAATGCCCAGGCAGAAATAGCTCTGCTGAACACATATAACACTAGTTGAAAATAATTTGGAATGGTTTACGCTTTGAGGACAGCTATAGAAAAGCACAGGGTAAAATATAGCCTTCTGCTTAGATTTAGAATCTCGCAGTTTCTAAGAGCTTCCTGTCTTTTTATTCTAAGAAGTCACACTTCACATTCAAAACATTATTTCCTAAAATTATCAGCTGTTGGCACTTTTCCAGAAAAGAGGCCTAGCTTGCCATCTTTCTGTAGTCTTTCTACAGGCAAAAGTCAAGCCTGCCTGACATGCAAAGCACCTTGACCTCTGACCCCAGAGCTCCCCAGGGCCACATGCCTGCCCAGAGCCAAGGGCCATCTTATGACTCTGGTAAAAGACTGGGAAAGGCAGGGAAGGTGCCAGGGGCTGGGGAAGTTGGGTCCCTTCTCTCCTCTCCCCCAGGTGACTCTCAGTCCCACCCTAAGTGATACTAGGGGCTGTCACCCCGGGGGCGGGTGGAGCAGCCCTGAGAGCTCCCTGCCCAATGTCCCCTCAGCCTTAAGTCTTCCTGATGGCTAATGCCAGATGCCACCCCATTGATCCTTGCCAGGCCACAGCATCTCCATGCCACCATTCTGTAAACCCATCTTTCCACCCATGTGAGACACGCCACGTCCTGGTCCCCCAGCCCCGGGCAGCTGCGTGGGCCCTGGGGTTCCCATGGTGTGGTGCTCCTGCCAGGAGCAGGGGAAAGATCTTACAGGGGAATCTAGAAAAGCCCATTCTGAATCTGACTACACTTTCAGGCTTGGAGGAAATGCCAACTGACTCCCACAACACAACCTGGAGAACGCGGCTCAGAGAAGACTTGAGAACGTGGCTCAGAGAAGACTTGCAGTGGGTGGGCCCGGCCTCTTCCAGGTGGGGGACTCCCAGGTGAGGCCACTGCTCTGCCCTGGGCCATCACACTTTGAGGAGGGGACTGGGTGTAGGTAATGCCCACACTTGGCTATGATTCTGCTTCCACAGAGGTCCCAGCTAAATAGTCTTAATTAACAATGTGATGTTACCTTTAAGGGATGAAAGTTTAGTGATTGAGAGAAATGAGGAATTCAGGAATGTGCTTAGCACTGAGCAGTTTCTTAACACATATGGTTGGCAAATCAAGGCACAACTTAAAACCACTCAATTAAGGTAATAAATTAAGCATTGAAACTAATTTCTAAATATCCCAAATTTGACACGAATTATTCCAAAGATCTCAGACCTCCTCCTGCCACGGCCTTCCTTTCCTTCGAGCTGCTCAAGCCATGTAAGTTGCCTCCCCTCTTTCTGTGATATCTTCTACCCATTGGCAACAAATCCTCTCCAAAGGGTGCAGCATCTAGCCATGTCTGAGCCACCGTCAAGGCTCAGCTGTGTGGCCACCACATGACCTCCTGACCCATCTTCCTGGTGTTGCCTTGGCCACCCCTACACATATGTGTTGAATGAAAGACTATTTGATGAATTTCTCCCAGTTTTCACTGGATCATGGGTTCACAGTGGGTTTTGTGAAAACCACATATCAATCCCACACATGTAAAATGGGACAGAATTATTTCTAAAAAGTGCACAGTTTGGACAGACCACAGATCGGACAGACCATAGCTGCTCTGACATACAGAGCAGATGAACTCAATTCTAGTCCTAAAAATGCAGCAGGGAGCAGCATTCCGGGGCCCACATGGGCTGCCTTCCTCCATCCCACCAAGGCCCTGGCAGGGTGGGGTGGACTCCCTCTGTGGACCAGGGGGAGGCTGCAGGTTCGGGATTTAAACCTGAACTTAGTGGAGCCCTTTGAGGATGCCATTTTGTTAGCCTGATGGGCAAAGCAGATGATGGGAGGGGCCCAGGTGAAGGATCCCAAACTGCACGCCCCGCCCCCCTGCTGCTGGGCCAGATCTTTTTTTTTTTTTTTGAGATGGAGTTTCGCTCTTGTTCCCCAGGCTGGAGTGCAATGGCGCGATCTCGGCTCATGGCAACCTCTGTCTCCCGGGTTTAAGAGATTCTCCTGCCTCAGTCTCCCACGTAGCTGGAATTACAGGCGTCCACCACCATGCCCGGCTAATATTTTGTATTTTTAGTAGAGACGGGGTTTCACCATCTTGGCCAGGCTGGTCTTGAACTCCTGACTTCAGGTGATCCACCTGCCTCGGCCTCCCAGAGTGCTGGGATTACAGACATGAGCCACAGCACCCGGCCCGGGCCAGCTCTTACAAAGGCGGTTCAGAACCTACAGGGTTTGTCTTGGCACCAAGACAGGCTGTGAAAGCTGCCCCCAGGTCACGACCCATCCAGCTGCAGCAGGTCACCGAGACGCACCCCTGCACACATCCATCTGCTCTCTGGCCCTGCCACCTTCTGGCACCCACGCTCCCCAGCCCATGCCCACTTGTACTGCTGGGGTTAAATCAGGTCGATTCAGAGCCTTCCTACAAAGCTGCTGCCCACCTGCACATTTCGTATTCTATTATTTTCATCATTGGTCCGGGACCCCAGACAACTCTAGGGATTTGCAGCTTGTGGTCACAAGCACTGAGTCTGAGGGAAGGGAGCTGCCCAGGGCCACTGGCAGGCCTAGACTGGGTGCCAGGCCTGAGTTCCACAGGAGGGGCCCTGCCAGCTGGCACCCATGGCCACGAAGCAGCACCCTTACCCGCTGGGCCCCAGGCAGCCCAGGTCCCAACAGTAAGCACAGGCTTGGCAGCCAGATCCACGAGCAACCAAGGTACCCAGGGCCTGTGCAGGGAGATGGGCACCTAAAGAGGAACGTTCTGGAGTCCTAGGTGCAAATGCTGAGCAGTTAGACTGATCTGGGGCCTCTGAGCACCAGGAATGGCCTGCAGTCACGGGGAGCTGCAAGGCAAAGCTGAGTTTAGTGCAAACACCATTGATCATGCAAAACATAAAATAAAATCTTACTGGGAAGGATGTTGGGATATCTGTTTTTTTCTCTGTTTTCTTCTTTATTTGCCAGTTCAAAAGTTCCTTGTATGTGTCCAGATGGCAATGACTGGAAGAAAATGCAGCGTTAGTATGAAATGTGATGGATTCAAGCACCATGCTCATGTCAGTTTCCCTACTGAGCACAGGAATTAACGAAAACACGTGGAGCAAACTACCTGCTGTCCATAGTCCGTCTCTGCCTCAGACCTTGCACCAGGCACGGGGCAGAGAATGAAGGAGACACAGACCCTGGCTTTCCCCAGGGTGCTCTTTCATGTGGGGTGAACAGTGGTGTGGCCAAAGTGATGGTCTCATCAGCCAGACCCTATGCTGCATGAAGGCGGAGACTTGCCTTTGCATTTCCATGGTATCTCAGGGCCCATGGACCCTGGCCTAGAGCAGGCGCCTATGATTTGGTAAGAACTGACTACGACAGAACTGTGAACCGGGAGATGGGGGAGCGAGGACAGGCATGCGGAGGGTTTACAGCGGGATGCTGTGACTTTGGGGCTGAAGGATGAATAGAGCGGTCCTGGGAGGCGAGGGGCGGGAAACAGCCTTAGATACAGTCCTGATCTTGCTTAAGACTCCAGGCGTGCTCTGTGGACCAGTGGCATGGGCACTCCCGGGAGGGTGCTTGTTAGAAATGCAGATGCTCTGTCCACACCCCAGACCCACAGAATCAGCACGAACATTACCATGATCCCCAGGGCTTCAGTGCACACGTCTTTGGGAAGCACCACGCTAACCAACTCCTTTGTCCCAGTCAGGGAAGTCAGGTGTGCAAGGAATGCCGCGGGGCCCCTATCCCCTCTGAGCAGCATAACCGAGCGTGAACTCTGGTGGCCTGCATTCTAGTTCTTTCTGCTGCCTGCAGCCGCCACCTCTGATTCCTGGTCATCTCCAGCTGTCTCCTGCGTCTGCTCGCTGCTCAGGTGAGCTCCCCACAATGCACAGTGTGAAGAGCCTCTTGAAGCCCTGAGTCCTGTCCTTTGACATTACACCCGACCAGTGGCTGGACCCGGGGCCACTGGGATTCCAGTAACATGCATGAATATGCACTGAGTGTCTCAGTGCGCCAGGTACGGTGGAAGGAGCCGGGTCATCTGCCCCAGCCTTCGCAACTCACCTATCATTAGGTGATACTAGGATGGTCCCCGTTTTATGGGTGAGGAAACTGAAAGCCAAAGCGAGGTGTTATAGATTTGTCCAGGGTCACCCAGCAAGCAAGGGGCAGGAGCCTGGAGCAGCACCCAGACTACCAGGAGGATGCTCACTTCTTCAAATGTAGGAGAATGTGAGGGGTCCCACTGCAACTACCCAGGAGAGCGGAGCAGGCCTCACTGCGTAGCTTTGGATCCAAGCCGTGCAGGCCTGGGCTTGCTCACAACGCAGAGCACAGCCTGACCTGCCACCCACAGGTGTCCCGAGTCTTCCTCTCCCGAGGGCAGGAAGCTTCTCCAATTGCAGACTCAGATCTGACCAGCTGGAGCTCATGGTGGGGCACTGTAGGCCGCCCTCTTTCCTCTGCTTTGGGGCCACCAAACCCCATGGCCACAGGTTGAGGCCCTTCCAGGCCATGGGGTTTGTTGGTCCCAAAGCAGAGGCCTAAGAGGGTGGCCTATGTGGAGGGACCTGCCTGGCGGCACTGTGGCAAGGGTGATAGGTGGTTCTTGGCCTCATCCCCAGCCACCAGCACCTACGCTGCCTGTAGTTCCTGATTCTTCATCAGGGCTATCTTAATACTGACCTTCTTGACCTAATCTAAGCCTGACATCTGTGGTAAAATTCTAGAGCCTTCTGTTTTTCTACCCGCAAAAGCTTTTTTTGGCCCCAGCACTGAAAATACACGGGAGGCGTGATACCGGATGGTGCGTACATGATACTGTGCATTCGTCAAAACCCACAGAATGCGCAACACACAAACCCTGACGTGTGGACTTCTGCTAGTAACAACAGAGCAGTGTTGGTTCATCAATTGCAGCAGTTGAAACACACAAATGCAGGAAGTTAATAATAGGAGAAACTGCTCACAGGGGAGGAAGGGGGCATATGGGAACTCTGTACTTTCTGTGCAATTATTCTGTATAGCTAAAACTGCTCTAAAATAAAGTCTGTTAAAAGATAAATTAGGCCAGGTGTGGTGACTCACACCTGTAATCCCAGCACTTTGGAAGTCGAGGCGGGTGGATCACCTGAGGTCAGGAGTTCAAGACCAGCCTGGCCAACATGGTGAAACCCCGTCTCTACTAAAAATACAAAAATTAGCTGGGCATGGTGGTGGGCGCCTGTAATCTCAGCTACTTGGGAGGCTGAGGCAGTAAAATCGCTTGAACCTGGGAGGCGGAGGTTGCCGTGAGCCAAGATTTCACCACTGCACTCCAGCCTGGGGGACAGAGCGAGACTCTGTCTCAAAAAATAAATAAATAAATTAATTAATTAAAAGAAATTGAGAAGGCTCCCTGGAGGGATTGGATGGCGAGGATGGACCAAGCTCTGACACCCCACCGTTGCGTGTTCCTGGCAGCTGCAGAGATCCAGACCATGGAGATGGGGCGTAGCCACCTAGATGCACAGAGGGTCAAAGTTGAAGTGGGGAGGGGCATCGGGCCCTGTGCACCGCACACGTATGTATCCTGGATCCAAGCGCACAGAATAACCACCCACATGGACTCTGCAGCCCTTTCTCTGGCTGTCAGTCTACTGGGGTCTCAAATCTCTGAGCTGCTCAGGTGGCCCAGGGGAAAGGAGAGCACCTGGAGGGGTCTGCACACCTGGATGAGCCCTGCAGTGTCTTGCTTGGGGCTTGCTCATAGTAACTGGCCAATAAATATCGTGTGATTGGCAGTCCCATTATGTAAATTGTCCAAATTGTTTGTGGTTTGTCTGTTTGAGGTGAGATTTCATTTCATTTCTTTCTTTTTTTAACATTTTTATTTTTGAGACAGGGTCTCACTCTGTTACCTAGGCTGGAGGGCAGTGGCGCGATCTCGACTCACTGCAACCTCCGCCTCCCGGGTTCAAGTGATTCTCCCACCTCAGCCTCCTGAGTAGCTGGGATTACAGGTGCACACCACCACGCCTAGCTAACTTTTGTAGTTTTTTGGTAGAGATGGGGTTTCACCATGTTGGACAGGCTGGTCTGGAACTCCTGGGCTCAAATGATCTGCCCACCTTGGCCTCTCGAAGTGCTGAGAGTACAGGCATGAACCACCACACCCAGCCTAGTGATTTCATTTCAATGAACTCATGAGCCACGTTCCTTTCTCTCTCCGCTCGGTAGTGTCGGGCAGGCAGCAGGAGAGTGTACAAGAAGCTAGGTGTGGGCAGTTCTGCAAGAGGCCCCAGCTGCTCTATGGAGCTCCAGGGAATGGTTCTGGTTTGTTTGTTGTGCTGGAAGCTTTGCAGTTGACACCTCCCTCTGCACTTTTACAGCACGTATCAGTGTGTTAGTCCTAGGCACTCAGCTTGACATAACTTGCTAGGATGGAGGTAGGGACGAGCCTGTCTGAAGCGGGGGATTTTCCTTGGCCCAGTGGTGCTCACTTTCCAGGACTTACTCTGGGGCCTGGGAGCAGACTTTCCTAGGATGGTGTTCTACCAGTGCAGGGTGGAGATTGCAGAGTGCGGTCTCATAAGGATTCAGTTGCATGTCCAGGTTATCCAACCTCATGTCCATGTTATCACAATCCTATGGGGGGCAGGGAGTATCCTCATTTCATAGATGAGGAAACAGGCAGAGGTTAATTGCCCAAGCTCTCTGAGCCGGGACAAACACTCAGGCCGACTCCAGCATTCACTGTACTGACCCCAATATCAAATCCTTTTCATCCCCACCAAGTTTGCCTGCACTTTGAATTGGCAATGCACACATGTCAAAACTCAACTGGATCGGCCACTTTGAGACTCCGGTGTCTCCCTTTCATGATTTTGGGGAGAGGAGCTCAGATCAGACGGCAAGAGAAAAGAAAGATGGGGTTGGGAGCATGTCCCTCTGAGGACCCAAGAGAGAGCTGGTCATGGCAGGCTCCAGTGCTCTCAGAGGACGGGTGCTGCATCAACGTGGACTCAGGACAGGGCCAGCCCTTCACTGGACAGATGAGCAGAAAAGCACAGCCTGGACATCACAGTGGGACCCCATCTCTACAAAAAAAGTAAAAAAGCCAGTGGGCATGGTGGCACATGCCTGTAGTCCCAGCTACTTGGGAGGCTGAGGTGGGAGGATCACTTGAGCTGGGAGGTTGAGTCTTCAGTGAACTGTGATCAGGCCCCTGCGCTCCAGCCTGGGAGACACAGCGAGACCCCATCTCAAACAAACAAATAAAACAAAAATATGACAAAAAAGCAGCTCCCCCAGGGTTCCCCAGACACAGGATCAGGCTCCGTGATCCTGACTTTGGGTCCAGTGTTCTTCCCCTCCACCGTGTCTCTACCCTGCCTGTCACTGAGCACAAGGACTCCAATGTTCAGCCAAGGGCCACCCAGTGGCAGAAGAGAATGAGGAACTTCCTCTGGGTGCAAAATTTAATGGGGTGCCCCCAAAATTCAGAAACCAGGGGAAATAATATTCGAATGCAATATTTTAAAAAGTCCAAATCAAGGCACAAAATCTATGATGACCAAAATATGAAACTTTTAACTAGTGGCAGGATGAGTAGCTGTGTGGTGACAAGCCATATGTATCAGGGCCCAGGGCAACAGGGAAAATCAGTTGGCCCAAGCCTGTCTTCCTTTATGGTCGTGTTATTTTCTTCACCAGGGACTGCCTGTATTCATTTTGATATTGTATTTGTTACCTTTCCTGTGGTGCTGATAATTTTGATATTTTAAGTGTTATGTTAAAATATAATTTATCCCACTGCTGAGCTTTTGGTGCTGTCTTAAATTATGTGCCTGGGGTGAGTGTCTCACCTGCCCCACCCTATTCCCGGACTCCCTCCCTGGGAGTGGCCCCCTCTTTTGAGCTGATTCTGACTCAGACACCCCCATCAGCAAGCCCAGCCCCTGTCACTTGGGGAAACAAAAGTGCAAGGGGAAATGGGATGAGAAGGGTGGGGGAGGGGATCTGCTAGCTGAAAACTTGGATAGTTATTTTGAAAATGAGAATTAAGGTCTGTTGTCAGGCTGAGAGATTGCAACACAATAGTGCTTCAAGCTGTCTTTCAATATGACCTAATTCCTCCAAAAAAGGGGACACATTTGGAAACAATAAAAAGGAAGTAAGATAAAGGCAGAGGAGGCTTGCACTAAAAAACAAGCAACGTACAGTTTACATGGGCCACCACCTTCCCATGCCTTCACACGCTGCTTCTGGGTAAAGTCTCATGTCTGCAGCAGAATTCATGCCATCTTCAGATATAACAACTGCATAACACTGTTGTTTACAAAATCCATTGTCTGAGCCTCCCATTCCAACTTCAAGGTAATTAAGACAGGCCCATCTCCATTGCCCCTTCCTAGGTGGTGGAAGACAGCTTCAAGGAAATTAACTGATGTGCCAGGGCCAGCACGCAACAGGCATAGCCAGGACCAGTTAGCAATCCTGCTGAAAATCTATCCTCTTTAAGATCAACACTTAGCACAGCCACATGCAAGAAGGTGAAGATGCATAAAATTCAAAACACGACCAAGGATAAATACTGAATGGCAAAATCCAAGACAATACTTCCTCATATCTGTTTGTCTACTTCTCTATCTGCCCATCCATCCATCCATCCATCCATCTGCCCTCCCACTCATCCATCCATATGCCCTCCCACTCCATCCATCCATCCATCCATCCATCCATCCATCCATCCGCCCTCCCACTCATCCATCCATCCATGCATCCATTCATCCATCCATCTGCCCTCCCACTCATCCATCCATCATCCACCCATCCATCCATCCATCCATCTGCCCTCCCACTTATGCATCCATCCACCTACCCACCCACCCATGTTGATACACAAGCAGATATAGCTAGTGTTCCCTCAAGGCAGCTCACAGCTGCTTCATTAATGCCGAGATGGTGGTTCAGAAGAGGAACATCGCCTACTCTGATTAGGTGCTCCAGCTCTCAGAAGCCATGAAAAGATGGTTTCGGGCTCTGTTACTTTCCCCATGATATTGTCATACCGTGCTGCGCTCAGGTCCTAGCCTTCTATGTTATCGAGATAACAGTGTTTCTGTCACAGTTGATTTTAGAACTTGACACTCAGAGTGGGGAGGTGTAAGGAGGCTTCACAAACCTCTAACTCAACTGTCTCATCTTATAAATGAGGAAATAAGCATTGGCAAAGGGCACTGCACCACACACCAGGTTTCCTCACACGCCCATTCATGGGACAGTGTCATAACTGATGCAAGGGTTCTGAGTCTTTGGGATAATTCATCCTGAACTCTAACACTGGATTTCACAGGTCTCCACCACAGGGCACCCAGCAGAGGGCCCTCCCCACACTCACGTTGAACTCCTCCCGAAACTGCTTGCAGTCGTCGGCGGATCTGATACGGATCTCCTCCTCCAGGTGCTCCACGGGGATGGGAAAATACTTCTTGGGCCCTGAGGGTGACCTGCTGAGCAGCATCACCCTTTGCTGCTCTGTGGGATCAAAAGAAACATGGGGGCCATTTAGCCACATTCCTGGATAGGCGACTGAGTAACCAAGCTGACCAACGACATTCCTGAAGAAATGACCAGGCTGGAGCTGGAACAGTTCTCTCAAATCGCATAGCTGGGCTAAGCCGGGTCCCGAGCAGCTGTATCCAAACACTCGCCTCCTGTGAGGCATCCACATCATTTACAAGTGACGGGCGTCCCTCTGCCCAGTGTCACCTGCTCTCCCCCATTGGAGACAGCCTGTCCCCCTCCCGAGGCCACTTATCCACCCACCCTCCCACCTCTCCTTCCCTCCAGCCCCTGCTCCTTCCAAAAAGGATTCAAGACGGCCTCACTCTCCAGCTCAGCTTTCCAGGTTTGGAAATAAGAAAGAGTAATTACGGCTTCTGGGAGCAAACTCAGAATGGTCTCTCTCAGCCTTTTCTTCTTCATAACAAATATTCCTGGTTCCTCAAACCCCATAAGCTCCAAGGGAAAACCACCCTTGTCTGGGGAGGGTGACAAGGGGCATTGAGAAGGAGAAGTACGCGTTATAAGGGAGTTCTTGGACACATTCCTTCCCCAAGTTCGGAGTGAGAGGCAAGAACAGTTATGGACATGTCTTTCTCTTCCTGGAGAATGAGCTGATATTGACAAGGTCAACATGATAACCCAGCTGTCACACTTGCAAAAGGGCCTGTCCCCATCTGCAGAGCCATTCTGAAGCCCAGCCAAAAACTTCACCCAAGACTCATTCCTCCAAGTGACAGATGGGATCAGAATGAGTGATGCTGAGCTTCCCTGCTACTCACTAGCCGCACCCTCCTTCCTTCCGTTCCTGCTATTGAAACATTCAGGGCAGGGAACCGGGGACTGGAACAAGGGCAGGAAGACAGCACCTGGGGCCACATTATCGTCTAACCAGGTCTCGGGTCCCGCGAGCGCTGGGAGGCTACATTTCAGCTGGGTCCTTGTTGGTGATATTCTTTTAATGATCTAAGGGTCCGTTTTAAGAGTCTATTTTAGTCTGACGGCACGTGTGTTCCCCCAAACCATAGAACTGACTGCAGTTAGGTAGGAAGCTGACTCCAGGAAGTTGTAGTCACTGGGGTGTGAAGCAATATTTTTGTGGCCTCTGCCTTACACACGTTTCTCGGTCATCTCATCTCGATGTATGGAGAGAAAAACAATGTTCCTTTGTAAGTAGCGACAACAAGTTCGAAACTGTACTTCGGATGGAAAAGTTGGAAATGCTCCCAGCTGACTCTGATGCTCTGTAAACATGAAGCACTTTAGGAGAGCGAGTCCCTTTTTCCAGCTGGATCCTAAAGCAGTACAAACGCAGCTGAATAGTTTCTGAGCCAGACAGCCTTATCTGAGAATGATTGTAAGGCCTCACTGAAAAGTGTTACATGTCAACACCCTGTGAAAACGACAGGATATGAACAGTCTCTCTAAAAAAAGCCACAAACAAAAATGTCTCAAACGTCCATGTCACACCCGAGAGAAAAATGATCCTCAAAGTTTTGAAATAGTGAAATTCTAAAGGACAGCATCATACCAGGTAGAGTGAGATGAAAGTGGCAAGCACACCTCAAAATTTACTTTGAACGTTAAAGACAGAAAGCACCTCAGTGTCTCCTAAAAAAGAACACATTTTCCCCCAAGCCCCAGCCAGAGAGCAGCTTCTGTACCTTGCTCCTCCAAGATTCCGTTGGGCATCTTCTTGTCGCTGGCGCTGACCACAGCTTTCCTCTGCTTCCTGAACCTTAGAGACACAGGATGTGTTAGGTTTCCACACTTCTAGGTTCCCCGAGAGCCAACAGCGCTCGGCACAGTGATACCCACCAGGTGAGCCGGGAAAAGCTACTCCTGTTGCTCATGGCTGAGCCGCGCTAAGGCCTGGCCTCTGTGTGTCTCCCAGGCCCGGCCACCCAGCCTCTCAGCTGCCCTCTGCTGCACAGCCCACGCCCACAGCATCAGAAGGCTCATTTCCTCCTCTGAGCTGGTTGGGGCAAGTCAGTGCCCCGGGACACTCCTACCTGAAGAAGTAGGCGGCGAGAAGGAGCACGAGGAGGAGGAGCAGCAGCGGCAGTAGCAGCCAGGCCAGCAGCGGCTGGGAGGCGCCCGGGTCCGGAGGGCCTGCAGGAGAAGCAGAAAGACCCTAACCCCTGACCTCACTTCACAGTTTGCAAAAGAGTCCCCCTCCATGAGCCCTTCTTCCTGGACACCAGAACCCCACACTATAGTTTGTAAAGTGGATCCATCATCCTGAAAAGGCCCCACGAGGTAACAGAGAAGCGACTTTAGTTGTTGCTGTTGACTCAGAGAAAGAATCCGGGACTGAGGAGTGGGTGAGGTGACTTGTCCAAGATCCCTGGGGCAGGCATGACAGGGGTGAGTTCCCCAGACCCCTACACGGCCTGGCTGCCTGGCTCTCCTGCTAAGAAGCTGGAGAAGGGTGAAGGGGCCGGTGTCCACTGCAGGGTCCTAGGACAGCGCGGGAGGCTGACTCGGCGTAGCTCAGCTCTTAGGGCCCCTTGGGCTTGGGCAGGAGCTCAGGCACAGGGAGGCGGCCTGGCCCTGGGGCTGGGCAGAGGCCTGTGGCCCTGGCGCACTGTGACCCCACCTTTCAGAGCCTCCAGGTCCCGATTCCACCTGTCAGAGGCCGAGTGCCCAGCCACCACCGGCCTCTTACTGTGTCCTTTGTACCTGACAGGTTGACCTTCCTCACCCAGAAAGAGACCCACAGCCCCAGGCCCAGCTAAGTGGCCTTGTTGCTGCTCAGGACCCACCCCTGGCTCATCAGCCCAAATTCCAAGGGGCACTGGTGGCCTCGCTGCCACCTTTGGACCCCACCCACTCTCCCAATGTCGGACTTTGTTCCTGCTCCTCCCCCGCTGGCCACACAGCCCCCTCATCACCAAAATGTTCCCACTCCTCGAGGACAATCTCAAAGGCCCCCACCTCCAAGAAGCCCACTGGACTCCTCTCTTGTGGACCCAGAGGGGCCCTGGATGCCTCAAAGCGCAAACCTCGCTCTGCCATGAGTGAACAGGCCTCAGCATGACTGCCCTGGCTCCCGGGTTTCTGGGGAAGCCCCTCGAAGGCAACGACTGGGCTTCCAACTCTTTAAGTTCCCAGAAGCACCAATCACTTGCCCTGAGCCCAGCGCAGGGTCCATGCGCTTCCTCCTGAGGGCTGGCATGGCCTCCCGAGGGTGCTCCGGGCACTGGGAGGGCTCCGCAGCCCCAGAGGCTCCGCTCACCTCACACCCCTCATCTGGATTCTAAAAGGGACCCTCATGCCTTCTGCCTTGCACCCTAGGTTATAAACTCCCCAGGGAAGGTGTGGCTTTTCCTCCCTCATGCTCTACCCTCCCAGGCCTGGCACTGACTCTGGCACCCTATGAGTGGTCCGCACCATCGTTTCTCATAAATGATGAAGTTTTAGGGACGTGGGCGACCATTAGATGTTGAAGTTCACAGAGGAAACAGCTGGTCTGTGATGCGGAGGTGGCCCCAGCCATGAGAGAGGGCACTGTTCACCTGGCCCACCCACTAAGTGCCCACCTTCCAGGTGGCGTCCGTGCCTCCCCCATCTGGCTAGCAGTGTCAGTAGCCTGGCAGCCTGGCTGTCCTCTGCAGCCCCCCACACTCAGGTGTCTGTGACCCTGGCCCAGAGGAGCTGGTTCTGGCCCCACACAAGGTTGGGTTGGTGCTAGGATGAGTGGCTGGGTGTGGCTGCCACAGTCCCCCGCCTTTGACCTCCAACCTGCCCACAGCAGAGCTTCCCTGGGGAAGTGAGCTGGCCTGAGGCTTCCACACTTGCAGCTCCAGAGAGCACCCCTCTCCACTCTGCCAGGGCCTTGGAGCAACTCCGACAGGCTGAGTGGGAAGACCCCTGACACGGAGGGAGGGGCAGCCTGGAGCCCAGCCCCACGGAGGGCCTGGCTGCTGCTCACACTCCAGACTCAGCCAGAAAGCTTGGGCCTCGGTCCCCCTCCTCCCTCTCGAATGTACCCAGGTACATCTGCCCTCATCTCCTGGGGCCCCAGGCAATGAAACTTCCCACTTCTGCATCACACAGAGGTCAGGCTCTGGGCTCAGCTTCTGCAGAGATGGTGACTACCAAGTTTACTCCAGGCCAACACATGGGGTCCTCTCATCAGAGAGAGACACGAGGGAGCACCTGGGCCCCACCAGCCCTCCGTGGGTCTGGCCTCCACTTTCCTGCCTGTAGTGAAGGCTGCAGTCACAGACATGGGTGCTTCCATAGAAGATGGGGCTGAACCACCCAAGCCCAGAAAGGGGCCGTGCACACGGGCAGAAGGGATGGGTCACAGGGCCAGTGGCTTCCCCAGCTCTGTTCCTGGTGTTTCTTAGTAGCTACCTCTGTTCAGGAGGCCAGAGATCAGGATCAGAAACCCAATGGCCTTCAAGGGGCAGGTGAGAACATCCCTGGGTGGTGTGGGGAGGCCAGGTGGGGGCGGGAGTTGGGACTCCCCATGTCCTGCCTGCAGGGATGGCTACTTCTGAGTTCCAGCCCACTGGGGCCAAGCACAAGGGGTGCCCACAGTGCCTAGTTCTTCCCACTTTCCTAAAGAAGAAATTCATATTTTTATGTAAACATTTTCTGATTTTTAAATATTGGTAAGAAATTCAATTTAAAAACATTTTTTTTTAATGGTGTGGACCAGGAAGAAAACAAAAATATGTCCTCTGGGCACCAATGTGGTCCAGCCAGGAGTCAGGGAGTCATCTGAGAAGAAATTCCTGTCACAGTCTATTTTCATTTCATGTTATTGTGGCTCTGACGGGGTGGGACAGAGGTCAGGGTGGCCAGTCCCCAGGGTGGTCATCCTGAAGCAGCCTTCTTCCTGTATGACTGTCTAGCTATTGCCCAAAGTGAAGTGTGTGTATGTTCACACCGATTTTATACATATGTACACTTGCAACTTGTGTGTGTGTGTGTGTGTGTTTGCTTACATAGAATCTGATCCTGAAAGTTGAAAACCTTAGGCTTGAATGTGACTTTGGAGGAGACAAAGAGAATGGCAACCTTGGCTGGAGTGTGGCCACCCAGCACCCTCTGCTCAGGAAGCTGATCCTGAGCTCTGGCCAAGAGCAGGGGTCTTCCAGGGACTACCTCAGTTCTGCCCCAGGGCACAGCTGCTCTCACTGTGTCCCCTATCTTATCTCCATCCCTCTTTTCCTCTCCCACCTTCATTCCAAGTCCTCCTTCCCCAGGGGCCCTAGAGACGGAGCAAGTCCATACTGGAAAGATGTGGCTCACTCAAGGACAGGTGTGCAGACAATGGTTTAAGGTCCCAACTCACTCCGGCCTAAAATTTTCAATGTTCAGGAACCTGTTCTCTTTGCCAGAGTTAAACATAATTAAGATTTCAAAGCGTATCTTTCCTGACATTTTCCTCTATAAATTTACGTTCATAAATATGCAGGTTTGGGAAATAAATAGACCATACTACTCCTCTCGTTTCATCTACAGCTTCACGGATTGTAAAAAGTATCGTTATTTTAAGAACCACTAAGAAAGAAAAAAAATGATACTGATTATAATTGTGAAGTGCTACCAATTTTAAGACACGTCCCCATATAGCCACATTAAATATGAAAGAAACAGATGAAATGCACCACGGGGCAGTTCTCCAGCTTGCTTTTCTGGTACGGCTGTCTGTCTTGGAGAGTTTCCATGTCAGCCCAGATAAGCTTCCTCATTCTGTTTAATAGCTGCTTGGATTCCACTTTTTGGATAGACCAAAATAGGATGGACATTTAAGTTGTTTCCAACTTTTCTGCTATTTCCTACAATTCTGCAACACACACACATATATATATATCTTTGTGTCTCGCAAGTGTTTCTGTAGGACAGCTTCTGTGTTAGCCTGTACGCCTGTTACATTTTAACACAATTGCCAAGATGGCAGCCCCAAGTGTCCAACTTCTACATTCATCCACAGCGGAGGTCTCTAACTCCCCCAGGACACAGATGGATATCAGTCTGTGGCCTGTTAGGAACTGGGCCACACAGCAGGAGGTGAGTGGCAGGTGAGCAGGCATTATCGCCTGAGCGCCGCCCCCTGTCAGATCAGCAGCCGCATTAGATTCTTACAGGAGCCTGAGCCCTATTGTGAACTGCGCATGCCAGGGATCTAGGTTGCGTGCTCCTTAAGAGAACCTGATGCCTGGTGATCTGTCACTGTCTCCCATCACCCCCAGAGGAGCCGTCTAGTTGCAGGAACACAAGCTCAGGGCTCCCACTGATTCTACGTGATGGTGAGTTGTATAATTATTTCATTATAGGTTACAGTGTAATCATAATAGAAATAAAGTACAAAATAAATATAATGCACTTGAATCATCCCCAAACCACCCCCCACCCCAATTCCACGGAAAAACTGTCTTCCATTAAACTAGTCCCTGGTGCCACAAAGGTTGCGGAACGCTGCCCATAGTGTGCGATGGAGCCAGTTTCTCTTCTCTGGGATATTGTTGCCAACCCTTTTCATTTTGGTCCATCTGATAGGTAAAATGATAATGTCATTTTAACTTGCATTTCTCTAATTTCTAGAGAGTTGAGCATCTTTTCATGATTAGTGAAACCTAATTAGATATTTGTATTCTGCCTGGTCATATTCTCTACTCATTTTTCGACTGTGTTCTTTTACATATTATTTTTTATAGTTAACATTTTATTATATAATTTGTAAACATTTACCTTCAATTCCTTCTGTAAAAGAATTTGTCTGCATGAGTACTGAATATATTTTGTTCGATGAACAAATGAAACAGCTTCCTGTTATTTTGGCACACTGTGGAAACGTGTGAAATCATCTGAAATCGTCCTTCTTCCAGGGGTCAGATGAAGATTTAAGGGCACTTCACAGGGTCAGGTTCCCCTCCACAATTCTAGGTCAAATGAGCCCGTCTGCGCCTTATAACTCGAGGCCCATTTCCCTCTTGCGCGTGGACCAGCAGCCTTGCTAAGCACGCAGAGGCCCTGGCAGAGGCTGGACCAAGGTGTGAGTTTCACATTTAGTTCTGCTCTGGGTGCTGAGGTCACATGACAGTGTCCTCCTCCTGCAAGTAACACCCCATGTCTATGGCAATATGTGAGCCCAATAATTTTGTTTTCAAATGAACTGAAAAGCCTCAGATGTGGAGTGGACGTCTTCCTGCTGGTGCCCACAGTGCCACCCGAGGGACTGTCTGCAGAGCTCGGGCAGATTCTTCCCCACCGTTGCGCAAACGGATGTTCTGCCATTGTGGCTCCTGGATGTGAGGGTACATCCGGGCAGTTTGTCAGATGTTTCTACGTGGCCAGTCGATTAGCGTTGGGAAGAAAAGTCGGGATTGTGGGTTGAAATAACTCTTTGAACCACCAGTGACCTGCCCCTGAAAGGCTGGCTTGCAAAGAGGCAAGTTAATATTTGCGGGCAGCTTCTGGTCTCTCATTTTTGGGGTTTTGGATTTCTCTGAGGTTTCAACATGAAGAGGAAAAAGACAGGTGGGCGCTTAGAACTGCTCTCCTTGCTAGAGGTTCTGTCGCCAGAAATCTTTACTCTTTCCTCCTCCTGGGGCCAGTGGTACATTTGCAGGACATTTGTCCAGGGTTTGCAGGGCATTTGTCCAGGGTTAGGGAATCATGTGGGGCTCTTGATGTGACTTTGTTCACAAGCCCCCACCCCCACTTCCCTCTTGCTCTTTTCTGCATAAAGCCCAGACATCACAGTTCACTCGTGAACCCTTCAGCAGGCATGTCAAAAGGCAAGGACTCTTCTTTTTAAAAATAAAACTAACCATGACGCCAATATCTGACCTAAAATATTAAGAATAATTCTTTTTTTTTTTTTTTTTTTTTTGAGACGTAGTCTCTGTCTGTTGCCAGGCAAGAGTGCAGTGGCACAATCTCAGCTCACTGCAACCTCCGCCTCCCGGGTTGAAGTGATTCTCCTGCCTCAGCCTCCCGAGTGGCTGGGACTACAGGCGCCCACCACCATGCCCAGCTAATTTTTGTACTTTTAGTAGAGACAGGGTTTCACCGTGTTGGCCAAGATGGTCTCAATCTCTTGACCTCATGATCTGCCCACCTCGGCCTCCCAAAGTGCTGGGATTACAGGTATGAGCCACCGCACCCGGCCTAAGAATAATTCTTTAGTTCATATCATTAACTGTCACATCGCCTCATCCATGTATGTTCATGGTTGGTTTTCTGCACAAGGGGATTTTGGGGGATTTTTAACCCTTTTGCACTCCTGCCTCCAGCCAAGGCTGACCCTGACTCTCAGCTGGGGTTGTAGATGGGTCACCTCCAGAACACTAAGCTTTGCTGAACAACCAAATGCTAAACTAGCTTATTTAGCCTGCCTGTTTTTAGAGGCACAAACTATTAAAAGCACACTAAGAAATTCAGCCACACCATTCTTCTCTTACCCTAAGCCCCTTTATCACCCTTTGAATGGTCCCAGGAGCTTAGGAGGAGGTAGTAGGGGAGGCAGCCAGGGAAAGGGAAAGGGGGATGGGTCCTTACCTGAGGTCGTGGTGGTCTCGTTGCTGTCGGCAGTGGTCTCGTTGCCCCTGAAAGCCCTGGCGAGCGGCAAGCTAAAACCCACCAGCAGGAGTGGACACAAGGGCTCCATGGTGGACCTGCAGAGAGGCAGGGACAGGCTCAGAGGTCATCCAGCAGCAGCTGTGGGACCCTCCGGTGCCAGGCAGTGATGATGAGGAGAAGAGCCAACTTCATTTCAGGGCTTTCTCTGAGCCAAGAACTTTGCCTGTCACTTTCATGGATCATCTCACTGAGGCTTCTCAACACCAGGGGGATACAGTCACTGACTGTGGACATTCACTCAAAGGAGGGAACCAGGACTCAAAGGACCTGCTTGGTTGATGGTTAGTGGGGGCAGATCAGGGACTGGAACCCAGGGTGATCTCATCCCAGACCCCTGCCCTCCCTGGAACCACTTAGCAGAAATCACATCTGGGTGACCTAGCCTGGCGTCCTGGACCCTCTACCATCCACCCTCCACTCGCCCTGCTAACTCTAACCCTCCCATTCAAGCCCTGTTCTCTGGCCACGCTGTCCTCTTCACACCCAGCAAGACACTGCTTTTCAATCTGTCTCTTCATCCCCCTTCACTCTGCCTGGGAAACCTCGATCCTTTCAGGGCCTAGTTCATGCAGCCCCATCACCCAGCTGCAGCCAAGTTCTCTGTTCTTCGCTGCTCCAGCACACTCAGTCTGACTCCAGCACACTCAGTCTAGCTCCTACACGCTTGGTCCGGCTCCAGCACGCTCTGCCTGGCTCCAGCTTGACCCTTGCATCTGACCATGGCCGTGTCTAAACTCTCAGGTGAAGTGGAGGTAAGCTGCCTCTGTGAGGATGGGGCCACGGTCTGCTCATCTTGACAGAGCCAATTGAGTACCCTGGGACACAGGTGAGTATTTATTGGGGGTAGGGGGTGGGAATGCCCAGGGGCAGACCCAGATTGTAAAGTGGCTCAGCACAGAAAAAGGCTCTTTCATGCTGAGGACCTGTGGGCCATCACCTCAGATCTTCACCTGGCACTCCATTTTGCCAAAACATCAGAGCATCGCTAAATGTGGCAGTGACTGCTTGGTGCTGTGGAAACCCCTCACTAGAGGCTCACTGGCAGGTGCAGGTGGGCAGTGGCACCTGCTGAATGGGATTTGCTGTTGACAATGCAGACATGCAGTGGAGGTGTGGCCCCCCCCACTCCCCACCCCCTGAACCCCGTCCAAGGTCAGCCTGTCCCCACCAGCAGCCCTCTCCTGCCTGAGGCCTCCCTCAGGGATGCAAATGGACCCATTTCAGAACTGAGGCCAAGAAACATCCATTCCCCGGCTGCTCACATGTTAAACACTAATGCTTGTAATTAGAGAAGACATCTGAATGAGCAAGAAAAATCCTAATTGTGTTTCAGTAATCACCACTATTAAGATGAAACCATTATGAGGATATTATAACAATTAGCCCAGAACAATGACGATGGTGGCAATCAGCACTTTTACTTCTTCCCTCTTTTTTTATTTCCAAAACACACATTTTAGATTTGTAAAATGAGCCACATACACAAATAATTCCATGAGCACCTACTATATGCTGGGTATTTTATATCTGTATTATCCGCACAATAACCCCACAGGGCTGAGAAACAGAGGTTCCCGAAGGATAGAGAACTGGCCCAAAGTCAGGCTGGAGGATATGGAGGAACTGTGATTTGAACCCAGGAACCCTGGAGACAGAAGCCCTCACCCCCGCTGCATGCTACCCTGGCCCTTCCACGACAGGCAGCTCTGCCCACGGAGACACACACTGTTTTTAAAAATCTGTTATTGCACACTGCCACAATACTTTAATATACTTGAGTAAATTACAGAGTAATTGATTGGGGAGTATTAATTGGTTTAATACAATTCCAGAGATGCAGAATTCCTAGTTGAAACATTTTCTTATCTCATGTATTAATTTAATAACCCTCCTCTCCAAATGCTCAGTGATCTAAGAGGAGGCCGACACCCTTGAGAAAGACAAAGATCATTTTGTTCATCTGTTAGACACTGAGGTCCGGAAGTGCTCAGGAGAGCCACAGGTGATTTTCCTGACATGACCAGCAATGGGTGACAACCTGCAGAATTCAAAGCCTGTCTACCAGCTGGAGCCCAGGTCTGTCCCCGTTTTTTATATGTATATATATATTTATACTTTAAGTTCTAGGGTACATGTGCACAACATGCAGTTTTGTTACATATGTATACATGTGCCATGTTGGTGTGCTGCACCCACTAACTCGTCATTTACATTAGGTATATCTCCTAATGCTATCCCTCCCCCCTCCCCCCACCCCACGACAGGCCCCAGTGTGTGATGTTCCCCTTCCTGTGTCCAAGTGTTCTCATTGTTCAATTCCCACCTATGAGTGAGAACATGTGGTGTTTGGTTTTCTGTCCTTGCGATAGTTTGCTCAGAATGATGGTTTCTAGCTTCATCCATGTCCCTACAAAGGACATGAACTCATCCTTTTTTATGGCTGCATAGTATTCCATGGTGTATATGTGCCACATTTTCTTAATCGAGTCTCTCATTGTTGGACACTTGGGTTGGTTCCAAGTCTTTGCTATTGTGAATAGTGCCGCAATAAACATCTGTGTGCATGTGTCTTGATAGCAGCATGATTTATAATCCTTTGGGTATATACCCAGTAATGGGATGGCTGGGTCAAATGGTACTTCTAGTTCTAGATCCTTAAGGAATCACCACACTGACTTCCACAACAGTTTTAAGGCAAATGACAACTTGCCAGTCCCTGGCCATTCACTCTCAGTGGGCTTGCATAAGTGACCTGGTGAGCACAGACATGAATTGGTCCAAATGGTGCTTGAAACAGTGATTAAAATCATGCTGGGACAGATGCGGTGGCTCATGCCTGTAATCCCAGCACTTTAAGAGGCCGAGGCGGGTGGATCATAAGTTCAGGGGTTCAAGACTAGCCTGCCCAGGAAACCCTGTCTCTACTAAAAATAAAAATAAAAAAATTAGCCGGACATGGTGGCGGGCACCTGTAATCCCAGCCACTCAGAGGCTGAGGCAGAGAATTGCTTGAACCCAGGAGGCGGAGCTTGTAGTGAGCCGAGATCGCACCACTGCACTCCAGCCTGGGCAATAGAGCGAGACTCATCTAAAAAAAAAAATGCAGAATTTTAAGGATTTGTATTTCATCAGTTTCTGTTGTGAGCCTACCAAATGCTGAGTATGTAGAGCACAAATTGCATGTGATTTCTAGAACTGAGATGAGAAAAGGAGTTTATTTATGAAAAAGCAGGTTGTATATTTACTCCCCTCAACAGTCAACCCGCTATCTACTTCATTATAAATCTGTCTTTTTATTCCATCTGATGTCTTTTTAATATTCTTCACTGGGCAAGTTCTTGGGTCAGGCAGCCAGGTAAGCCCCAGAGATGCAAAGAATATAGTCTTGTTTCAGCCCTAAAGTAGCTCATTGAGGAGGAAGGGCAGGCAGAAGGACAGCCACCCTGATACCCCACTCCCATGCTCTGGAGACAAGGCCATGTGCCAAGGAGCAAAGGTGAGGGAGCAATGATTCCTCTTGGCAGTTAATGAAACCTTCCCCAGAAATGCAGTGCAGTGAGTGAGTCATTCAGGACGGAAGGCAGAGGGAGACGCAGGCCAGGGGACAGAGGAGTGAAGGGAGCCCAGACAGAACCCACTGTCCAGGCAGTTCACAGTTCTCTGGCACGTGAGAGAAGATGAGTGAGGAGGAAAAGTCTGAAGAGGAATTGGGTAGGTCCTCAATGCCATGCTAGATTTGGCTTGGCCCTAAGGGCTCATTTTCCATTAACAATCTACATTATTAGAGTCTCCTGGGGGCACTAAGGAACGACGCCCACTCCTGTGCCCAACTCCAGATGGAAGAAATCCGAGTATCTGGGGAATAATGGCTTTATATAGACTGAAGCTTGAAAATCTTGGCTACGAGCCATGAGCCGCCAGGAAAGTTTCCAAAGGGAGCCCTGGATGCTGCGCGTCAGCTCCTGACACAGGGTAGCCTTTGCGGCCGGAGAGTGGTCCAGGAGCCCGAGCATCACCTGGGAGCACGTGAGGAATGCAGAGTCTCAGGACCGTCCCAGACCTCCCACCTTTTATGAAGATTCCTGGGTGGTTCCTCTGCTCATTAATATTTGAGACGTATTGGTCTAAGCAATGGATTAAGAAAGACCAAGCCGGAGGCAATGGGAATGGAAAGGAGGGAGGGAGTTTAGAAGGATTTCAAAGGTAGGGTCCCTGGCAGTGGTGGTCAGTGGGATGTGGGTGATAAGTGGGGCAACAAAGGTATTGGGGTTTCCATCTTGGGAGCTGGGGTGGGAGGGAGCATCATTCATTAGCTGAGACAAGGAGAATGGGGGCTCTAGGCTGGGGATAAGGATGATTTTTAGCTGGAGGCATAAGGCAATAATATAAGCTCCCAGTTACTGGGCTCCTATGAAGTGGGATAAGCTACCTGAGGTTCTGAGATAAATGACCTCATCAACCCTCACCGAAATCCTATGAGCAATGTCCTGTTGTTACTGAAGATGAAAGGTTGCATTAGAGAGGACAGTGGAACATTCCTGGGGAGACTGTCTGTAGGAGTTGCATCTGGGGTCTGGGGCCTTGTCAGAAGGGGAGGTGGGCTGCAAGTGCAGCGTGTGGGGGAGGCACTCCTTGTGGGGGTTATTGGGGAGGAAGGCAGGGTCAAGGTGGCGAGCTGCAGGAAGTCACTGCACTAGGGCCCAAGGAAGGGAGCTCGGCAGGAGACTGGGAAAAGGTGGCTGGGCTGGGGGGAGGGCAGAAGGCAGGTCGAGGTACACAACCCAGGGTAGGAAAGGGATTTTCCTGATCCCTGTCCACTTCCCAACATCCCTGCCTCCTCTTTTGGAGTGGTCCCCTCTTTCTCCTCACCCTTTACTTGACCCCAGCAGATTTTGAGGTTGAGCGACCTGAGATGGAGTCCTTCCTGGCACCACACTGTCTGGCCCTGTGTAAGGTGATTTGGGTTTTGGACGTCTCAACCAGCCCAGGAGACCCCAGAGTGTAGGGGCTGTCTTGTGTCCCCGTTTCCCAGTCCCTGACTTTCTCTCCGGCACCTCAATAATTGGAGCTTTCAGGGCATTTGAGGGCAAGGGGCCATCCCTGGGCCAGTGCCTCTGAGCAGGAGTTGCCAAGCTGACCCCTCTGGCCCTACCAAACCCGAAAGGGCCCTTTCCAGCTGGCCCAGGATGTCCAGCAGTGGACTGACCCACACTGCCCCCTGCAGCTCCAAGAGGGTAGTGTTTTCTCTCTGCAGCCCAAACCCATCACCTACCTGGTCAAAACTGCAGCTGTTTTGCTTTCAACTAAGAAACAGATGACGGTTCTTCTCAAGGAAGCAGGAAACAATGATTTGGGAGCCATACTCAGGTTTCAAAGCCACCGCACTTAAAGAGAGCCCCTGGAATGGGTCCCATGTAATTTCTCATCCAAACCAGGACTTCTTAGAGAGCAAAGGAGGGGGCTAAAATGATTCAAAATATATGCTTCTCTAAAACATTTATTGACCAATGATTTGATTTTATTAAGCTGGGAGGCTATTAAGTAGTTCTATTCACAAAATATTTTTAAAAATTAAACAATCTTTCTGAAAACAAAATAACATATTTTGTGTGTGTGTGTGTGTGTATATATATATACATATACATGTTTTTAAGAAAACTTTTTTTGGATGCCCAGGCCGACAGATCACTTTGAGCTCAGGAGTTTGAGACCAGCCTGGGCAATATGGCAAAACCCTGTCTCTACAAAAAATACAAAAAATTAGCTGGGCGCGGTGATGGGTGCCTGTGGTCCCAGCTACTTGCTGGACTGAGGTGGGAGATCACTTGAGCTTGGGAAGCGGAGGTTGCAATGAGCTGAGATCATGCCACTGCACTCCAGCCTGGACAACAGAGCCAGACCTTGTGTCAACAACAACATCAACAACAAATAAAAATAAAAGAAAAAAACCTTTTTGTATTGATTATCTGAAAATAAAATGAGAACGTAAAATAATACTTATTCTCGGCACACATTCACAGGCTCTGATCAATTTCTTAGCCTTATCTGTTCCGAATATGTTTCATTCAATATATTTTTCAATGTTCTTATTCATGTTTTAATTTTTAAAATAAAATTGCCTGCATTTTTTTAGATTAGCATTTTGTGAGCTCTCATCATTTAATTCACTTTATTGCTTCCTTGTTTTTGTAGAAATAAGTTTTAGTGTCTTCCTGTTCATAACCTCATTTGTTTGTTTGAGGCAGAGTCTCACTCTGTTGCCAGACTGGCTCACTGCAGTTTCAACCTCCTGGGCTCAAGGGATCCTCCCATCTCAGCCTCCCAAGTAGCTGGGACTACAGGGATGCACCACCATGACTGGCAAAATTTAAGACTTTTTTTCGTAAAGATGGGGGGGGTGTCTCACTATGTTGCCCAGGCTAGTCTCAAACTCCTAGACTCAAGCAATCCTCCTGCCCTGCCCTCCCAAAGTGCTGGGATTACAGGTGTGAGCCACCACCACGCCCAGCCATAACCTTTGTTTTCAATAATTGTAACTCTATAAAAGTTTCAAAAGCCAAGAGTTCTGTGTGTGTGTCGGTAGGGGGGGCGGTGTGGAGGGGAGGGTTTTGGGTGCTCCATTTATTGAATCCTCCCATAATATATTTCCAACTAGTTTGGAACTAAACTAAACTCACACTTAGGGCCTTGTTTGCAGAAAGATTCACCATCTTTTTAGGACACTTAGGTTTATTTACAAAATAATTCTTTGAAGGCCCGAACATTTCTAGAATCTGATTGATGATGAGCAGGAGAGAGAAAGTGCATACTACAAAGCTGCAGTGTTTTAAAAATTCAACATCAGCCTAATTACCAGGAATTTGCAGTTTAGTTACTCTGTGTACATGTAACTATTTATAAATTTTGACATCAACAGCTTCTATTTTAACTGATGAGATGTCCAATTTGGACACAATTATAAATGCTGTGAGGCTGGGTGCAGTGGCTTATGCCTGTACTCCCAGCATTTTGGGAGGCCGAGGCAGGCAGATCACTTGAGGTCAGGAGTTCGAGACCATCCTGGCCAACATGGCAAAACCCCGCCTCTACTAAAAATACAAAAATTAGATGGGTGATGTGGTGCACGTCTGTAATCCCAGCTGCTCAGGAGGCTGAGACAGGAGAATCGCTTGAACCCGGGAGGCGGAGGTTGCAATGAGCCGAGATTGTGCCACTGCACTCTAGCCTGGGTGACAGAGCGAGACTCCATCTTGAATAAATAAAGAAGTAAATAAATGATGTGTACACCATAATCAATTCCAAGTATAATACATTTACTACAAATGCCGAGCTTTACCCAAACTTATATAATCATATTCATAATTCCCCCACAAATAATTTTATCATGATGCTGACTCTTCCACTGCCTTTCCTGTGACATTAGTAATTAAGTCAAGGCCTTGCCTTTGACAGGATGAACATCCAAGTTGTATTGGGATTCCATGAAATGAATAAAAAAATAAAATAAAACTGCTATGGGAATGGACTGATTTTGTTTGAAAATTCCTGCTTGAAAATGACACTGATGTAACACTGGCATCATCTGATGGTTCGTGAAATTCTTCTACCCTTGGGAGCACTAACAGCTATCACTTCACCTTCTGTAAGCACACAGTGAAACCCGGAATTGAAGATGAGCAAAATTAGCTGAGAATAGTCGTTTGAGCTAAGTGAAAAGTCATGCTTTGTTAGCAGTTTGCAAAGCACCTTCAATTTATCATCCTCAGGTGCGGGGTTCTTCAAGCAGCCGCTTAGTGAATACTGATGATCTCTTAGTAGCTTTTTATTTCTTCCTGGCTTCTACGTGGTCAGCAACACCATTACAGCCCCCGAGGTAGTTAGTAAATGTTTATAAGTATTTTGTATAAATTACAAATTATGCCAACATTATCATCAACTTTCTGGAAAAAAATCAGTGCTTGATATGCCTTTTCTAATTATTCCTGACCCACAAGTTTAAGGCAAATTCAGAAAGTTCTGTTGAAACATAATTTAAATGGAGTTGCAGATTCACACCATACGATAAATGCCCAAGCCCATGGAAGAAGAGAGTTCAGACTGTTTGTTTTTTACAAGTTGTACTGATTTCCTGCAAATATTTCAAAATCCCCTACCCTGTAATTTCTCATGTTTCTGATAAGTGCTGATGACCATGGCATCTCACAGGCCATGGTGTGGGCCGCAGCTCAACTGGCTGGTGCCACAAGTGGCCAGCAAGAGCCCCAACCCTGAAGCCTCCTCCCACCACACTGGGAGGCCAACGGGAGTTGGTTCTAACCCACTCTTCTCCAAGGGCACTTTTTCTCTTCTAAACTGCCTGTTGTCCTTGAAAGGTAAGTGTTACTGACATTGTGTTAGGAAGGGGTGGTGAAGAGAGAGAAGATGGTGGCTGTCATCTTCCGGATTTAGTCATCATTAAAGAGAGCCTGTTCCCTACACAGGCGTCTCCGTCTTATGAGGAGAGCACAGCAGAAGCTTGGAGGCACAAGTGGACAGTCTACAGAACCTTCCTGGATTCTGTTAATGCAAGTATCATTTCAACATTAAAAGTTTAATTTTCAGCCAGGCATGGTAGCTCATGCCTGTAATCCTAGCACTTTGGGAGGCCAAGGCAGGTGGATCACCTGAGGTCAAGAGTTCAAGACCACTGTGGCCAACATGGTATAACCCCATCTCTACTAAAAATACAAAAATTAGCCAGACGTGGTGGCAGGCGCCTGTAATCCCAGCTACTCAGGAGGCTGAGGCAGGAGAATTGCTTGAACCCAGGAGGCGGAGGTTGCAGTGAGCCGAGATTGCGCCACTGCACTCCAGCCTGGGTGATGGAAAGAGACTCTGTTTCAAAAAAATAAAGGTTTAATTTTCAATTGCTCTAAGATGAAAAATATGGAGCAAATGTGAAAGTGGATAGGACACAGGGACAACAAGCAGAAAATAGGGCTGTCTCTGTTGAAGAGGGAAATACAGCCCCCTGGAGAGAATGCAGAGAGAAGGGGTGGCGTGGTTGGAACTGAGCCCTGGGGCCCTCCAAGATTTAGATCTCTGACCCCTCTGTCATGAGACCTGCTCGTATTTTTCCTTCTCTCAACAAAACACATATTGATTCTCCCCTTACTCAGTCTCATCCACATTTTGCTGCCCTGAAGATTCACATCTGAGCCAGGTAAGGAATGCAGCCTTGCTCAGGTCCGACTGATGGCTGCACCTGCCCATCATCTGGCAGAGTCACACTCACAGGTACTTCATGGTCCCCAAAGGCCATTGCTCACTCAGAAGAGATGTGCTTTATCAGAGGCTACCTGGCAGGGTCGTGGGAAACATAATATGGGAAACAGAACCACTGCCCAAAACACCCTGGGCAGGAAAACAGCAGGGCCCACACAACATGGCTCCATCCATCCGCCCTTGGGGCTCGGCAGTAATGGTGTGAAACAATGGAAGTGTTGGGAATGTTGGAAACAGCACAGCCCTCCCGCTGTCTCCCACTGAGAAGAGGGCACCCGGAGCTGAGGCCTGCAGCCCCTCCACGGAACCTCCACTCAGGGGTGTGGCTGACAGAGGAGATGCCGGCCAGCTGCACCCCAGGCCTCGCTGAGTGCAGCCCACCCTGGATCAGACCTCCAAAAGTGATGACGGCTGGACTACACTTTAGTGGGTAGGTTTATGCTACACTTTTGATTTCAAAGAAATCCATCAGCTGCCAGTTGAGGGAGACTGTAGACTCAAGAGTACCTGCTGGTTGGCTTATGTATTCATCCATGCATTCATTCAGCATTGGTTACTAAGAGTTGACTGCCAGGATGTGGAGAGACAACTAAACAAGACCAACACTGCCCTTGGCCCCTCCTCCCACCTCCCCACTTCCAAAGCTTGCGATTCAGCCAGAGAGAGAAAAGACTTCAATAACTAGAATGCAACTGCTATGTGTTAGGCGGGGGAAGCACACGATGTGGTAGGGGCGCCCTGCAGGGTGCCTGCCCCTGTCTAGAGGGGTCTGGAGGGCTGCCTGGGGAGAAAGGGAGTCAGCTGGTCCAAGGAGGCTGGGGAGGTGAGGGAGGCCTGCAGGGGACAGAGAGCACAGGGCCCTGGGAACCCACAGAACCTGAATAGGACGCGGGCGACCAGGAGTCTCCCCTGGCAACGCCAACCCTCAGTGTTCAGAGATGTCCAGGAAGACCTTGCTGGCAGGATTATCCATGCACGCGGCACTGCTCAAAGCAGAGGCCAACTCTCATGCAGGTCTCTACCCTGGTGCCTTCTCAGAGCTGCCACAGAGGAGGTGCTCCACGGGTGTTTTTAAAGGAATCGCCATGAAGAAATAAGGTGTCGGGGACTGACACGTGGATTCTCTCCAGCACATCAACTCACGGCGCTTTCTAGACCCAGCTGGTTCGACGTCTCTCTCTGCCTCTCTTTCTCATTAACTCTCATCCTTTCTCTCTCTCTCTCTTTCCCCTCCCTCCACCCCCAGAGGAGGGCCTTTTCCAGAACACTTAACCTCTCTGCGCCTGCTTCCCAATGAGTGAAACAAGAGAATCCCACGAAATCATAAATGAGTGAGTCTTGTAAACTGTAACTCATCAGGCAAGGGCTGGTTATTATAACGGCGTGGCCCCGTTGTTCTCCAGGGCAGCAGCCATGCTGTGGGAAACTGCAAACTCAGCAAAGCGAACGGTGGTGTTTGCTGAGTGGACACGGTCTCTGCCACCAAGTCTTCTGGGAAGGCCTCGGAGGGGTGAGGGAAGCCCACATGGGGAGCCTCTGCCGTTTCCAAAAAGGAGCCTGCAATTCCGGAGCCTGCATCTCCACTGGGATCTGTGCCTGTGTCTGCCCCCTGGGTCTTTCTTTGAGGTTTTTCATCCTCCTGTGATGGTTGGTGGGGGGATGGAGATAAGTGTCCTGTCCCCGCCCCCAGAAGAGCAATCTCTCTACAAAACTCTTTCAGAAGCAGCCTGGGCGGATCTGACTGCTGAGGCATTGATGCCCAGGAGCTGTCTGTGCAGGCAGGTGGGTGGAGGAAGCTGGCGGCCCCTAAGACCCCAGCCCTGGTGATGCCCACTGTGGGGGCCTTAGGCAGGCCTGGGCTTACAGTCCGTCTCAGCTCAACTTGGACACATGCCGTCTTTTCTTCATCCTCCTCTTCTTGAAAGGCTTGTTATTCAGCTGGAAAATAGACGTTTTTCAGCAGATTTTCTCTATTCAGAAATAGACTAAAGCTTCTGCTGGAGTCTGGCATTATCCCAGAGAAAGGAGACCCACGGGCCTTCAGCAGTGCACCACCCTCAGGGAAGTCATCCAGTTTGGGCATCCTGACTCAGTTCTCCCACAGTGTCCTTCTCATCTGCTGTAGCCGAGGTCAGGGAGAAGGCCCTGGGTGGTGTCTGGGCTGAGAGGGTCAATTGTGCCACCTGCTTCAGACGCCCCATGGGCTGGCGACTCTTCTGGTCTTCGGTGCTGATGCCCACAGGCCTGGCTCACAGTGGGTGCTGGGTCAGGGCTGGTGGAGAACAATAGTGCTGAGCCAGGACCCGCCCATGTGTTAGAGAAAGGCAGCAGCTTGGAAACCTGTAGGTGGGTCTTCCACCCACTAAGTCACCAAGAACTAGGAGCCTGCAGCCAGTTGAGAGGATTCTTGAGGTGCTCTGCCCCCAGCTGGGGCCCTGAGCCCCCACGAGCCTTCCGCCTGGGGCATCTGATGACTCACGTGGACCACAGCACAGCAGCCCAGTGGGCTGGGAGTTAGGAGCTGGAAGATGAAAGCCACCCACTCTTATCTGCCTCCGAGGAGTCTGCAATCAAGAGGGAGGATGCCCCCAGAAGGTAAATAACCACAGGACGGGGCATGTGGGGCAAAAGGCAACTGCAAAGTGGAGACAAATCCCAGTGGGAGGCCTCTGGGGGGACCCTGAGCAGAGACGGAGCAGGATAGCGCTCCGCGAGGAGGACAGCTGAGGCCAGAGGGGACAGCATTCAGGACAAGGGCCAGACGTCTGGGGTGGCCAGGGCTGGGCCGGGGCAGGGTGGAAGTGAGTGGCCATGGGTGGGGACTGGGCCGCATCCCAGAGGGTCTCAAGCCCTCCCCAGGGATGGAGGCTTCTTCCTGGGAGCAGATCCCGACTCCTGGCCTTGGCTTCGTGTTCTGGGAATGAAGGCATCAGAACCCAAGACCAAGGAACCCTGGGCCCCAGCGGGCTGCTCAGCTGTGCCTGAGGGGGTGGGGTCTCAGGGACAGAATGGGGCTGCCGCTTCTGCTGGGCGCTGAGGGCCAGCCTCCTGCAGCGAGGCAGTGGCCTTCTGCAACCTGTCCACATTGGGGGGCTGAGCCAGGGCCAGGTGTGCTGTGTACCATCTCACCTTTGCCCCATTTTTCCTAAGAAATGCAGATTCTGTGACCTTCAGAGGCAGCTGGAGAAAGAAAAGATGGAGGAGATCACGGCCCAGCAATTCCAGCCTGGGGCAGGCGCGGGCTCAATGATATCCTTCAGGTCCTAATCCCCGAGTGTGGCTGTGTGTGACCCGAGTCCCTTCTGCCTGCCAGGAGTGAGGCCACCTGAGGTCGCAGAAAGGACTGGGGAGGAGACAGGTGCAGGGTGATCCGGATCCCATATTTAATTGATGGTAAGCAGGCCTCCTCACTTCTCCCTGAGCCTGACAAACATGGCTAACCTCCTTTGGAGAAAGTTCTGTGAATAATGTGTCTGCCGCAGGCTGGCGAAGTACAGTGTTCTCCAGAAATCCAGTGGTCTGCACCATCAGTGTCCTGGGCTTGCTGCCTCTGGAGACTCCCACGCCCCCAGCCAAAGCCGGGACCCTCCCCTGAAGCCTCTGCCATGGCCTGTCCTGCCTTGGGGAGGTGGAGACCCTCAGCGTGCAGGTGTCCCACCTCACTGTGCCTCTCAGCTTCTTTGTTTCTGCCCAAAATACAGGCTCCTGAGTAGCCTCCTGTGGGTGTCCTGGGACTGTCACCTGCCCTCTTTCAGCCAGGTGGGCTCAAACGTCAGGGGCAGCATCTCTGGTCCAGATTGGGGTCTCTCTCGGTTCATTTATCCAAGATCTTTTGGCAAAAAGAGAAAGACCAAGGATTATCCCCTTTCAGGAGAGCTCAGCCTGCTTTTTCGGGCTCTTCAAGGCCCACCCATCCATGCACGGAGAAATAACACGAATGCTGGTGTGGAAATGATGCCCGGATACCTTTCCAAAGGCTCCATGGCCCACTCTTCCAGTATCCATCCTGGTCATGCAGGCGCTGACCCACATGTTTCTGGGTTAGGAAGGAAAGCAAAGGCCAGGAGGCGGAGGCTGACCCCTTTATCTTCTGATAAACCCGAGAGCAGAACAGCCTCAACAAGGACGATTACAGCAGGGAAATGGCATTCCTGGCCAGTGGACAAGCACCTCCTTTAACCTACAGCTCAGAGCCTCACTTTGACTTGCTTCCTGTGGGGTGCTGGTCAGTAGGGGCTGAATTCTGGGGTGCTGGGCATCCCTCCACCATGCAGGCCCCACAAAAGCAGCCGAGGAGGGACAGTGCTCGGAAGCAGACAGCCACACAGACCACTGGGCTCCATCAGGCCTCTCACTGCAGGAAGCACAGGCCAGCAAGGCCAGAGTTAATTTCTCAGAATAATTGCTAATAATACAAATCAACCTTTCTGGGCACTGAGTACACACCAGGCCCTGTGCTAAGCGCTTCTAACCTAAGCGTCACCTCATTGCCTGCTAATACCCCCTCTAGGAAATAGGGACTACTATAAGTCCTGCCCACAGACATGAAAACCACAGCTGTGGGTCGACCCTCTCTGCGTCTGTATCTAATACTGCACCTGTTTTCTATGAAATCAAGACAATATGATTCATAGGGCAAAATGATTATTTGTTACACATGGAGAAAAACAAAAGCTCAAAATTTAAAAAAGTATGTTTTCTGAAGGAGAAACAAAATCCAGACATTTTCCAAGCTTCAAGTGTGAATATACTTACATGGATGAAAGATTTAAAGAATAACAATAAAAAACCCTTAATGGTAAAAATTTGTCGACTCAGCATGTTTCAGATGTAGCCACGGTGAGCTGGCCTCTTTGGAGACAGCTTTGCTTGTTAAAGAGAAAAGGATGCAAAGGGCTTGCTTTTTATCTCAGTTGGTGAAGGTTGGAACTGAATGTTTTGAACAAAAGTAATTGCCTATGTCTAAATGTGAAATCACTGAAACGCTACTAAAAGACTGGCAAAGAAGTCCAGTGTTAAGAGAGAAAAAGTGGGAGGGGAAACAGGCAGAGAAATAAGGATGAGAGGCTTGGTGGTGTCCCTGGTCTGGCTATCACTGCAGGGACCTGAATGGGTCCACAGTGTCCTCCAGGGGTCTGGGCAGGGGACCAGCCATGCTCTGGACAAGCCCGAGCTGACCCACTGGAAGTGGGCGTTGTTCTGTATCTTCCTTCACTGAAGACAGATTGGGGAAAGGTCAGGTGCCAGACAGGTGGAAAGGAGGAAGGGATAAAGAAATACTGCTTTGTGCTGGCTGGCAAGCGTGCGGGGGGCCTCTCGCCAGACCCTCCCCTGACAGTAGCCCAGACAGGCAGTGCCCCTTTGCCTTGGAACACAGATGGATGAGGACAGGGAGGTCAGAGATGGTGAAGCATCTGCCCACCGCACCTGGCTGGCCAACCAGAGAGGCGCTGCGGGTTTGAGGGAGGAAGTGCTGTGTTCTTTCTTCTGCAGCCTGGGGCCCACCTGGGCCGTGCAGAGTCAGGCCACATAGCCACCCACCATGCATGCATGCTTGGCCTGCCAGGGATGGGTTGTTTTGGGGTTTCTGGAGATACATGGGAGACTCTCGGGGTGCTGGAAAGTGAATTCTGAGCACACCCTGGGAGATTGTACCTCTGGAAGTACCTGGCTCTGGCGGCCAAAGAAAGGCAGTCATGGACAAAAATATTTGTCTCCCTCCCCATATAAACATGTCCCCTGCACCCTATACACACAAGCCAGGTGTGTTCAGAGGCATCTGAGGTCCCTGGGGAACAGACAGTGCCCTGGGAAAGGGGGTGACCCAGGAGGCTGCTGGGAGCTGGGGAGGGGCTGCTTCCCTGGGTCCCCTGGAGCAGGTCCTGGTGGCAAAGTCCAGCCCAACATGTAGGGCTCTGTGGGCAGTGCTGCCCTCAGACCCGAATCCAGTGCAGGCAGGGAGGCCCCAGGGTTTGGGGAGTTCCTGGGGGGATGAAGAGTGGCACTGGGCTCCCTCCACATGAGGCTGCGTGGAGGAGCTGCAGGGTCTGGGAGGAACTCAGGATGGGGGCACAGGGTCCGGCTCTGACGCCCAGGCCTACTCCTGACTGTGTGGATGACTGTGGAGGTGATGTCTGCAGTTTACTCGTCTGTAAAGTGGGGCAATAAAATCTATCGCTATTTCCATACTCAAACGACCACGTCCTGACCTCACCTCTCCAGTGGGAGGCTTGGAATCTGCAGATGGGGTTTCCTTGAGTGAAGAAGAAGCTCCAGCAAAGCTAAGACAGAGAAGCTGAAGCCGTGGGTCCTCACTGGGGAGTCACATCACTGACCCCATTCCCTGATGCTGGCAGAGTAACAGCGAGTGGCAATTTGTCATAAAAGAATTTTAAAAATCCATTATGTCTAAGAGTTAACAATGCTTCATAATTCATTTCAGTGCTTTTTTCTGTTCTTTTTTTTTTTTTTTTTTTGAGACAGGATCTCATTCTGTCACCCAGGCTGGAGTGCAGTGGCATGATCATGGCTCATTGCAGCCTCAAACTCCTGGGCTCAAGCCATCCTCCCACCTCAGCCTCCTGAGTAGCTGGAACTACAGTTATGCACCATCATGCTTGCCTAATTTCATTTATATTTTTTGTAGAGATTGGGTCTTGCTATATTGCCCAGGCTGATCCCAAACTCTTGGCCTTGGGTGATCCTCCTGTCTTGGCCTCCCAAAGTGCTGGAAATATAGGTGCGAGCCACTGCTCAATGCTTTCTTATATAAACACTGTAGAAGCCCCAAGTGCACACCTGTGGATTATACACTAAACTTTATTTTATCAAATAATTTTTTAAAAAGCAAAAGAAATTTTAAAGCCACAGGAAGTCCCCTGATGGGCTTCCTCCTGGGGCTCCCTGCCTGGCTTGGACTGGGCAGGCCCAGATGCTGAGGGGGTGGGACTAGCACTGGCACAGGGTCTGCCCGAGGACGCAACAGCACTCCACCCAGGCCAAGGACCGGTAAGAACGCTGGCGAGTCAGCAAGTCTGTTAAGGGATAATTTCAATTTCCTGTGTGCCAAACTCTAATTCTCTAATTTGTGTAATTCCAATTACGCATAGTGTCCTCTTGAAAATGAATAAAAAGTAAAGAGCTTATTCTGTGAGAATTAAGTCTATCTGGATTCCAATAAAGACGACAGACCCACAGATAGCTGGAGACACAAGGAACCTTCTCGAAAGCACGCTTTCTCAGACCCTAAAGCCATGCTTGAATTCATTTAATCAACAACCAACAAGCCCAATGGCTAATTACCCATTTAAAGAAGTGAACCTTACAATAATAGCTGGGGCCAAATAAGACAGAATGAACTATATATAGCTAGACTTTTACTGTATACATTTCCTGCCTATAGAGGAAAATTATCCTTCTCGTCTTGAAAGAACAAAGCAAGGAAGCCCTTGAAAGCCTTAAAGTGATAACTCTTCGTTCCTGAATGGGGGTCACATAAAACCAAAGATGAAAGACAAAGGTTTCCTTACCTAATCTCGAATTTGAGAACAATGTACAATGTCTCACAATTCTTCATGAGTTTCAAAGATTACCAATAATTAATTTTTCCCATCCTTGTAGTAGCTGCTTGTCATTTCAAATAATATATACCACTAATACCACCAATACCAAGATACCGGTTGAATCCTTTACTCATTAAAAATTACCACCTAAGCAGTGACAAGATAATTGTGTTTGGGATAGTCTTTGGATCTTACCAAGACCAAAATATTATTACAGAGTAGACTATTTATGATCACGAAAGCGTGCCCTGAAGACAGCAAGGTTAACCTCCACAGACAAAAGTAAACTACAATTCACAGACACCAAGGACACTGCCCTCAATACTTTTGCAGTCTTGTTACTTTTTCCTTTAGAAACTGCCGTGGCTCTAATGGAAAGCACCATCGATTTATATAGAGCAGTTCCCCGCTTATCTGTGCGGGATATGGTCCAAGAGCCCCTGAAGCCACAGATATGCTTTTTCCTATACATATGTACCTACGTAAAGTTTATTTTCCAAATTGGGCACTGTAAGAGATTAACAACAACAATAATAAAATAGAACAATTCTAACAATATGCTGTCATGGAAGTCATGTAAACGTGCTCTCTCTCTTCTCTCTCAAAGTATCTTGTACTCTACTCACCTATTTTAGACCAGTTACTATGCTGTTTTCTATATGTATTATGTATATATACTATGGTTTTTCCTATATGTACTATGTATATATACTATCCTTTTTCCTATACATACTATGTATATATACTATCCTTTTTCCTATACATACTATGTATATATACTATCCTTTTTCCTATATAATGTATATATACTATGCTTTTTCCTATACATGTATACCTACATAAAGTTTATTTTATAAATCAGGCACAGTAAGAGATTAACAACAATAATAAAATAGAACAATTCTAACGACATACTGTCATGGAAGTCACGTGAACGTGGTCTCTCTCTTCTCTCTCAAAATATCTTGTTCACTCTACTCATGTATTTTGGGCCGCAGTTGACCGTGGGTAACTGAAACTGTGGAAGTGGAACCACGGACGGGGGCCACTGTAGCAAATGCAGATGGTGCTCTCTACTCCCTGGGAGAGGTGGTCAGAGTCATTTTCATTGTCTTCATGATTGTCTTTTCACATTAGTGAAGATGTTCAGCTGCCACAGCCTGTCAAAATTACTATAATTCCAAGGGTGACTTTGGAGCAGCGATGGTGGTTTCCTTCCAATCGACCGTCATCTCCCGGCCCTTGTTCACAGGACTCCGCTCCGGCATCGCACCCGCCTCCAGCGCCCCTCCCAGGCCCCTGTGCCCGCCTGGGAAGCCCTGCTAGCCGTCTCCGCTGGCCATGATGGCTGGCCATCCACTGCGCCTTGTGCCTCCGTGTCTGCTTTTCTCTCTGAACTTGAACATGAGCTCCTGTGAGTCAGGGCCCTCTCATGGTCTTGCACTTTCTGGAGGGGCCTCTGGAGGGGCAGGGCGGAGTCCAGAGCAGCAGCACCAGTGAAACTCTGGGAGGGTGACCAGGAGGAGCACAGGGAGGTGTGTGCCTCCCTCTCACTGGGGGAGTCAGCACGGGGCAGGCCAGGCCCTGGGCCGTCGATTCCGAAGCTGCCGGGCACCTCCTGTTCTGGACCCGAGCTTCACAAAACGCCTGGAGAATGCCCAGTGGGGCCTTGGGATTCCCCCTTCAGGGACAGGAAGGTTGTGAGAGGCACAGCTCCCACTTTCACAAGGCCTGGGGGCAGCCCTGGCCCTGCCCTGTTTCCTCACTGGGCATTGTCTCAGGTCCTGTCTGAGTGGTTCTCAGGGAGCGGGGTGCCAGGTGCACCTGGGGACTCAGTGCTGCCAACTCAGGAGGGGCCTGGGTGATGCTGTGAGATTCTCCAGGGCTTCCGAACATGGTAAACACACTTTCAATGTGATGATCAGGTCAAGACCACCTCTTCTACCTTGTGACTTTCATTTGACTTTATCTGGGCTGTGTCAGAAAATCAATTTGTCACGTCCTTCAAACAGGATCCATGAATAAACCAATACTTCCATTACCGCGTCCAGGGGAGACGCAGCGATGGGACAATAAACTATTGATGATCAATAACTGAATGCATACTCTAGGATCAGTCCTGAAAATTGCAGCCGACTATACTGGAAATCAAAGCCTCAAACAGGAATGTAGACTCGCCATCAGAGTCAAAGAAGCTGACCCTCCAGCCAAAAGCAGCCTCACGGGAAGCACGTGGTAAGAGATACAGCAAGAAACTTAGAACTGCAAGATTATTTTTTCTGTGCCTTTTGGCCTGTCTTCCCTCCTTCATAGCAGGCACCTGTGGTCCTGTGACCTGCTGTGGTGAGACTCCGGGGCACAGTCTCACAGCAGGCGCTGTCTCTGACTGACTGGCAAGTGAGAAGAACAGGAGGTGGGAAATTTCATGACCACTCATTGGCTTGGGGGCATTCTATGCTTTGGAGGCCAAGGACAGTAGTTTCACCTTCTCACCAGGGCTCTGATTGTACTAATTCTGGGTACAGACTGCATTTTCTGAGAGCTCATGCTCTGGGGAGCATGGCAGTGCCCCTAGGGCCTGGATGCTGAAGGCAACCTGAGGCTGCACAGTTGTACTTCAGAGTCCATTAAATCCCACCTGGCTCATTTCAGCGAATATCCCCGAACACGGGGGGGTTTGCTCAGTGCTAAGGAGGCTCGCAGGAGGTCGGGGAGCACACCCCTGCCCCCCAGGAGGTCACAGTCCCTTCAGAGGCCTGTGTGGCACCTGGAGAATGAATGCCCTCTGCCACTTCAGATGCAGGGTCTAGCCTGATGTGCAAAATTCTCTCTTATTGAGTTTACTACCATCCCACCTGAAAAAAAGACACTCGGCTGGGCGCGGTGGCTCACGTCTGTAGTCCCAGCACTTTGGGAGGCCAAGTCAGGTGGATCACGAGGTCAGGAGATCGAGACCATCCTGGCTAACACGGTGAAACCCCATCTCTACTAAAAATACAAAAAAATTAGCTGGGTGTGGGGGCGGGCACCTGTAGTCCCAGCTACTCGGGAGGCTGAGGCAGAATGGCGTGAACCTGGGAGGCGGAGCTTGCAGTGAGCTGAGATTGCGCCACTGCACTCCAGCCTGGGCGACAGAGCGAGACTCCATCTCAAGAAAAAAAAAAAGAAAAAAAAAGAAAAAAAAAAAAAGACACTGTACCCACAGGGCTGAGCTATGGCTGAACCACCCCTATCAAATCACGCCGCTTCCTCTAAATTCCATCACCCACAATGGGGCCCTAGGCTGGAAACCCACTGCCCGCTCAGGATGCAGCAGGATGGCAGTACGTGAGCTCATCTGGGTTAGAACTTGTCTGAGGTGGGCTCTGGATTATCCCACCACTGGGACACCAGGAGGGCAGTGAGCAGAAGAGTAAGGACCAGCATCTCCCAGCAGGGCTGCCCAGAGAAACCAGAAGCTACCGGCCGGCCATTTCCTTAATGTCAAAACCGAGCTGTTTTTCTTTTCTTTTTAAAAAATATAAACCAAGAAGAGAATACGTCCAGGGTTATCTAGTTACTCTTGTACTAAAACCCAAATACTGAGCCACAGTAAGACTCAGCTGTTGTTTGTTTTTTTGTTGAAATATCCTTAAACAGGTTTATGTTATTAGAAACCAAATAACAGCCATTCAGTGAAAAACTGATTATATCTGTAACCTGATCATATACCTGAACTCAGCGTCATAATATTAATCAGCAAATCAAAGTCAAGTAAAAAATGGATTTGTGTTAGTGCAGATGTACCACTTGACACAGAAACAAAGTTAGAGCTGTTCAAATGGACAATGCGTATCTCATTTACATCCATATGTACAACATTGGGCTGCTTAAATTCTGATACTTTAATAAGAAGGTCCACTGTGGAAAAGTGTGGGCTTATTAATTATTCTTAATTTGAGCACAATTAGTCTGCCTCCGATCTGACAATCACGCCACAGCCCTGTGTCCAGCGTGCATGTGCGCACACACACACACGTGCGCACGCGCACACACACACACACAGCCTCCACCCTCTGGCAAAGCCTTTGAGAAGTCCAAGGAACACATGTCAACCAACCTGAGGGACTCTGGGCATTTCTCTGAGAACTTAATAACAATCACTGTACCGGGACCATTGCTCTGGGCTTGGGCAAAGCCAGGCCATCCACCCCAACCATCCTCACTGCCCAGATGAGAGGGGCAGGGGTCCTCTGGGAGAGGCACCGTGGGTGCTGTGTGCCCAACACCTCTCGCAGGACCCTGTCTGGCACCCCCTCCCATCCCACTCACAGCCTGGCTTCAGGCTGAGCTCCCCGCCCAACAGAGGCCTGGGGAGAACCTTAATGCACATGTTGGATGCTCAGGGGGCAGCTGATGAACACGTGCTGAATGAATGAATGAATGAATGAATGAATGGATGGACGGGCTGACATAGGACACACCACCAGAGAGCCCCGGAATGGCAAACCCGTGTTCGGGGTTCCCATTCCCTTTGTGCCACCTCTGGCTACTCAAGGCAGATCCCACAAAGGACCCTGGACTCTGAGTATTTTAGAGAAACAAGAAAAGCCTAGAGCCGTGTCCGGTCCTGACTACTCCTTTCCCGGAGTTCTAGGCCTCCTGGTGGCTGAGGCCACGCTGGGATGAGAGGAGGGCAGTGACCCTGCAAAAACAGCATCACGTGGAGATCTTCTGAGTGCCGGGCGTCAGCCTACACGATCCACCCGCGTTTTCTTGTCTTGTCCTCACAACCTTATGAGGCGGGAACTGCCATCTTCACTCCCCCAGCTGGGGAAACTGAGGCTCAGAAAGGCCAAGCAATGGGCCCAAGTCATGCAGTGAGCCAGGGGCAGGGCTGGGATTGGAAGTCGGGCCTCTCAGCTTCCCAAGTCCTGATGGAACCGCTGCACGATCCTGTCTGGGGCTGGGAGGGGAGAGGGGGCCCAGGGACCAGGGGATACCCCAATGCCTGGGGTGAAATAATACACCCTCAGCTTATGACCTATTAGAGTCCTTGATTTCAATGTGGATGCACCCTCGGCTCATGACCCACTGGAGTCCTTGATTTCAATGTGGTGTTTCCCTGGTGCAGTGTGCACATTAGTCATTTCTGTAGAAATGGGCTGAAACACTGTGTATCTGTGTGTGTATCTGTATGTGCTGTGTGAGTGTGTGTGTGTGTGAGAGAGAGAGAGAGACAGAGACACAGAGAGTGTGAGAGATGGGGACTGGAGTGGCTTGGAGGGTTGGAAAGCCCAGGGCTCAGTACTCCCCACTAGGCTGAGAAGCCCCCATTTTCTGGCTGTCTTGGTTTTCAACTCTTGAGGTTTCCTGAGGGTGCTGATGTGGGAGAACTGGCCGGGAGCAGCTTTAGGCTTCAGCAGAGGAGAGTGAGGGTCCCTGGTCGCAGAGGAGATGGAGGCTGTGGGGAGGCGGCCTCTCCTCCCTCCGAGTCTCTCTCAGCCCCCCTCCTCTGGGAACAGCTGTTGGCGAGGGCCTCGGCCAACACCGCCTCCTGCTCTAGGAATAGCAGGAAACATCTGCATCGTCAAAGCCTCATGAATATAGATTTTGGCTGGGTCAGTAAGACCTATTTTGATTGGACCACAAGACAGGAAATTTAAGAGTCAGGATGACACAGATCTGCGAGATGATGGTAACGTGTGTGAGATGCAGTTGGAACTGCTGTGCAGATGGGTCCATCCAGCCCCTGGGGGTCCGGTGCCTGTGATGAGCACTGCTAGGAGCAGCATCCAGCAGTCGGGAGGGAGCCTCTGGCCCAGCTGGAGTCAAGAAGGAATGTGCCGTGCGATTTAGACGTGAGGTTTCGGAGGACGCCTCAAGTCACTCTCATGCCCCCAGCCCCAAAGCTCCTACCACCTCCAGAACAGGCACCCCTCTCAGTTGCTCTGGGAATTTCCACTCTCAGCCCGGGCTGCTGGGCTCTGCAGGGCAGGCACTGGATCTGTTGTGGGCGTGAGAAGCCCAGCGAGTTTGTGCCAGACCCTCCTGTCACAGCCCCTGTGGGCTCCTGCCGGGTACTTTATCCCTCACCTGTCCCTGCGTGTGGTGCGACGCATGCAGGACGCCCGAGTGGAGTCCGAGTGGAGCTCCGAGAAGGTCGTCTTGTGGAAGGACACTCAGTGGATGTCTGAGCCAGGCTGGGGAGGAGGCCCATCCACCTGCTGTACCACAGCCTCCAGCCTGACCCCTGTAACTGCCCCCTGCAGCTTTCAGAGTGAAAGCCTCTGCGCCTCCAACAGCCTCGGTGCACAGAGAATTTTTAGGGCAGTGAAGCCCCTTGGATACTACATTGGCGGGTCCTGGTCACCGGAAACCTGTCCAAACCCACAGAATGTGGCCACCGAGGCTGAGCGTGGCATGGAGTATGGACTCTGGGTGACTGCGTTGTCCCAGAGCAGGCCATCCAATTACCAAATGTCCCATTCCATTTCAGGATGTTGACGGTGGGGGAGGCTGTGCCTGTGTGGGGAGGGCATTTGGAAATTCTGTACCTTCCACTCCATTTTGCTGTGACCCTGAAACTCCTCTAAAAAGTGTCTGTGAGAAAGAAAAAAAATTCTCACCCTGTCCTACTGCCCTTGGAGTTCAACGCAGACTCCTCTTTGAGGCCAGCTCGGGCAGCAGCCCTCACAATGTGCACACTGGCCCATCCAGCAAGCGTGCCAGGACTCTTACCTGCAATTTCTGTAGCTCTCAGCTCTTCTTAATGTTCTTAATGCCCGCCCCACTTGCCCCGCCAAACTCTTTTGATCCATTCCCCTCTGAGCCATGCCAACCTCTCCAGGGACCAGCACCTCTCAGCCACCTGGGTGCTGTTCCCAGGCCACCGAACTGCCCTCTTTTCACTGCCATCAGCCTGGCCCACGCTGCTCACTGGATGCTGGGCTGTCTCCTCCCAGCATTCTGACCCCTCAGTTCTGCAGTCTGACTCGCATACAGCAGGTGCTCAATGCGTGTGCATGACGAGGTCTGCCTTACACTTTCCTAGATATGCCTCATCTTCCACCCACATTTCCTAAACCCTTCTAAGGTAAAGGAGGAGTGGGAGGGACCTCACAGGACCCCTGAGTATTTGGTCTGGGGCAGAGGGAGCCAAGGCCAGGGCGGCACCGGCTCCACAGCGGCCACAGGTCTCCCCGGCAGGAAGGCAGGAAGCTGCTGTGCCTCAGCCACTTTGGGCTAAACAAGGTGAGTCTGTTCCTCTCACCTGTGTGAAAAGGCAAGTCATACCAACAAATCCAAAACAGTAGCATGACTGGGGCCACTGGGTGGGCAGTGATTTGGTGGGATGAGACCTTTCTGGCTGTCCCTGTGGTCCCCTCTGAGCTGTGCCAACCTCCCAGGGACCGACACATCTCTGCCACCTGGGTGCTGTTCCCAGGCCACCGAACTGCCCTCTGCTCACCACCGTCAGCCTGGCCCACGCTGTTCCCTGGACCCTGAGCTGTCTCCTCACCAGCCTGGGCAACATAGCAAGACTCCATCTCTAAAAAAGTAAAAAAAAAAAAAAAAATTGGCCAGGCATAGTGGCACTGGTCTAAAAAAACAGACATGCTTTTAGAGTAGTTTTAGGTTCTTACCACATGGATGGCTGGCGGTGAAGGATGTTTCTCCACCTGGGGGCTGGGGGTGCCTAGTTAACATAAGGGTAAAAATTTACTGTAACAGAAGCTGCAAATTGGGTCCCACTGACTAAATGTGACCTGTATTACTGGGTTTGACCTGTTCTGTGTTTTGAAAGTTTTACATTTTTTGAAAAGCTGTAATTACATAGAGTTAAGTGCATGGGCCTTAAGCCTACGGTGTGATGAGTTTGGGCAAATGCCTGCTGCAGACCCCCATATGGTCCATGCCCTAGTCCCCTGGAGGAACATCTGTCACTATCCTAGACACCTCCTTCTTGTCCCTTTTCAGTCTACCAAAAAGTCCCCTCCTGCAACCCCAGGAAGCCCACACCATTCTGATCTCCACCTCCAGAGAAGATGCCCTTGCCTGCCCTTGAACTTCCTCTAAGTGGAACCAGGCAGCTCATGTCCTAAAGCTTCTCTAGTGCCACAGGCTTCAAGGCCCATCCGCTTTCTCATGGGCACCGCAGCCCATTCCTTTGGACTGCAGAACAGCATACAGTCATGTGATTGTGCTGCCATCTGCTCTCCAGCTCTCCCCTTTTATTTATTAGGTTTAGAGACAGGGTCTTGCTCTGTCCCCCAGGTTGCAGTGCAGTTGCAAGATCATAGCTCACTGTAACCTCGAATTCCAGGGCCCAAGTGAGTAGCTGGGACTACAGGCATGTGGCACCATACCTGGCCAATTTTTAATTATAAGATGAGCTCAGCTGGATGTGGTAGCTCACGTAATCCCAGCACTTTGGGAGGCTGAGGTGGGTGGATCACGAGGTCAGGAGATCAAGACCATCCTGGCTAACACGGTGAAACCCTATCTCTACTAAAAATACAAAAAATTAGCTAGGCGTGGTGGTGGGTGCCTGTAGTCCCAGCTACTCAGGAGGCTGAGGCAGGAGAATGGTGTGAACCCAGGAGGCGGAGCTTGCAGTGAGCCGAGATCGCGCCACTGCACTTCAGCCTGGGTGACAGAGCGAGACTCCATCTCAAAAAAAAAAAAAAAAAAGTCTTCCTATGTTGTCCAGGCTGGTCTTCAACTCCTGAGCTTAAGCGATTCTTCTGCCTTGGCCTCCCAAAGTGCTGGGATTATAGGCGTGAGCCACGAGGCCCGGCCGCATTCTCCTCTTGATACACATTTGAGTTGTTTCCGTTAGTTTGCTCTTATAAACAAAGCTGCTATGAATGCTTGGGTACAGGTCTTTTTGTGGACACATTTCTTCATGTATTTGGGGTCAACAACCATAAGTGGAATTTCTGGGTTGGAAGAGGAAGTATATATGTTTACAAAGGTTTTAAATTAGTTTGACATATTTAGAATCAGGGGAGTCCACATGAAAGTCTGGAGATCTGTCTTCTCTCGGGAAGACCGGGTGTGGCATGCACTCTTGTGTCACCCTCTGGGCTGGTCCCTGAGCTTGCTGAGTGTCAGCATGGCCCCCACCCCATCCCATTCCCAGCCATGTCATCTCCACTGTCTCCTTCCTCACAGCCTGGGGCTGCAGTTCCACAAATGGACGCCCAGCCACAGGGTTTGGGTTTACAGTGGCTCGTCAAATGCAGAGGGCTCCGCTGACCACCCCCAGTGCCCTCACTGGGAGCGCCAACAAGTCAAGGTGAAGCTGGGGTTGAGGAAGGGGATGGGGGATTGCTGATTTTTTTTCTTCCTGACTCAAAGCAACAAGTTTTAGTAAATTCCAAGTGAAATGCTTCCTTTTCCAGGCTCCCACTATTCAAAGTTGTGGGAGGATTTTTAATTTGGTTCAGTCTTCCTTAATATGCTGCAGATACACAGATTTTAATCTTCTTTTATTAAAAATAAATCCGCCCTCCTCGCTTGGGTCTCTTGTGTAAATATCTAATTAGGGCAAAAGCTTGGCCCAGCCCAACAGGGGTGTGTCAATGTCCCCCTCGATACACGCCGTTTGAAGGAAGAGACTTCAAAGAATTGCCCCCATCTTCTGAAGAATGTTATTTGGGCCAAACAATGTGCATGCATTATTTATAACTGCTCCTCCGGTTGTTTGGGAGAACATTTGACCCCAAATTGCAACTAAGGAGAGAACGCTCCATATTTTATAACTCAGAGAAGCTGCTTCACAACCTCCCTGGACACCCCAGCTGTGAGGGGACGCACCCTCTGCCAGTGCCTGGAGGGGACCTGTGGAGCTGGGGTCCCTGCCAAAGCCCTGGTCCTCATCAGACTTGCTAGGGTGGTGCATCTCCTGCTTTGCCAGCCAGTCTGGGATGGAGGATCAGAATCCTTATCTAGAGCAGACATGACCACGACCCAGAGAGGACAGGCAATTTGGCCTGAGGCACACATCAAGAGAATGGCAGAGGTAGGGGCACATGGGGTCTTGTCTAAGTCCGTGGTAGCCTCCTGCACGCACACATGCATGCCTTCCACTACTTACTGGCACCTACTTGCATTCAAAGGTGAACACAACAAACACAGCCCTGCCTTCGGGAAACTCCCTCTACACACTGTCTTAGTCAGCCCAGCTGCCATAACAAAATATCTTAGACTGGGTAAACAACAGAAGCTCCTCACAGTTCTGAAAGCTGAGAAGTCCAGGATGAAGGTGCCAGCGGATGTGGTGTCTGGGGAGGGCCCTCTGCCTGTTCAGAGACCTTTTTGCTGTGTCCTCGACAAATAGGTCCCCTGGAGCCTATTTTGTAAGGGCACTAATCCCATTCAAGAGGGCTCCACCTTCATGACCTAATCACCTCCCAAGGCCCCGCCTCCTCAACCCAGCACATTGGTGATCAGATTTCAGCATATAAATCTGGGGGGAACACAGACATTCAGATCACAGCACATCCCTCCTCTGTCTACCATGCGACCGTTTAAAGGATTGCTTTTCTCAGCAGGTGCTGCCCCTTAAAGCTGCTGTCCATCAAACTCCTTCTACTAGCAGCCCCCAGTGGCGCTCCAAGATAGGATTCTCCCTCCATTTCTAGATTATCCCAACAGGTTTCCTAACAGATCCTCCCAGCTATTTGTTTTGACCGCACACATTGAGAGCTGCAGGGCAACTTTATGTTTCCTCTACTCACGACTTCGGAGAACACTCTCTTTGCCACCCTCGACCCAGCTAACCGATGAGTTTCCATTTGGTAAGGCTACACACTTGAAGTAATACAGTTCCAGGGTTACGTTTTTCTTTACTGACACTCTGTTGGTAAACTACAATCAACAGCATGTAATTATAGAAAATTATAATGTAGCACAGCAGTAACCCAAAAAGCTACCCTTTGGGAGTATTTTATTAAATAGACTCTTCTCTTTAATAGAAAATTCATGCCAATTTCATAACGTGGCTTGCTCTCACAGTGGGAAGCACTACGGCGCTCATGAATTTTTAAAGAAATGCTGATTTTAGTGACCAAGAGCCAGTAATAGAAATGTGTTTATTTGTTTAACAAATATTTACTGACTGTCTTCTGGACACAGAGCAGGGAAGGAGGCCTTGTTTAATTAACAAGATTCGACAACCTTGCTGCCTTCAAGGGATTTCTAGTCTGACTGGGAGACCACACTCCCCTGAAAAAGACTTCAGTGGGTTCAAGGTAGGGTTGTGGGGAGTGGCTGGTGCCAACCTTTTGAAAATTTGCTGGAATCCTTGTATTTGACATAGGTGTCCTAGGTGCTGAATATGCCACCAGAGCTAGCCCCCACCTCTGCTCTTGTGAAGCTCCCAAGGACAGGAAATGATGCCTCGTCCATGCCTAGCAAGTAGCAGGTGCACCTTAATGACTCCTGAGCTGAGCAGAAACCCAGGGGTTCAACAGCACAGCTGTTAGGACAAAGCTGATGGCATGAGCCTCTCTCCCAAGGCTGGGTGGGTGCCTCACTGCCATGGTGAGGAGCTTCATCTGGGGCTTCTCAGCAAAGCAAGGGTAGCAGGTGACACTGGATATTTACTAGCTCAGGCTCATGGGGAGGATGGGCCAGACCTCACAGGCGCAGGGCAAGGAGAAGTTTGGTTTATTGGCCAGGAAGTTGCTGGACTCTTGAGTGACCACAAGGTCAGATCTATCCTGGAGCATTTTATTGCCCTAAAATCACCCTTGAGTTGCAAAGGTGAGTTGCATTGGGAGGCTCCAGGAGGCGGCCAGCACTCTGAAAAGAGCCCCAACACAGGAGACAGGTGGACCTGGATTCACACCTGGGCTCACAATCTTGTCACTCTGAGCCAGGAGACAGGCGGACCTGGGTTCACACCCAGGCTCACAATCTTGTCACTCTGAGCCAGGAGACAGGTGGACCTGGGTTCACACCCGGGCTCTCTATCTTGTCACTCTGGGCATGTCACTTGTCTCTTAGAGGTTTTTCCCTTCTCTGATCTTGGGACAGTTTCCGCCCTTAGGATGGGTGAGGACACAGGTGGACTCTCTGGCCCAGGTTCTGCTCTGAGCTGGTGGGAGGGGGACAGTGACAGCCACATTCCAGGTGTTTAGGCCACCGCCTGTGAACTGGCACGTGTGAGGCACCCACAGTTGCTGAGCTTGGCTGGGCACCAGCCATGGCACCCTCTTGGGGTGGAGGGGGGAGCCCCTAGGATGCTCACAGCCCAATAGGACAGATGGAGGAAGCATAGAGTGACAGGAGTGTCCTAAAGGAATTTCTAGTGAAATGGTATTATAACTTTGCATTTTATGGGCTCAACTTAGCACCTGAATTTGGAAGCATTAGGGATGGGGTCGGGCTACGGGGGCGCTTCCGCGCATGCGCCAAGCTTGAAGCCCGGGTGCTATGCCAGAGGTGGCCAGAAGGTGGAACCGTCGGGTAAGCCACAGGAACGTCTACCGCGCACCCGCCTGGTGCGCCCAGGCCATGCTCAGAACCTTCCTAACCCGCGCCTCCTCCGGGGTCCCCCAGTCACCTCAACCAGTATCCTTGCAGGATCACTCTAGAAACGTGGTTTCTGGTACCTGCACTCCCTTAAATAACCACTTCACCAATGCCCAAACATTTGTGCTTAAATAGCTTTTCCTCTCCATTCACTCGCCGTGTTACAGTGATTAATTAGGAACTAGCATTCTAAGATTCATCTGAATTCCCAAAAGTCATCCTCACACCCATGTCCCAGCCTGGAATTTTACAATCTGTGGGTCTGTTATCTCTACCCCAGCCAAGAAATTTAACACCCAAATGGACTTTCCTTGCCTAGAATGACAGAGAGAATTACCCATTAAACCGTATGCCATGTTCAGGAAATTGGCTTTCTTCCCACGGAATCGATTCTTCCATACATATTAAAATTAATTATTCTGGAGACTATAACTCAAAGTATGTACAAATGAAGTGTCATGCTTAGGACAGGGGTGGCAATTCAGGAAGACGGGTGGCTCCTGGGACACGAACCTTCTGCCTGCCTTCCGCTTAATGGATGGGTTACCAGCTGTTTAAGGAACCAGGGTTTAAGGCCGGGAGCAGTGGCTCACGCCTGTAATCCCAGCACTTTGGGAGGCCGAGGCAGGCGGATCACGAAGTCAGGAGATCAAGACCATCCTGGCTAACACGGTGAAACCCCGTCTCTACTAAAAATACAAAAAATTAGCCGGGCGTGTCCGCGGGCACCTGTAGTCCCAGCTACTCAGGAGGCTGAGGCAGGAGAATGGCGTGAACCCGGGAGGCGGAGCTTGTAGTGAGCCAAGATCGCGCCACTGCCCTCACTGCCCTCCAGCCTGGGCGACAAAGCGAGACTCCATCTCAAAAGAAAAGAAAAGAAAAGAAAAGGAACAGGGTTTGACGTTTGTGGCTGGGGATCTAAAGTTGAGAGGAGAAGGAAGTAGGAGAGAGAAAAAGGCAGAGAGCACTGGGCTGGGAACCGCATGGTCTCTTCCCTGACCTGGTGGTGATGGGATCTGTGCCCCGGCAAAGGGAGGAGTTCTCATATTTCTCAGGCAAGAAAAAATTTCAATTCCCCAAGCCAAGCTATTCTCTGCTGTCTTCAGCAAATGCTGGGCATACCTCAACCACCAGGCTTCAGAGTCCCTGGGCTCTGCCATTTTCTGTGTGTGGGCGCTCATGTACATTTGGCAACCTATAAAATGGGAAGTAATCTCTGGTGTGAGAACAGAGGGGCTACAAACCACCCCCGCCCAGGTATCCAGGCTGGAAGGGCTGGGGACAAGTCGGCCTGGTTTACGGCCAGCAAAGGGCCTGGCACCCAGGGGCTGCCCAGAAGGACTTGAGGGATGAATAAGTGAGGGAGTGAATGAATGAATGGCCCTCATCACTGTAAGATGTTCTATAAATAGGGTGACCACGTGCCCCTGTGAGTTCCAGACCATCTCAGCTCATGGTCATTGCTCAATGCAATTATCAGTCTTGCCTGCTTTCTCTCAAAAGGGTCAGGGCTTGGACGGTGACTCATATGTCCCCCTGACTCCTGGCCATGGAGGGGGGTGAGGCCACCACTCAGAAACAAGAGAGAAATTTTGTTGTCTTCATATGAAATGAGACTACAATTATGTGCTACATAAATTTCCTCCATTTCATTGGTGATATTTAAACAATGAAGGAGTTGGGAAAGCCCAAGTTTTAAAACCTAAATGACTGAATTCTTTTCAGCATCTTTCAGGGCTGTCCTTTGCAGCACACGTGCTGCAAAGAGCCTGGGCCACAAGTTCAGGACGACCCGAGCTCCAGTCCACCAGCCGTGTAGCTCTGGGCCAGCTCTTTCCGGCTCAGAGTAAAACAGGCACAACAGTGACCTCGCTGCACCTCAGGGGAAGCTCCATAGGGAAGAAGCATGCCCTTGGCACTGGCTGGCACACAGGGGGCCTTTGCAAATGTCAGCTCCGTGCCCTGAAGCAGAGACCAAGTCTCACAGAAGCTGCCGCACCCTTCAGCTCTCCCCGAGTTGTTCACGAACACAAGAAAACATCCCTGATCTCTCAGGAATTAACAGAACATCAAGCTCACCTGCCGTTGATGTTGTACCCTTTTCTGGAATGTAAACAAACACTTTAAAATATGTTGGCTCAAAGGCAACCAAACGAGAAGGCAACAAAATCCATTTTATTTCTCTTATTATACACTGACGTTCCCGAGCAGGAGACGGAAATTTAAAGGGGACCCCAATTTTCAGTCCCAAAGATATGAACCTCCAGAATGTGCAGGCTGATGGACAGTGAGACCCCTCCTGGATGCTGCAGCTCCCAGCTGCCAGGAGAAAAGGTGCTTCTGTGGCTTGCGGTGACAGCCAGCACCATGTTGGAGGTGACACTGTAGCCGGCCGGGCCTCCAGGACTGAGTTTCCAAGCAACCCCTGACTGACAAGGTGCACTCCTGGTAAGAGCTGCAGGAAACAAAGTAACCCAGCCCCAGCCAGACCAGAGACTCCTCTCTCTATCTCTCTGTCACTTCTGGGACTTAGCACTGGGCACTGAATTCATGCAGGTTTGTTGATTGACTGACTGGCTGCATTCATCAGTGACAGGAGGAGCAGGGGCCCTGGCAGGATGAGGACACAGGCTGGATGCCTGGAGGCTTTGGTGCATTTATTCAGCTGATGTGCTTCTGAGAAAGGGCTGGCAGCTCTGTGCCCCTGCTCCTGCGTCTCCTACTTCTTACATCCTTGAGTCCTGGCCGGAATTAGCACAGTAGATTCTGGGAAGACGTGACTTGCAGGAGTTGAGAAAGACCAGGTGTGTCGGGCTCCTTCCCATACCAAAAGCAAAGGTGGGATGCTCCACTAGCCCAGGCTGGCTGTCTCCCAGGAAATACCACCCCCAACTCCAGAGTCCCCTGACCTACTAGAATAAAGGGGATATTGATCAACTGGGTTTAGAAACCCGGGACTGGCTGTTTGACATTATCCCTGGCTACTAAAACTTTTGCTAAGAATCTCTAGGATTTCTCTCCTTGATGGGAGGCTTTTTCAGGTCCAGAGAGAGCTCGGCATCCCAGGGACTTTATCTCACCTTCCAGAAGCTCCAGGAGGAGGCCAGAGGTGCAGCGTGAATGCCCTGAGGCTGCAAAGGCACCTGGAGGGAGGGAATGAGGGAGAGAGGGAGGGAGGGTGAAAGGGAGGGAGGGAGGTGAGGGCGGACGAGCCAGCAGGGCTGCAGAGAGAGATGGTGGATGCACTGTTTCCCTTGGGCAGTTTTCCCAGGGGCATGCACCCTGGGCAGGGGACTCTGCAGACAGGCACACGTGGCGTGGAGCCTCCTGTGCCTCCCCAGTGGTGAGAGATGCCTTCTTCCTGGAGGAAGCTGACTACCAGCCCCAGTGCAACCCCTGTAAGCAGCAGGGGTGAGGAGAAGCTCGGGGTTCCATCCCTAAGTCAATATTGGGATGTAGGAGGGTTTATCAGTGTAGGAACAAGGTGTGTGAGGCAGAAGGTGCCCTCTTATTTCAGAGAAAATCATGTACAGAAGCCGAGCAAGTTGCACAGATGAGCAAAAGTCAAGATGCGGATGCTGATCAGGGCATGATGTCTTCATGGTGCTTTCTCTGCAGAACACATCTGATCCCACAGCAGCTCTCTGAGACAGTACAAGACTCTCATGGTGCCTGCCTTCCAGCTGTGCACACTGAGGATCAGAGAGGTTAAGTAATCTGCCTAAGGCTGCTCAGCTAGTAAAACGGCAGAGCCTGAATTCAAATCCCAGCAGTGTGAAAGCAACCAGACTTCAGAAACCCACATCTCCAGGGTCATAGCTCACAGGACGTGGGAATTATTCTGAAACATTGTAAGATTTTATCGGGACAAGTATGGGAAGCTCTATTGAAACAGACAAACATCCCCTTTCAGGATAAATGGACACACATTTTGTAAATTCCAGAAATCCATTGGAAATATTTACTTTAACTCCTCCCCCTACCCAAATAATATCCATGGATTATTTTGGCACTAACAGAGGTTAATACTGTGTGGTTTGTGGATTCCAAACATCTCCACTCAGAACTTAATTTTAATTCTGGCCTACCTGGAAAAACCCTTGCGTCATTAAAATAGGTGCTTCATAAATATTTGTTCAAGGAGTGAATGAACTAGCCAAAAGGTTTATGAAAAAAGGTTGGAGTTGAGCAGTATTTTTCCCCCACCCGGGTCTCTATAAACACTCAGCCACATCCCCTCAAATATTTACCAATGTAGAGTCACAGAATTGTATGTCTTTTGAGAGAGAACCCCTTGCTTGGTTACTTAAAAAAAAAGAGAGAGAGAAACCTCAAAATAAATAAATGTCACAATCGTCTAGAAAATCAGGTAATAGGAAAATAGGAAATAGGCAGTGAGAGTTTGAGTTTATTCAATTGTGCTTAGCAATGTTCAGGTCAAATAAGAGTTGACCTGACTAGGAGCCGTGGAGTTGTACTTGAGCTGTATCAAACTCTGGTGTCGCTTTTGAGCAAAGAGTATCATTTTATTTGAAATTCAATGACAATGGGGAGGTTGGAAGGAGGAGAGAGAATACTTTATGGCAGAGCCATGACAGAAATACTTTTCTTCTGGTAAAAAAGAGTCTTTCGTGGGACTTGACACCATCTCTGGGGTGCAGGAAAGGCCCCTTCATTCACCTGGACTATGTTTTCTCTATTCTTTTATCCCCCCAAATGTTTATGGGTCTCCTTGCTGCTGTACCCCAGGTCTGGCAGAGTCAGGCAGACAAAGACAAAAACATGATCCCTGAACTCAGATGTCGTCCAGCTCCACGTGGTGAAGTTTGCAATAAAGACGGAACTCTGTATCAACATAGCGTAAGTATAGTTTGATCTCTCATTTTTAGTTGGAAGCCAAGTAAAACACAATTTAGCAAGCATGAAAGACTATAAACCTCCTGGACTCTATTTAGTTCAGACGGGAAACAGACCTAAATTAAGCAATGATTTTCAAGTCAACGTTAAGTACCTGAGAGGCACCTACAAGTTGATTAGGTGATTAGGCGTACAATTCCTGTGCTCAGGTTGAACCTTGTCTGTGAAAATCTGCTTCCCCGCTCTTCTGTGAAATATCCAGGGACCCTGATGGTGCCAACGCCAATTTAGGTCAGAACTTCAGAGTGAAAGTGGATGCACCAGGTTGGTTTTGGGAAACTCAGTGGTGTCAGTCATGCCTCAAGACCTTCAGTGGGAATGGGTCATCAGCCAGCTGCAAACAATGCAGTACTGGGGGTTGACGGTGTCCCCCAAATTCATGACCATCTGGAACCTCAGAATGTGACCTTATTTAGAAATAGGGTCATTGCAGATGTAGTTAGTTAAGATGACGTCACCATGGATTAGGGTGGACCCTAATCCAATGACTGGTGTCTTTATAAGAAGAGGAGGTGGCACACACATGTATACTGAGAGGAAGGCCACATGAAGATGCAGGTGGAAGCTGGAGGGAGGCAACCACAAGCCGGGGAATGCCAGGGACTGCGGGACCCAATGGACTCTGGAGGAGGGAAGGAAGAATCTCTCCCAGAGCCTTGAAAGGGAGCACAGCCCTGCTGACGCCTTGGCTTCAGACTTGCAGCCTCCGGAACTGTGGGACCACACACCTCTATTGTTTTAGCCATTAAATTTCCAGTAATTTTCTACAGCAGCCGCAGGAAACTCAAACAGGCCGAGCTATGAAAAATGTGAAGAAGCTTCTCAAGTGCTGCTTCTAGTTCTGTGTCTGTCCATCTTCCCCTTCACTAGCCATGGATCCTTCCAGATCCTTCTAGACCCTGCTTCCCCCTCATCTCTCACATCCATTCCTCACCAAGTCCTGCCACAGTCCTCTCTCAGCCAACCTTCACACCTTTCGCTTCCTTCTCTTCAGCCCTGAAGCTCAAGGCCTTCCTCACCTCGCTGGGCAGCTTAGAGGATTACGGGAGAAAAAAAGAGGAATGGTGCCTAGGATGACTCCTGGAGCACACTGAGGAGTCAGTAATGGCCGCCCAGCTGCTGGCTTATGGCCGGCCTGCCCAGCGTCCTCCCTCTGCCCCACATCCCATCACCAGACTGAGAGTCCTTGGGCACCCCCCATCTGTCACCTGCTCAGGGACGCCCAGAGGTGTCCAGCAGCAGTTCTCACACTCTGCTATTCTCTTAGCACCTTCACAAGCCTTATCATATCACTCACCCGTTTTTTCAGACATCAAATACATTATGTTAAAACTCTTTGTCATTAGTATAAATAGGAGGCCGAGTATCACCAGTGAAGATGGGGAAGACAGACTATGAATTTCCTGGCTGGCCCTGTGTAAGGCTCTTGGGTTAGAGCCTGTTCTCTCTTTGTGAAAAAGGTAGATGAGCAAGGATTGAATGGGTGTTAAGGCCACACCAGCACCAAGCTGAGCCTTTCTCTCTGGGTATACGGAAGGGTGGAAGAGAACGAAGAGAGGAAGGAGTCTCTCCCTTTATGATGCAATGTTTTTCATCACTATGCTCAGTCTCTGTCTAGAATCATCTCAGGACTTTTGTGCATCAGAAGACAGCGTCAGCAAAGTGAAAAGATGACCTACAGAAAGTGAAAACATATTTTCAAATGATTTATCTCGTAAGGACGTAGTAGCCAGAATGCATAAAGTACTCTTACAACTCAACAACAAAAAGACAAATAACCCAAAAAAACAGGCCAAGGACTTGAATAGACGCTTCTCCAAAGAAGTCATTCAAACAGCCAGAAAGTGCATGAAAAGATGCCCACCATCACTATTCATTAAAGAAATGCAAACCCAAACCATAATCACACTCCACTTCACACCTCTTAGGATGGCTGTAATTTTAGAAAAAAATGAAAGGAAGCCCAGTGTTGGCACGGATGTAGAAGAATTAGAACCCCCAGACATTGCTGGTAAGAATTCAAATGGTGCAGCCACCACGGAAAGATTTAATGGTTCCTCAAAATTTAACCATAGAATGATGTTTAAATTCCACTCCTAGGTATATATCCAAAAGAACTGAAAATGTGTTCAAAGAAAAACTCATCCATGACTATCGTAATAGCACATAATTCATCATAGCCAAAAGGCAGAAACTAACCTAAGTTCATCCACTGATGAATGAGTAAACAAAACATAGTAACTGAATGAGATATGATTCAGCCTAAAAAGGAATGAAATATTGATACATGCTACCGAACAGATGAACCTCAAAACAAATGTTACATGAAAGAAACCAGACACAAAAGGTCCCATACTGGATGGTTATGGAAAATATCCAGAATATGTAAATCAATACAGATGGACAGCTGATTGGTGGTTGCCAGCATGGGAGAAGGGGGAAATGTAGATTGATTGCTTAGTGGGTTCAGGTTTCAGTTTGGATGATGAAAATATGTTGTGTCTAAGTAGAGGTGATGGCTGCCCAATGCTGTGAATGTACAAAATGGTGAATTTTATGTTATGTGAATTTTACCTCAATAAAGATAAATCACCCCAGGACCAACATGTACTGCGCTTTGGGATGAAGGGCACCCTCCTCAGCCTGGCATCCAAGATCCCCATGGAGAATGACTCTTGGAAGATGATCATAAGGGTAGTATCATCGTTATTAACACATAACATTTGTTGCATGCAGCACATTTTGCCCTTTCTAAGTGCTTCACATCATTGACCCATTTAATCCCCCCAACAATAAGATGTTAGGACCATTATCACCTTCATTTTACAGAGAAGGAAACTGAGGCACCCACTTGTGTAAATTGTCCTACAGCTAAGTAGATGACATGGCTTCCTCTCTGGTCCTGGCAGACACTCTGGGGTGGGAATGGGTGGGGTGTTGCCAGTGGGGTGATATAAATGGGAGCATCCGAATGGGCATCCATGAGGCCCCTGCAAAGGCTTCCAATTGCTAAACTTTGTTCCTTTCTGTATTAATCATTTCTCTTGATTAAACACTAGTCCTACAGTCTGCGGGCCCCATTGTGCTAAATTACATGGTGAGCATGTATTGCAAATTACACTCATTATTAGAAGTTGCACGGCAACATTTATACTAATTAAGTTGGGGCTCATTTCTTTAGTTCTAATTTTAAAACACTGGCAGAACTCCAGAGCCTGATGTCCGCGCGTGAACTGCCACAAACGCATGGCGCAAAATGTCCTCTGAATTTTCTAGCTATTCAGGATTATTTCACACTTAAAAACTGCTCACGGATATTATTATGCTACTTTCTTTTTTTTCTTTTTCCTTTTTGTTAAACAGTATCACCAGGATGAATGTAACAGAGTATAGTTTCAAAGTAAGAATTATACAGCATGATTCTAAAAGAATCAACAGTGCTAATATTTTTAATGTATTGGAAAACATTTTTTAACATCTCTTTTCCCAAAGTACAGCTGACTTAAATTTTTTTTTCCCAGTGAAATAAAAAATGACAACCACCCAGTGTGATTAGGAGAACACAGAGAAGGAAACAGCCGCAACAGCAGCAGCTACACTCTATGGGGCCCACTCACGTGCAGGCGTGTGCTGAGTGGTTTATAAGAATCATCTCAGCTATGTCTCTCATCACCAATGAGGAGGATACTACCTTACAGCAGTCAAGTCACCTCCCAAGGTCAGGAAGGAAGTGACAAGCCAGGATTTGAACCCAGTGTCTGAGCCACAGCCCACTCTGCTCTTCAGGACTGTAAATGTTCTATCTGTGCACGCAAATCTGCAGAGGCACAAAACCCAACATCCATAAGACATATGACTCCCAGGCCGGGCACAGTGGCTCATGCCTGTAATCCCAGCATCTTGGGAAGCCAAGGCAGGGAGATCACTTGAGCCAGGAGTTCAAGACTCACCTGGGTGACAAAGTGAGACCCCATCTTTACAAAAAATAAAAATAATTAGTCTGGTATGGTGGTGCATGCCTGTGGTCCCAGCTACGTGAGAGGCTGAGGTGGGAAGATTGCTTAAGCCCAGGAGGTCAAGAGCCGTGATCGCACCACTGCACTCCAGCCTGGGTAACATAGCAAGACCCTGTCTCAAAAAAAAAAAAAAAAAAAAAAAAAAGATATGTGACTCCCAAACACTGCAAAACCAATTGATATTGCATCATTCATCAGATCATTTTCAGCCATTCAGACATGGCTGCCTGAGCCTGCGCCACGTGCCACGCAGGGCTCCAGCAGCCAGGAGCAGGCCCTTGCCCTTCCTGTATCCATCCTTCTGGTATCACTGACTTTTCCTGCCTACCTACGCACTGCTGCATCTTCCTTCCTTGGCACCTGTTCTGATTGGTAGCGCCCCTGGAATTAGATAGAGGGTGCTCCCCACTACTGACTTCCTCCTGAACAGCAGTGTCTTCCCTGCCCCCTCCCTAGGCAGCTCCCCTGCAAATGACCACCTTTATACAAACTCCCCGGAAATAATTTTGTCCTCGCCCACTTCCTCCTGATGGCCTTGTTCCCCCTCGATGCCCTCAGCACCCTGAGGTCACAGCAGAAATAAATAGGCAGGAGCAGTCCAGGGTCAGCTGAATACGCACATACTCATGCTGACAGCTTTGCTCTTCCCTCCACAGACACATAGGCTCTGGCTGTCAGCGGGGGTGATGGCTGAGACCGTGGCTGCCCCGGAGGTCCCCACAACTGGGGCTCACAGTCCTGCCTCGGCACGGCCTGGATCTGTGCTCCCGAGGCAGTGGCTGTGCTCTACCAAGTACGAGCAGAGCCAGCGACAGAACAGCCCTCCAGCCTGCAGAGATCAGGCGAGAGGGAACACTGCCATCTCCCCTGCTGCTGCCAAAGGGTCATGGGGTTTACTGATGAGGGACGGGAGAGAGGAGAAACCAGGTGAGCCCACAGCCTTCTCAACCCATAGGGCCCCGGTGATGTTTCCAGTGCCCGTTACTCCAGATGACAGCGTGCTGTCTTACATTTGCCCAGCTAACATGTGGCTGGTTTCCACAGCATCCTGGTTTCCACAGCTCCCGATACTAAGAAACTTCCCATGCGTTATCTCCCAGGACATGTCATCATGCCATGGGAGACCCCTAGGTCAGAAAAGGGAGTGCATAATCCTTAATTTGCCTCTATGAGGAGTTTCCTCCAGGAACAGGGGGCCTGAGCACCTGCCAGCCCCTGCCTGTGCACTGTATTGGGGGTCGGCCTGGGGTTTTGAAGTAGGAGGCACTCTGGGGGACGGGGGCAGGCCACTGAACCACACAGCACTGAACCGCCCCGAAGAAGCAATTCCGGGAGTGGAAGGATTTAAATTTCCATTAAAATGGGGGTCTGACAAAATGTCCACAATCCCCCAGTGCATGACTGGGATAAAATACTATGCAAGGAAAGTTCCGGCACCCTAGCCGTGCCCACACTTTACTTACTATCAGCCTTTCTCCAGCACACTGACACCAAGTGCTCAGTGTGAAAGCAGATCCAAAGCTGAAGACTTCCTGAGAACTTCCCACTTCTATAAATGCATTCCTTCCCTGGTTTCCATGTGATGTCCCACACATAGTACACACACACACATGCACACACACACACACTCAGATCTCTCTGCACACAGAGTAACTGGGATGGAACATAAGTTGATTAGAAGGTAATGGAAGCCCTGTCACATTACAGGTAAAACATGATTAGTTGTTTTAGCCTAGCTTCTCTAATATGAAATAGCCAAATATTCTTAGTGTGAACAAAATACAGAAAATGTTGAGAGTGAACTGTAGCCACTCATGGTGGTACATGCAGAGTTCAGATTTATAAAGACTCTCCTACTATCCATGACTCTGAATCGAGAGAGCACAGCCCTGGAGTGGTAGCTTCCTGTCCATGGGCACGGTCACCTACTGAGACATGAGGTGTCTGAACACTGCTGAGCCCTTCTGGGCAGTTGCCCAAGTGAGTGAGGCTTGGTGGAATTCTTACAGTGCCAGGGACGACTCTTCCTCTGAGTGCAGTGCAAGAGCTTGTAGGGCCTCCTTCACTTTGTAGGAAAGAAACCAAGGTTTGGGGATAAACTGATTTAAATGAAGTACCACATAGAATGAAATCTAATATTTATTCTCAGCAGGAAGTCTGTTCTCATCATAAGTATCAAAACCAATTCATAGGTGAGCTATAATATATCTGAGCTTACCCACATGGGAGCATTAGCAATTTAAAAACAATTTGAGCATTTATCAAATATACAGTCTCTGAGAACTTGGGCTATTCATTCACTAGGATATGGTCTTAAACTATAAGCAGTATGTTTCTAAAAAAAGAGAGAGAGAGAAAAGAAACGCAGCTAGAGAAAATCTCCCCTCCAATTTTGTGTTGTGACATTTCAAATCATTGGTTAGTCAGCTTCCATATAAAATATTTCCCAAAATGTCTCTAACATTTTCATGTTAGTTGAAGGGTGCGGGTCCAAAATTCTAAGGGTGTTCTGTTTGCTTAAAGAAAATTTAGCTCTTTTATTTTAGGTGAAAGAGGGATTACTTATACGTTAAGTATCAATTTAATGAAGACATAAAACAGGCAGAAAATCATTTGAACCAAACTGTTACCCCACCAACTAATGGATGTTACATTTTAGAAACCGGGAGAGAGGCTCAAGCAGAGTTGACAAGGAATAGAACTGCTGTGACATTCCTAAATTATCAACCAGTAACAACATTTAATACTAAATTAAAGACTCATGGAAAATGCATTTTTTTTCCTCACAATCTAAACCAGCAACAGAAGGAACATTCTGGGGATCCCTTTCCGCGTCTGCGCTGTGCATCCATGGATACTTACAGAGCACTGCGTTCTCAGTAGCCCCTAGGTGATCAATTCGTTCAGACCCATGTCCACAGCACTGGAGTCTCCTGGGCTGATAATTTGAACATTTCCAAGCAGGCTACTGACGCGAAAGGCAATACATTATTTACTGAGTATTCCCTTTGTAATTTTCCTTCTGAGGCTCGCGGCTGCCGGCACTCACACTATGTCACCAGAAACCAGAGCAAAGATCCAGCAGAGAGAAATTTACAGGAGAGACCGCTCATCTCGAGTGGAAATAAATGCTTAAAAATAAATGTATAATTCACAGCAGCAGAGTGAATTTGTTTTAAGTTCATAATCAGTCAGTAAGAAAGGCGGCATATAACCCAGTGTAGCTGCTGAGAACAGTGCAACCTGCGTGCTCGATGGTGCAGTCAGCAGTCCCAGCTGGGTAAGCAGAATGCTTCTGTGCACTGAGCTCAGAGAGGAACAGAAGGCGAGAGCACCCTGCTCCCAGGACGAGTTGGATTCACAGCCCACAGGGAGGAAGAAAGGACAACGAGCAACGTCGATCATGATTCCCCCCGTGGTTCACATTTAGTTTTAAAATAAAAGTCATTGCTGATGATACACTTTCCGAGGATCCTTGCAAAGCAAAACTAAATTGAACTACAACATGAAGTGAAGAAAACACAAAAGGGCTCTTGAGCACATGTATGGTTAGTGCCTTTCTGCAAACACAGCCTAGGGCTTCTTTTTAATTGTAGTAACAACATCTAACATGAGATTTACCTTTTAACAAAAAAGTGTACAACACAGTCTCGGTGACTTTAGGCATGATGTGGCACAGCAGAGCTCTCGGACTTGTCCATTTCTTGTAACTGAAACTTTAAACCCGTTGAACACCAAATTCCCATTTCCCCCTCTCTCGGCGTAAAGAACAATGCTATTTCAGGCACGATGCTGCTTTGAAGAAATACCTTCTCATATCAAAGATCTCTTTGCCCCCTTCTACAGCACTTCCTAAAACAAAAAGGGAAATGGACCCTCAAGTTCTACTCTGTTCTGTTATCTGAGAAACTGAGGCTCCTGCAGCTGCCCAGCCTCACCAAGTTCTCCTTCTCTGTGACAAAGGGGAATATTTTTTCACATAGCTTCTTTTTTTTCACATTCTATGGGTTGACCAGTCTCCCTGGGAATATGGCGACTTCATAAAGAAGTGCCCTTCCCAGTGGCGCGGTGGTTAGTGCAGGTCTTACAAAGGTGCACCAGTAGCTCCAACACAATTTTGAGTCTTTCAGAAGGAACAGGGACGTAAACGCACCAACGCAGCACGTCATGTCGGGAGGATGGTTTGCTGCCACATCTTTTCCTTTAAAAGACGATTACACTTCCTATGTGCAGCACCAGGCACTCACTTTCATTCATCCCAAGAATTTGATGCGAAGTACTGTTTACAGAGCACTTTCTATGTGCCAAGGACTGTGCTAGACACTTATATACTCCATTTCATTCAATTCACTATTATTTCTGCCTCCCATAAAGAAAAAATCCAGACAGAAATGGAAAGCCTTTAAAAGATGGAGGCACAGATCGACAGCATTCCCAGAGATGTGTTCTGCGTGGTAAAGACAGTGACCAGGCTTTCACAGCGACTGGAATAGCAGCCTGGGTGGCATGCCCTTGCTACTTCAGCCTCAGCTTCCCCAGTCGCTGCTTTGCTTTCTTTGGTGACTTCGATGATGACGTTAAGTTGTCTGCAAATCCATTTATTTTCTGAAAACTCCCCTTCTCGTTCATTTTCTGTTGATAAGGAATTTCTGAAACAATCATTGAAAACCATCTCTACTGCAGACAGCCAGCGCTACTGACTGCAACAGGATTTGAGATCTCTTTTATTCCCAAAGGGGGCCATTATTTCCACTGGTTGTCATGGTGATGGTGCAGTATTGCTGCTGTGTGTTCGACTGCTTCCCATTGCAGTCACACCACACACTTAAATCAAATCCTGTGTTTCACATGGTACTGGCTATATAAAACTTAGTGAATCGAACTCTTAGCTTCATCTCACAGTGATGACGAATGGGGACAGATGGAAGTATCCGTGTCTGCCGGTGTAAATGTGACGGAAGCAGCGGGACTTCAAAACAGAAAGATCATCTTAAAATACATTAATTTACTCTCCCTCACTAAGCAATTTAAGGACAGAATTCGTATTATTATCAATAACTTGAGAAATGGTTTTGAAAAAGCAGAAGTAATATGCCTAGAAATGAGAAACTATATTTTTTTGTTGTTAGTTCACATTCATTTGAACTTTTGCCATATTCATTTTTGAATATGCTTTGCTCTCCTATTTGTATATCTCCTTTCTTGTCTCTTATTTGTAACTAGTACACATAGCCACAAATACATGTGCATGTACTTATATTAATTCCTAAGGTCTCCGATTTGTGAACTCTGGCTTTAAAATATACATGAATGTTAGGATTCTGCTTTTCAGTCTTCAGTGCCCTGGCTTCCTGAAGGATGTACTAGTCAAGTGCTGAACTGAACTTGAACTCCACGACGCTGGTCCTCTGAGGCTGCAGCCCCTGAGTCCAGGTTCGGGGAGGATGTTGATGCCTCACAGCCAGCAGCAGCAGAGGGACTTGGGAGATTACCTTGAACATGGAGTCCCCTTTGGAGCATGTGGACACCATAACTTTTCCTTGTGGGCAAACTCAGAGTTTACCTGGGTGTTCAGGGCCAGTTAGTGGTCAGCTGTCTTTAGCTTTCATTACAAATGCTCTTAAGAGCTGGGTTTGATTCCCGGGAAGAGCATTGATCAAAAGGGGAGAAATAATCTGGATTGTACTTCAGAGGCTGCTGTTTGAAAAAGACAGGTGATTTATGGGAGCCAAACTTCAAGGAAATGTTAAATCTAAGTTCGGCCCAAATTCATTAAGTTAACCTGATTTTGACTGTTGCACTGTGTTCTTTTTTTTCTATTTGTTTTTTGCTTTGCATGTTTTAATTTCTTCTTTTTCTTTCTTTCTTTGTTTTGCCATGACACTGTAAGATTGACCTGGTTTGAGGCTGAGAAGGTTTGTTGTTTCTGAATTAAAAAGAAAACTCTTTCCACGTAGGAAAGAATGTTGTGGGGCCTCCAAAACTCAGGCTGCCACAATGAACAGACATGCTTCTTACACACCCACTTCAAAAAGAAATGAGAGTTGCAACATTCACAGGAACTCCCAACAGCCGGGACATGATGGCCCTGCTTCTGTGAACTCGGAGCCTGCGTGTGCCTGGATCCAGCCATTGGTGCACCTCTCAGCCTCCTCCTTCATTGGAAAGAAGAGTTTTCACGAGCTCAGCTGCTGACATGAAACAAGGCTGGAGGCTGAAGCCGAATGCCGGGAGGCATACTAGCTGGATGGGAAGGGGCTGGCATGGGTTCCAGTGAGGCGCCACAGTCATAAAAACTGGGGAAGCTGCAGGGGCATACATTCTGAAGGGGAGTCTCAGGTTGGAGGTTTTATTGTAAGGAATGAGCAATCTGAATCAACTTTAACAGGGCATGTACACAGTATGATTCTGGAAAAATGGCACCACTGCCTTCTTTCCCACCCCATTTGCTGGTGTGCAACATGCAACCACTCACGTCCCAAACCCTCTCTTAGGTGTTTATTTCTATGGTGGAAAGCGATTTTGACGGGCCAGCTTTCGAGATCTTCCTTGTAATCTACTATTGCCTGAATGGGCATCTTTAGCCCTTTAAACTGCCTTTGGTGAAACATAGGTAAAGTTACGTGTTGCCAAGCAACAGAAGCTTCTGACATTGCATGTCCTTCTTAGAGAAGCTCTCTCCCTTCCAAATAATTAGACATCAGTCACTACTCCACGTCCACACTGGGAATAACACAGGGGACTCAACATCATCCTGAAATGAAAAGTGAATCACACTGATTCCTGGCAACAAGATGTCCATGACATGAATTTTCCCTTAGAAACCAGGCTCTTTAAGATGAAGGCTGGCATCTAAGACAGCAGCATGTAGGCTAGATGGCTTGCTGAACCCTCAAAGAAAGCCCCCCTCCATTTCACGCTAATGCACACTTTACAAATAGAGGTCAAATCCATTTAGTTCAAGGTGGTCTCCAATACTTTGCGTGTGTGTGTGTGTGTGTGTGTGTGTGCTCGTGTAGAGTTGGTATAAACATGGACAGAATGCTAAATGAGGCACCTAAGAATGATTAGTTTGTGGCCTGACAATTTTCCTCTGACACTCAGCAAATTCATCATAACTGCAAGCAATGCTTGCTTTAGCCACCTTGATATCTCATCCAGAAGAATTAATCAAATGTTGCAGCATCGTTGGAAAACAGGTTTTCATATCAGTGTTTAAACAACCTATTGCATGATGGTGCTGATGAAATCACAGAAAGGCTTGGATGCTATCCAATTCTAAACCCCACCGTCAGGGTCTGGACAGTCAGCTAAGCCCCAGCTGGGTAATTTTGCGGTGCTATTCTGGATCTGCAGATCCAGATCCCACTCCTCCTCCTAGCTTGCCTTGGCTTCTGGATATGTTTAGTAAGAAGCAAAGCACATAACCATCTCCAGGGACGCGGATGGAAGAAAACCAAGAAGACCGGGTAGCATGGGCCACTTGACACTTGAGCCACCTCCCACTATGAGGAACCAGGTGGGTCGGTTTATCTCACAAGTGGACACGGTGCCTTTCATAATTCCCTCATCCTCAGAACTCACTGGGAGACACACTTTGGGTTCTCCTCTCTGAGAACAAAGATGTGTGGATCTGTGAAGCCTGAGTTTGAATGCCGGGGCCTCCTGGCTCTCAGGAGTGGTGGGGGTTGAGCCTCTCTTGCCAGCTGCTGACCCTCTGCCCTGATGGAATAGGCACCACCATGGGACTGGGCTGAGGTCAGATTTACTTTTTTTGGTGGGCGACACCTACAGGTTTATTGACCCGGAAGGCCTCACCTTAGAACGCATCTCCCAGTGACTGGTTCAAAACAAAATCCCTTTTCAAGACACAGAAGTTCAATGCTAGTAGGTGGCTTGGATTGGTGGGTACATCCCTTAGCTCTTAGGAATCCTAGGGATGGGGGCTGGGGAGAGAACTGCTATCAGAAACCCAAAGTGAACTGAAATGTGCAGTCTTGGCCCAGTTTGGGGCCAGTGCAGACCTGGAATGAGGCTCTCCCCTGCGTTCCAGCGGGGAGTCAGGAGGACCAACAGCCCCTGCGACATCGGGCTGCATGGCCACAAAATAAAACAAAACAAATGTGGCCACATCAGTGAAAGAAATCACTGAAGCCAGTCTGGTGTTCGACAGAGAAAAATCACTGAAAATTGACTGAGACACTTGGAGGTGTTAGTTGACTTCATGTATTTATTTATATCCAGCTCGCTCCTAAAAGGATACAAAGTCACGTAAAGACTATTCATTCATGCACCTAAAATTCACTGGGTGCCTCTCTCATGCCAGCACTTGTGCAAGGGGACAGAGGGATGGGATCCCTATCCTATGGGGCCTGCGTTCTTGCGGGTGAGAGAATGGGTAAATACCACAGTTCCAAATACTGGTAAGTGCTTTAATGACAATATAAAGTAAAACGGGGGTACAGAAAGTAACTTGGGGCTGGAAGTTGGATAGGTAGCATCAGATAGAGTGGGCAGGGAAGGCCTTTCCAGAAACTAATGATGGAATCAGAGAAGAGAGCTCTGGCTGTGCTCCCCTGGAAAAGAAAGTCCTTCACCAGTCACCATGGGCAGGACGCTGCAGGGCTCTGACCCTCACTTCTCGTACTCAGGGTGGGCTTCGGGAACGCGAGAGTAGAGCAGTGCTCAGGCCCTCACTCAGAAGAGAGCCCCTCATGCTTGGGGTTTAATGCTCTGTAACTGCTACCTTCATCTGTCATAAGAATTTTATCTCTGAACTTGTGTTTTGTGAGGGAACTCTGGTGGGGCAATGGGACATGTGCCGGGGTATGACCCCTCAACTCACACCTGGCCCACCTTCTGCTCCACCCCGCTGGGTTCTTGACTGTCCACTTCCTGCCCCAACCAGCAACTGAGACTCCCCCAACTCCTCAACAGGGAGGATGGGGGCTGGATGGATACCTTCTACCTGCCCAGTTGAAGGCAGTGAGAGTATCCTAGTGCCTGGGGGAATGTGACATTAAATAGAAGGTCACACACACACACACACACACACACGCACACACACACACACCACTATGAAAGGTCCAGAGAGAGAACACGAAGAAAGGAAAAAGCTTTTTTTCCTGCCTTTTGAACGAGTGACCCCGGGTTTTAAGTAGCCAGCCCTGTTTGTGCTAAGTGCTGCCCCAGGCTCTGTGAAGAATGCAAAGATACAACTGTCTTCTCCCTATTCCCCCTTCTTCCACGCCTGTTCATCCACTCATTCACATATCCATCAGCAACGCAGGTTCCTGAGACCCGATGCATGCTGGGTGAACCCTGGGGATCCCAGGACAATGGGCTCCCTCGCCCCCTCCAGGAGCCGAGACCCTGGTCCCCCACCCCTGTCTGCGACAGTCAGGCATGGCTTCCACATCAACTGTTTTCTGTCCCTCTGCGGTGGCCCCACCACGCATTAGCTTCAAGTTACGTGTCACACATCATATAAATTATGGATAAAGTAGAAAATGGGAGTTAGAGAAAACATGCACTCTCTGATAGCGCGAACTGTCAGGCCATTCTCCGAACTTGACTTTTCATTTCTCAAGATTAGTACTTCATTTCCTTTTAACCACGTCTTCGAAGAAAACCCTTTCCTGGGGATTTAAGAAACTTAGAAGAGGAGCCCCTGGGTTGCTGTGACACCCCTGATGTAGTTCTCTGTCTTTCATAGACCTGAATACGCAATTTCAGTGAGTCTATTTCCCCAATCCTCTGCTCATTTTCAATCAGGACCCTAGATTCTGTGACCGGGGCAACTTCAAACTTTTTCAGATATCCCAGGCACACTGTGATATACACAGCAGACACATTAAAAAAATGCACTACAGCCTCACTGAAATAAAACAATTCTTATTTATTTTTTAGCTTTATGATGAATTTCAGAAAGGGGCTACATGTTCTGGAGAAAAATGAAGACTCCCACTTACACGGTTACTACAAATGCCTGGGCACGCACTTGGCTTTCTGACCGCATATTTGAGTTTCTGAAGAGGTATTTGGATTTGTTGCATGATACTTAGTTTTCTGAATGGGGACTTGGATTCTAACCAGGTATTTGGGCTCCTGATGCTGTGTTTGGATTTTAGACCTGGTACCTAGGTTTCTAGAGCAGGTGTCTGGCTTTCTGATGCAGGTGCATCAGCAAAAGGAGCGGCTCCAGGCCTGCGGTCTGGCCCTGAGGGTAACTCGGGTGTTTCCTGAGTGCCCCTAGGCCCAGGAGCGTTGGCAAGCAGCTGCCCTGAATGGGGGGCCTCTTCTCCAGGGAAGCTCAGCTTCAGGAAGCCCTGAGCTGAGGCCCAAGATGCTGGGCTAAGAGCAAATGATTCCCAAAGAAAGAGACCCCCAGCTGCCACCCCTTGTATTTTCAGTGTGCTATGAATTTCGTGCGAGAACTTTTCAGTTTCTTCTGAGGGCCCAACCTGGATGGCGAGAACCCTAGAGCCTTGCAGAGGTGGCTCCACTGGGCAGCTAGGGAGACGGATGTCCTTAGAAGAGGGGTGACCTGCTGACCCCCACGTGGTTGCTTAGCACAGACATTCGGCACCTGAGCCTCACAGGCCCCACCTCTGCTCCTTTTCTGGTCATGTTGTTTTCCCCATGACTAACTCCCGAGTGCTCCACCTGCCCCTCCAGCCTCCCTTTCTCACCCCTCTGATTTGCACCCCTCCTGCCACCTCCTTGCTAGCTGTGTTTCCCATCCTCTAGGTTCTTGGGTTCTACTGGGTAAAATCTGATCCTGGGGGCCCCGAGGTGCTGGGCACAGGGATGAGCTTCAGCTGCTCACCCGGTGGGCTCACTGGTCAGTGCTCAGGACGGGCAGGAGGGACTCACTGTAAAGATAGGGAGGCCTGTGCTTCAGAGTCATCCTGAAGGAGTGGTGTTGAGGGGCCCAGGAGAGGGAACAGTTTGGTAAGGGGTGGGGCCCAAGACAGGAGCTAAATAGCTCTGGTGGCCACAAGTACCTCCGGTGCTATTCTAATAAAGATTATGGATCAGAAAGGATTGCAAGATCCCTGCTGGACGGACAGAGGCCAGTCGGAGTCATCAGAGTGGACAGGGGTGAGACCCTGCGAACACTGTAGGGAAACACCCGATATTACCAGGCTTCCCATTAGGAAACCTCCCACGCGACTTCCCAAATGGATTGGATTTGTATTACCCTCAGAAAATGTTTCAAAAAATTGCACAACTTTGGAAAATATTTTTATAGAAAGAAATGTTTTTGAAAGCTGAATGAGACAGGCTCCTTTTCTAGAGAGCATTCCATTCATGATGGCGTCATGCTTGCCGTGTCTTAAGAGCCTAGGTCAGGTTAAACGCCCTCTCTTAAGTGATATTAACATGTCTCCTTGTCTCAAACACTGAGAACCACATTACTCAGCTGGTATCAGAAAGAATTTTTTAAAGGAAAATGACTTAATTCTCAGCTCAGCAGGCGGAAAACATACAGCCGTGGGTAGTGAATCACTCATTAAAAATTAAGTCAGTCCGCCCACAACGGGAAACAGCATAACAGAATGTCGGTGTTGGCTTCAGATTGGAAGGAAGCCAAAAACAGGTTTTGAAAATAGTGATGCCTTTGAATTCGATCTTGCTCAAATAGTCTACTTTTGGGATTTCTAACTTCATCCTGGTGACATCCACTTTCCAGTGTGTCTTCTGTTGAGAACTCCCCTAAGAGGGGAACAGAGTGATATCGAGGGTTTCCATGGTTTCTGACGAGATGAAGTGGTTCACCTTCCCAGTGAATCACTTCTTCTAGCAACATAAACCATCACGTGGCCCCCGGAACCATTTGCCAGAACGGCCCTCAGAACAGTGGGAAAAATACCTTTGTTTTATTAACTAACATTTCTGTTTGAGTTTTAAAATCAAAGCCCACGGATTCTCAGCTTTTCCTTCCTGAATAGAAGCAACATTATAAAAAGGAAATGACCATATTTCAAATAAAAATTTTCCATTAATAAAATGCTTTTTAAAAAAATGTTCTTGCTTCTTTTGGAGAGCAGTGAGAGAGCAAAAACAAATGAGCGAGGCAGGAGGAGGAAGCCCCCAGGCCAGTGCTGCTTTCTCATAGGAAGATGACAAAACATTCACCCCAAAACATGCAGACACATCCTGCAAGACAAGGGGATGAGTGCGGCTGGTCCCAGTCATGGCCGACACCTGCAGTAGTTACTTTCTGGGGATTTCTGTTGCTAACTCCAAATCCAGACCAGCACCACCCTAGAGCATAGAACTCTAGGTCTTGAAGATGTCTTTAAACAATTCTCACCCAGCCCTTTATGTTTTAGACCAAGAAGGTGTGACTCAGAGTGATGAAGTGACAAGTCTAAGTCACTCCGCTTTCTTTTCTTTTCTTTCTTTTTTTTTTTTTTTTGAGGTGGAGTCGTGCTCTGTCACCCAGGCTGGAGTGCAACGGTGCAGTCTCGGCTCACTGCAACCTCCGCCTCCTGGGTTCAAGCGATTCTCCTGCCTCTGCCTCCTGAGTAGCTGAGATTACAGGCATGTGCCACCATGCCTGGCTAATTTTTGTATTTTTAGTGGAGATGAGGTTTCACCATACTGGCCAGGCTGCTCTCAAACTCCTGACCTCAAGTGATCCAACCACCTCAGCCTCCTAAAGTGCTGGGATTACAGGGGCCATTCAACTTTCCAGAACTAAAATCTTTCTAATCAATCATTTTTCTAGGCTCCTGGGCAAAACACACATTTATACTTAGTAGAGAAAGGACTCAAACATTGGCTCTCTAAGCAATATTTCCTGAAATTAGAACTAGAATCAACCACTTCATTTTTCAATATCTTGCACAATTATAAGCTTGCAAGAGATACCTGATAAACCCGATAAACCCTCAGTGAGCGAATGAACAAATTACTGGCTGTGCTGGAAGGAAACGTGCCAAGTGTGTGAAAAGAGATTAGAAAGCTGGATTTGGTCAGCAGATAACATGCAGAAATAATTGGGAACTCTGGCCAAGATCAACTCAAGTGATCATAAAACTGTTCCAAAATATAATTATCAACCAGCAAACCGTTTGCAGAATCCACAGGATATGTTCTTATTTGTTAATGTTCTCTGTCACTTGCATAACTGTCAAATAATATTTTTCATAACGGAAAAGTTTTTCTTTTGGCAGGTCTGAACTTCACCTTTGGTGGTGGTAATGAGAGCTGACTGTTTTTTCAGTTGGAGAGGAGCAGCGTTTCAGTCCGAGAGAGCACCGCCGGGGACTGGCACTTCCTTTCCACTGTCCTACAACTCACTTATCCAGCCTGCCTGGGTCTCTGTTTTCCCCTCTTTAAGGGAGAGGTGACAAGGCACGCCTGGACTGCTGCCTCTGCGTGTTTAGGGGGCCCACTTGAGATCATGAATTTGAGCATGCTTTGTAAATAAGTGCTCCATATGTATGTGTCTTATCAGAAATGCAATTTTTGTTTAAGCATAAGGCATGTAAGTTATCTGGAAAAACAGGAAATAGAGCAAATCCTGTTTTTCTAAATAATAATTTCACAAACATGAGATTTAAAAAAATTCATTTCTCAGCAGCAACATGTTAACATGATAGCTTTAAATATATAATATGTATATGTAAAATACAATATATATAGCTTTAAGAAGCTATCTATATGTATATGTTATAGCACTTGAACATGAAATCTGCACCATTTCTGACAGCAGATGAATCTTGGTAGAGTTGTTTGAAATCAGTTAAATACTATCAACATAATTTTTAAAAGTTGTTAGAACTGAAACAGCCCTCATCACAAAATAAACACAAATCCAGTTTTCGTTTTTTTGCTTATGCTCATTTCTATTCAAAACAAGGAGAAAAGCTACCCAGAAAATCTATTACATGACATGTTTTTGTTCAGTAGTTCCACAGAGATCCTTCCTTTCTTACCATTTTAAATAATTTTTACCAAACTCTGCAACATAATAAGCAGTTTTAAAAAATGTTATTGTAGATTCGAGAGTATGTGTGCAGGTTTGTTACATGGGTACATTGCACAATGCTGGGCTTTGAGCTTCTATTGAACCTATCACCCCAATAGTGAACATAGTACCCAATAGAGAGTCTTTCAACCCTTGCTCTCCTCCCTCTTCCCTTTTGGAGTTCCCCGCATCTGTTGTTTCCATCTTTATGTTCATGTGTATGAGCAGCTTTAAAAAGTCACTGCAGGCCAGGTAGGGTGGCTCATGCCTGTAATCCCAGCACTTTGGGAGACCAAGGTGGGCGGATCACCTGAGGTCAGGAGTTCGAGACCAGCCTGGCCAATATGGCAAAACCCATCTCTACTAAAAACACAAAAATTAGCTGGGCGTGGTGACAGGTGCCTGCAATCCCAGCTACTCAGGAGGTGGAGGCAGGAGAATCGCTTGAACCCAGGAGGCAAAGTTTGCAAAGAGCCAAGATTGTGCCAATGAACTCCAGCCTGAGTGATAGAGCAAGATTCAGTCTCAAAAAGAAAAAAAAGAAAAAAAAAGAAAAAAAGTCACTGCAAATGGTCATTTTTGAGCAGAATGTGATCTCCTTTCCTGTTGCTCAATCCACAGGGGGCCACCCCCAGGGGATGGTGCTGCAGTTGAGGGTGAGTTCCTATGTCAGGTAGGACTGGTCCACTCACGGCCCTTGCATTTGGCACCAGATCTCATCCTGATGCACCGCTGGGTCTGAGAAATCTCTCTGTAACTCATACACCCAAAAGCATTTATACATTTCTTGTCTTCTTTCTCCCAATATGAATGATGCCACCCCTTAGGCAGTTGGCACTCATCTGCAGCCGACAATATCGCAACATGAACTGCACATGCAGGAAACCCTTACACACAGAGTACCGGCCCTGGCCTCAGGAGCCTGAAGACAAGCTCCTTGAAGACCTGCTCATTGGCCTGCAGTCCAGGTCCCTCACACTTGCTCTGTGTGTCACTTAATTAAAATGCCACTTCACAAATCTAGTTGTTAAGAAAAATGAAGAGGGCAGTTTTGATTACAAAGATAGAAAATGTCTAATTTACAATGGGTGGGATTTTCCCATGTCATCGAGCCGGCCTATGTCCCCAGCAATTGTTAGGGACTGTTTTTCTAAAAAGGTGAACCTCACCTTGGATTCTTGGCTGTCTGACAACCCACCAGGCCCAAACAGACAATGCCTCCGTGCCATCCCCAGTGCACTATCGACTGAGGCGTGGTGGACTGGAAATGGTTTCCTGAAGCATAGATCCCAGATTTCCTGCACAGAGCTGGATAAAGGTAACTAAGAGGCTTGCCAAATTTTCATTTAACGACGCCTTCCTGGTAATATTCTTTAGCCTGATTTTTAGGTACTTTAGAAATTATATTAGAAGCAACCACGACATAAAACCAAAGAGACAAGAAAGGCCCCTCTGAGCTCCCCGTTACCTCTTGTCTTCCTGGGAAGACGCTGGGAAACCATCCTGGCCTTGGAGAATCCATGTTTCCCTGACAACTGAGAAAGGATTTCTAGAAGAATTCCAACTCTGAACTGGGTCTGCTGTGAACACGGTGACGAGACATGAGTTTATATAGGAAATCTGTGTTCCTATTTCCTCTTAGGGGAAACTGTGACTGATTAACGCCCATGCCTTTGCTCTGTGACAAAGGATTACCTACTAGGCTCTTTTAGGAGGCACTTCTTGAAAGAATGCGGAAACTTTCCGGGGGGAGGGAGGACTGGAAATGGAAATAAATGAAGGATTAATCTGTTTGTCATGTCAGATCCAAAGGCATTCTTCCAACTTACTGTCAACTTCTAATTCAGTCACCAGGAGAATAATTTGTCACTGTGGCTTGGATAGAAACCCGTGGAATCCATTGGTGCTCATAAAAAACCCAAGTATAAGAAGAAGAAGGGAAATAGGAATCACATGTCTTAGAAAGTTTTAATTTTGTATGTGCTCTGCCCACCTGGCTTCTCACTTGTTTCTGGGATTCTGAAGGCCGGCCCGGGGCATATAGCTCCTCCCCTGCTGGAAACGTCACCCCAGCGGATGTAGCCAGAAACAAGCTTGGGGTGGTCCCCCTGCCTGTCAGAACCCTGAACTTTATTTTAAAACGAACAGATTTTTTTTTTCCTGTCATGGTAGCCGTTCAAATCTACATCAAGAAACACAAATGAGTCAGAAGAGAAAAAATCACACTTCTTAAAAGTGACAGAGGAGGAAACAGAGATTACTAAAGAAGAACAAGCGAGTGAAGGGAAGCCTAAGTACATTTTAAAATTGAAACTCACAGTTGCTGAATATTCACACATTAATTTTGTTTTCTTTTATTCCTTGGGTATTTCCATGAACCAAAGTGAAATAGTCAAGTTACAGAATCATTTAATTCTACTTACTAGTGGATACCCTTAGGTATAACAATATAAGACCTCAAAGAGTCTGGAGAAAATATTTAAACCTTAATGATATGTCTTTTATAAATTCTTAATTCTGAAATTCCATTGCATTAAATACTATGCGAGAGACCCACAGAGTTGCAAGCATTCTCCAGTTGAAGGAACTTTGGTCATATTGGATCACTGATACGAACTACAGTGTTATTTTCACAAATCTATTGTTAAAGACAAACAAAAAGGAAAGGAAAACATGGGAATGGGTGACTCCACTCAAGAGACCCTTCCTAATCCAGCTTAACAGGAAAAAAGACTTGACTCATTTTTTTGGATGTCAATTTTTTTTTTATTTTTTGAGACAGAGTCTTGCTCTTTCACCCAGGCTGGAGTGCAGTGGTGTGATCTTGGCTCGCTGCAACCTCCGCCTCCAGGGTTTAAGCAATTCTCATGCCTCAGCCTCTCAAGTAGCTGGGATTACAGGCACCCGCCACCATACTCAGCTAATTTTTTTATTTTTAGTAGATACAAGCTTTCACCATGTTGGCCAGGCTGGTCTTGAACTCCTGGCCCCAGGTGATCCTCCCACCTCAGCCTCCCAAAGTGCTGGGATTACAGGTGTGAGCCATCGCACCTGGCCTAGATGTCAAATATTAATATAGTTTTTTTAAGTGAAAAATTGGAATACTGCTAGTAAAGGGAACTCCTTTTGATACCACTATAGTACCAGCATATATGTTACAATCCAGTTAAATGCCTTCCTTAAAAGTTGGAAACAGTTGCCATGATTCTGTGATGATGATCATAATAAGAGTAGCAGTGATAACCACAGCTAGCTTTTATTTATTTTTATTTTTATTTTTTGAGACAGGGTCTCACTCTGTCATGGAGGCTTGAGTGCAGTGGCACAATCTTGGTTCACTGCAACCTCCACCTCCCAGACTCAAGCGATTCTCCTGCCTCAGCCTCCCAAGTAGCTGGGATTACAGGTGTGTGCCACTACCACCCGGCTAATTTTTGTATTTTTAGTAGAGACGGGGTTTCACCATGTTGGCCAGGCTGGTCTTGAACTCCTGATCTCAAATGATCCACCTGCCTTGGCCTCCCAAAGTTCTGGGATTACAGGCGTGAGCCACCACGCCCAGCCCATAGCTAGCTTTATTAAATGCTTACTTTGGGCCATCTCACTTAAATGTCACATCACATCCTAGGAATTGATGGATAGATGAGAGAAAAGAAGGCTTGCACAGGCTGATGTGTTCAGCCAGCACGTGTGACTAGGTTTCTCTGCAGTCAGCTGCCCAGTGTGGGCGGTGGCTGTGGCACCATCTCCAGCCTTAGTGGGCTTAGCCGCCCTGCCCAAGGTGGACTATCTTTTTAGTTCTAACTGACTCAAAAGCACGTCTCTGAATCCCACAAGTGAGCAATAAGTTCCCTTCCATTAATAGATATCCTGAAGCTCTGTACACGTCTCAAATGCTTAGCAGTGAAAATGCAACAGGCTAATAGATCAGTCTGGTATTCTACCTTGGCAGCTGTGATAGTCCATTTTCATGATGCTGATAAAGACATACCCAAGACTGGGCAATTTACAAAAGAAAGAGGCCTATTGGACTCACAGTTCCACATGGCTGGGGAGGCCTCACAATCATGGCTGAAGGTGAAAGGCACGTCTCACATGGCACAGACAAGAGAAGAGAATGAGGAAGAAATTAAGTGGAAACCCCTTAAAAAACCATCAGATCTCGTGAGACTTATTCACTACCACGAGAACAGTATGGGGGAAACTGCCCCCATGATTCAATTATCTCCCACCAGGTCCCTCCCACAACACATGGGAATTAGGGGAGTACAATTCAAGATGAGATTTGGGTGGGGACACAGAGCCAAACCATATCAGTGGCCCCGTGGGCAGGTCCCAAACAAAGGCAGCAGACAAGGCAGCACAGATAGGAGACCCAGGCTTCAAAAACCGTTTCCTCGTGTCAAGAGAAAGATTTCTGGAATCAGAAGTACCCTTAATCTAGGAACTCAGGATCTTCCTGAAGCAGAGCTTTACTTTCCCACTGAAATGGAGGCAGGGCCAGGCGCAGTGGCTCATGCTTGTAATCCGAGCGCTGTGGGAGGCTGAGGCGGGCAGATCACCTGAGGTCGGGAGTTCGAGACCAGCCTGACCAACATGCAGAAACCCCGTCTCTACTAAAAATACAAAATTAGCCAGACATGGTGGTGCTTGTCTGTAATCCCAGCTACTCGGGAGGCTGAGGCAGGAGAATCGCTTGAACCCGGGAGGCAGAGGTTGCAGTGAGCCGAGATCACGCCATCACACTTCAGCCTGGGTAACAAGAGGAAAACTCTGTCTCAAAAAAAAAAAAAAAAGAAAGAAAGAAAGAAAGAAATGGAGGCAAAGGAAGGGTGGGGCCAGGAAAAGGGAGGTGCCCCCTGAAGCGGCTCTGGCCGCCAACTGCCCATGGTGGATGCAGGGAGGACAGGAAGTCAGCTCCTGCACACACGTTCAGTGACCTTTGGGTGGGGCACCTACTTCTGAATCTCTTGCCGGTTTTGAGACAATGCCGGGAGGTGGAGGAGCCCCGGAAGCACCTGTCACAGGATCACTCAGCTGCGGGAGCTGCTGACTCACTGATGGGGAGCAGGTCAACTTGCTGGGAGGAATAGGAAATTTTGGAAGCCGCAGAAGGCAAAGTGGGGTGCGGAGGGGCCAGTACTGAGTGGAGAGACAAGGGGTGCAAAGGTCACACACTTGTAACAAATCATAATCTGAGCCCTGTATTTCAAAAGGAGCTATATCTGTGGGGTCTGACACTCAAATATTTCATTCTAGCATGGTAGGCACATTTGCATTCGATAAAGCACGCAGCTGCATTGCTTTTGAAGAAAGCCACATTTAATAAGCATTCGAACCAGTATCGACCAGCCAACACCCCTTGTATAGGATTCTGAGGCTATAAGGGATTGTAGATTTCATATAGTTAATCCTCCATCCCATAATATGATTCCAGTAACGATCCTTCTCTTTGATCCCACCGCTGACATTTACCCAAGAAGAGTTCCCCATTCAGAATCAACAACGTCTTATAATGATGCAATGGAGAACATGGACAACAAAATTAACTTAGTAGGTGGCAAATGAAGGCATCCCTCTTCTCTAGCTTAATCAATCATTACTTTTATTTAACATTCCTTATCAAGAAAGAAAGAAACAATCCACACAGTCAAAATGCATTTGATCACACCAAGAACGACCATAAGCATTTATGCCCAGATGGAACAGTGCCACAAAAGGGCACCCTGCCTAAAAAAGAGGGCCAGCCAGGGCACAATAATTGATCCATTGACCTGAAAATGATTTCAGAATGGAGTCAGTGCCTTTCAAACAAGGCAATACATTTAGGAAATACAGCTTCCTGGTGACCGGTATCATGGTGCCCGCTAAAAGCAAGCACACCCAGAAGTCCATGTGCCACTCACCTGCACGCTGCAGACACTGCGAAAGCTCTTAGATTTTCTTCCTTCGATTTGTTTAGGAAACTTAACAGCATTAAATTGATTAAGTAGACTGCAAAAGGGCTCTGTTGTTTAAAGTTTTCTTTTTCTAAGGACATCAAGGTCATGGAATTTTGCCATTGCCTGGACCCAAAAGGCATAAAATTATGCGACACCCCTGACACTGCTTTTACTGAGCATGCAATCTGGAGAAGCTCCTTTTCAGCAGTTTTCTCTAGAGCAGATCAATTTAAGAAGCAGTTACCATCAATGCAATTATGTGCCCCTGCGCTCCTGAACACTGGTCGGATGTGTGCCATTGAGATAAGGCTAGGCCCTTTTAAAAGCAACGACACATCAGTGAAAGGAAAGCATGTAGAAATTGTGTCCTCAACAATACATTTCAGGAGACCAAGCAGCTGAGCCAAATTTCACACACACACACACACACACACACACACGCAAATGATGTAACAAAAAGGTGTGATATGAGCCTGTTCAAGCAAGGTAAGGCATAAAATTCAAATATAACACACTGACCATATGGCTTTCTTTCTCAAGAAAACAATGCTCTTCTAATAATTAAATCCCACATATTATTTTAAACTAGTTATCTGTACATCAAAAATAATTTTTAAAAAGTTTTGTACTTACCGAGGGAAAGTGAAGGCTATAGTCTGAAAAAGAAAGAAGAAAAAAAAAGTCAGTTTTCTGGTTAACAGGAGTTGGCTGCTAATTCTAGCCATTTCCTTCTGTACAGCACTAGTCGACTATCCCATTTTTGGTTAATTGTTCGGGGTCTTCTGGAGACCTCTTTATCTAGATGATACTTCTTTTGGCTGCAATCATCAGCTTTTAACCATGTCCTACCCCACACTTTAATACAACCTCTAATGGTCAGTTGATGGTGGGGTGTGGCCACTGACCTAGCCCCCAAGATGCTCCATCAGTCAGCTGCCTCTGCTGTGGCCTATAGGGTTCCCTCCCCTTCAAGTAGTTCCTTTAGCCCATCCTCCCCCCAAAAGAGCCTTTTACAACCTGGTCTGGGGCAGCTCACTTTCTCCAGCTTTCTAGCTTAATCATTATCTAGCCTGATCAATTCCATTAATTAATTAATTATTATGATTATTATTATTTGAGATGGAGTGAGTCTTGCTCTGTCGCCCAGGCTGGAGTGCAATGGAGTGATCTCAGGTCACTGCAAACTTCGCCTCAGAGTTCAAGCGATTCTCCTGCCTCAGCCTCCTGAGTAGCCAGGACTACAGGTATGTGCCACCATGCCCTGCTAATTTTTATATTTTTAGTACAGATGGGGTTTCACCATGTTGGCCAGGCTGGTCTCGAACTCCTGGCCTCAAGTGATCTGCTCGCCTCGGGCTCGCAAAGTGCTGGGATTACAGGCATGAGCCTCCATGCCCAGCCTCCCATTAAATTAGCTCTCATTTTATTTTTTTTTTTTAAAACAGTTTTATTGAGACATAATTTTCATACGATAAAGTTCACTTGTTTAAAGTGTGCAGTTCAATGGTTTTTAGTATATTCACCCAGCTTGAAACCATCAATGTAATCTAATATTAGAACATTTTCATCATTCAAAAAGAAACCCCACATCCACTGTTAGCTCACTAGCTCCCAAGCTCCATCCTGTCCCCAGCCCCTGGCAACACCAATCTACTTTCTGTCTTTATGGATTGGCCTATTCTGAGTATTTCATATAAATGGACTCACACTATACATGGCCTTCTGTGACTGGGTTCTTTCACTTATAATAGCATTATGTTTTTGAGATTTATCCCTATTGTAGCATGTACCAGTACTTCATTCCTTTTAATGGCTGAATAATATTCCATTGCACGGATATACCACATTTTGTTGACCCATTCTTCAGTGGATGAATTTAGCTCACTTGTTTTGTTCTGAGTGGTCAGCATGGCAGCCTCACACTGGGATTATTGATTAGGCTGCTATCTACCTGTGAATGAGACCTTGCTCAGTCATCACTGCATGTCTGCACTGGTGAAGGGTGGAAGCATGTTTTGATTGTTACTATTTTTAAATAGTGAATGCAGTACATGATGTTTTCCACTAAAATAGACTACTTGCTATCTTAGTCCTGACAAAACTAGATATTTTAAATCAAATCAAATAAAGACTCTACAGCACACAATTAAAAGTTGTTATAAATTGTTATATTTTTTAAAAAATTGTTTAAATGTATATTGTTATACATTTAAAAGCTGACCCATGAGGTGTGTTTGAAGCCCAAGAAGCAGAAAAAATACTTCTGGTTACTAAGGAATTTTAAGTCTATTTGGGCAAATCTACAGCTCAAATTATTCTTAATGGTGAAAGACTTAATACCTCTCCCCAGCACTGGGAACAAAGCAAGGATTTGTCCCACTCCTATTTAACATTATCCTGGCAATCATAGCCAATGCAATAAGTTAGGAAAAAGAATTAAAAGACATAAGCATTGAAAAGAAAAAAATAAAACTTTATTCTCAGATGACTAATAGTCTATGTAGAAAATCCCAAAGGATTCAAAAATAGCCACTAGAGGCAATATATGAGTTAAGGTCACAAGGTGCAAAGTTACTAATACAAAAAAAAAAAAAAAAAGGATTTGTATATGGAAACAACAATTATAAATAAAATTTAAAAGATAGTCTATATAATGCCAAAGCACCTACTGGGGCAGCTACATAAAACAACCGGGGAAAATCTGTTGAGTAACATATTAAAGCACAGAGGGTTTCCAGGGTGCAGTGGAACCCAGTATAACATAGAGCACGATGGCAGGGGACTGAGAGGGCATTGATTTTTGGGCAAGAAATGATTACTTGAGGATCACTGCAGATAGGGGAACTGCTTTTTTGTAGGAATAACTTATTACAAGAGTCCATCCTTTCCACTCCCCAAAATGAACCAGAAAAGATGCTAAAAAGAGTGACTCGTGATGTTTGACTGGGGCCAAGCAAGGGAAGAAGCCAGGAATGGAAGTTATACCTCCTGTATCTCAAGAGGATTGATAAAAATGATCAATCTTCCAATGCAATGCTGATTTCTTTTAATGTAAAATAAAACCCAATGCCATGCAGAAGTTTCTGGAGCAGGGCTGCAGACAGTGGCAGCAGGCTTGAGTCAAACCAGACTAAAACCACATGGGAAAAGACCAATTTTGGTAGAACCTGTTGGCACTTTGCCAATGGTTGCACGATTGACAACCCCAATCAAACACAAATCATAACTTGAAATTAAACTTGCAGCTGATTTTTAAAAAATAAGGCAAGAATACACTGAACTCTTGCCTTATTGTGCAGTGGTGCAATCATGGCTCACTGCAGCCTCAACCTCCCGGGCTCAAGCAGTCCTCTTGCCTCAGCCTCCCAAGTAGCTGGGACTACAGGTGTGCACTACCACATTCTGCTAATTTTTGTACTACAAATAGATCATGTATTTTATTGGTTTGTGGCTCACACATGATAGTAGGAAATCACAACTATCAGTTTCTTAAAGAATTAGAGCAAAAACCAATCATAATGTTCTCTAAAGTAAACCTTTACCAAGTGAAGACTTCCATTAGGCCAACACTGTGATGCTGATGGCTACTGTAGTATTGAGCAACAAGTTTGAAACTGTGAAAGAGGCACATTTAAAAGCTGGGGGTTGGGGAGGTTGGTTTGAGCAGACAGATCCGTGAAGTGGGGTCAGTGAGAAGCTGACACAACATCCTTCCACTCATGGGAAAGCTTCCTGTTGTTCTCTTGAATGTTGTTGTCCTCTAGCAAGGGGAAGGAGAGATGAGCTTAGATTTCTCGGGCTGTGGAGTGCCTTGGGCACTGCTTATGGCATCTCTCCCACATCTAACACCTATCCTAGTAGGTAAGGCAAGACCCACTTTATTATTTTTACATTTTTATTTGTTTATTTATTTTTTGAGATGGAGTCTCACTCTGTAGCCCAGGCTGGAGTGCAGTAGCGGAATCTTGGCTCACTGCAGCCCCCGCCTCCTGGGTTCAAGTGATTCTCCTGCCTCAGCCTCCTGAGTAGCTGGGATTACAGGCACACACCACCACACCTGGCTAATTTTTGTATATTTAGTAAAGATGGAGTTTCAGCATGTTGGCCAGGCTGGTCTTCAACTCCTGACCTCAAGTGATCCACCCTCCTCGGCCTCCCAAAGGGCTGGGATTACAGGCATGAGTTACGAAGCCCGGCCGGTGAGACCCACTTTAAAGATAAGGACACTGACGCTTGGTGAGGCTCTGGACCAGCATCACAGAGTGAGGAGACAGGGCAGCGGCAATGCCGGCCCGGGGCTGCTGAGCCCACTCCTGGCTAGGCCTCCCGGAGGAAGCCATCCTACATTGCAATGTATGTTTGTCTGCTTGTTTTATTTTATTTTTTTTCTTAAACTGAGAGAGGGTCCCACTCTATAGTCCAGGCTGAAGTTCAGTGGCACAATCATATCTCACTGTAGCCTTGATGTCCTGGGCTCAAGCCGTCTTTCTGCCTCAGCCACCCCCCGAGTAGCTGGGACTACAGGTGTGTGCCACCATGTCCCACTAATTTTGTATTTTTTGTAGAGACAGGGTCTCCTGATGTTGCCCAGACTGGTCTCGAACTCCTGGGCTCAAGCGACCCAGCCACCTTGGCCTCCCAAAGTGCTGGCATTACAGGCGTGAGCCACTATACCCAGTCTTGTCTGCTTGTCTTTTATGTTTTTGTTTTGTTTTGCTTCTTTTGTGTATATCTCCTTCCTCCCAGTGAAGCTGTAATTCCTTTAGTGTAGGAATGGTGTAGGAAAGGCATTCTGCAGATGGCAATAATGATACTGGATTATTCCTTAAAATATTTTCCAGTCCTAGAGAATGCTCCATTATGTTCTCTCCTCCAGAAAGGAAAGCCCCGGGATGGCCATATATTTACTGTGGGAGAAGTGGGTCTTTGGAAGTAGCCTGGCTCACAGAGGCCTGGACCAGCCTGGCCACAGAGTTGGAGCTTTGGCTGGAGCTTTGGCTGGTGAGTCCCTGGAGCTCACAGCTGCAGCCACTCTGCTTCCAGGGAACAGAAGCAGGGAGGAAGCCCGACAAGGCCCTGGGAAAAAGGCAGGGTGACAACATCGGAACAGGGGAAATCCACCCTTAGGAAGGGGGGCAGGGGCAGGCAAGGTCAGGCCAGTGAGGGCGCCCACAGGAAGTGGCCAGGCTGCTGGGTTGGGTCCTGATTACTCACAAGATATGGAAAGACCGAGCGACGTTATTGTGCATCCTAACCTTGCAAAGAAGAAAATAAAACTACAGCATTTAGAATCAGTCCCTTGGAACCATTCCATTTAAGGGAAACATTCAAATTACTTCTGAGATGAACAGAACTGGCCAATCTTTCCAAACTCAGACAAAAGGAAAATGCCTTTTACACACAACCTTGGCCTAAAGCGCCACAAGCATTCGAGTGGGAAGAATGTAGGTTGCTGAGTGGCTTGTGTAGCAAGCGTATCTCCAAGCTAGTCTTTTAAACGAGTAGCAACCTTGAAGAATTTTTTGGAAGTGCATTTACATTTTATTTTAACACGTTTACATACATGTTTCTATGTGTATATCTAAAATGTGAACTTTTCATGATGTATTAAAATTTTATAAAGAAAGGATACAGAATAAAACTCCACTTCATGCAGTTAAATGCCAGAGATACTGGCCTTGAAGCAGTCTTACTGTGAATGACCAGCCCCCGGAGCCAAGTTCCTCAATCCTGGCTGCCTTCTCTTGGACTCCAGTTTTTCCCAAAAGACACTGAGTTGTCCTGATCAATTAGAGCACTGGGGTAGCAAGAACTGTCATTCACCTTCAATCACAGTAACACTCAAGCACCATGACTATGACCATTACTTTAGATGGACTGGTCAAAGAGCAGGATCATTACTCCAAATAAAAAAATAACAGAGACCTCATCACTTTAATTAAGCGTAGTGGGGAATGGACAGAACCGCAGCCACGGCCCCTGCGGCTGTCTCTGCATTCTATCGGACAACTTCATTCTGCTTCCAGTGGGTAATTCAAATGATGGAAGAAAGCAAAACGTTTCTGAATCATCTAGGCTTCAGATTCGCACTGATGTCATACTCACAGCTTCCTTGTTTACCTTCCAGGCAACAGTAAAGCTGTTAATGTCTATATTTTCTAATGCATGAAAGACAGGACAGAAGGAGCTACTGAACTCGGGGGAGGGAGCCCTCCCTGACACGAAGGAGTTTAGTAGAATCTTGTCCTGCCTACCCCACAGCCTTAAACCACCTTGAAAAGGAGAAGAAATCTTTAAAACAATGTTGCTAAGCCTGGGGGAAGAAAAAGACCCATTTTTCTCAACCATCCTTTTTGCCAGTCTATGACAGATGAGCAGGACTTCTAAATATTTGGCAACTTTTAGAAATTATTCATGGGCAGCTGCTCAGCACAGATCCACGTGCATCCCTGCCTGCCTCTCAATCTCTCTCCTCCCCCGACCAAGGCACACACTCTCTAATTACTCCACGGTTGAGGCACCCTCTTTGGATTAGGAAACATGCAAATTAGAAAGCCAGACAAATCCTTCTTTGCAAGTACGAGTGTCTGCTGGTTTCCATACTGCCTCGTCTGTCTATGCCATTATTATCAGCATCAAATTTGGAAACATGATAATTTGATTCCAGGCTCCCTTCCGAGGTGTAGGGGTGCCCTCCAAGCCCCAGAGGGGAGAGCTATGAATTTGTTCACCTCTTGGCGCTGGCCATGGACACTTCTCAGATAGTGACAGTCACTGTCATGTTTTTTAAAAAAATCTTTGCCCTATGAGTAGCTTCTTGGCAGGGGATCTAGTGTTTGAGGACAGGGATGGGTGGTGTTAACAGCCACCAAGAGAAGACCCTTGCAGAAGAAACAGCCACTGTAAGGACAGGAACTTCATGCCAGACTCCCCGCTAAGCACCCAACAGGGATCACTGCATCCTCTCAATACTCATATGAGGAGTTTGTTATTAGACTCACTTTGCAGAGGGGGAACTGACGCTCAGAGATATAGGGTCACTTGCCACAAGGACTCCCCACACTGGGTAGTGCAGTGGGACTCCAGAGCAGCAGTCCTCGAAAACAAGGCCTGTTTTACTCCCCTCTACCTGCCTCGCTCCTCCAATTGGGCTCGGACTCTGAAATGTATTCAGGACAAGCTTGCTGGGTGCCTGACGCTAATGGTAACTGAACACGCTAAAGATGTTTTTCTTGAGCTAATTCCTGTTCAGTGAGCCCCAGAGAAAACGATTGATCTCTAATACTCAGATATGTTAAATCAGTGTTTTCAGGTTTTCTTTTTCAGCGTGCCAATTGGAAACACACCTGCCTTTCACCAGGTGACCCTAGGTCTGCGATGAGGCTAAGCATGTGTGTGAAGGGCCTGGTTGGTGATGATCTTGACACTCGGCTGTCCACGGTAACCTGTGGCCAGAGGCCAGGGCAAAGCAATATTCACTAAGGCAGAATGGATGAGTTCTGGCATTAAATAATTATTCAGAAAGATCATTTTATTATGAAATAATAATAATTATTATTCACGAATAAGGGAAATAGCATGTTTGCTGATGAGATTGGCACGGATAAGAAGAGTAGCGTGTGTTGGTAAACAGCCCTCTGGATTGCTTAATAGGTTTGGAAGCTCACAGGAAGAGCATCAAGTCGGGCAGACACCACGGTGATCCACCTTCTAGAGGCCGCTCACTCACACAACCGTGTCTCACGGGGCTCTAACACAGCACAGTCCCCCTGCTTCCCTCATGCTGCTCCCTGCCCCACAAAGCCTCAGTCTCACCCAAACCCACTAGACGCCAGGTGATCCAGTAGGTCAAGTCCTACTCTCTCCTTGACATCTTTTCTGAGCCCTCTGGGCTGCCCTGGTTGTATCCCTCCTGGTGCCTAGCTGTTCCCCGCCCGCCCCTTCCATCTTTATGTGTCTTCACATCTCTACAACAACACAGTACAGTAGGACTCTGGATTAACATTAAGGATGTTTGCTGCCATTTCAGCTGCCCTATGAGGTGGGGAGGTATGATCCACATTTTACAGATGACGAAGGCAGGTGCAGACCCTCCCCAAAGACAGAGCATCCATGGCTAATGTGGTGATTTCTGAATAGAAAACCTGCTATCTCTAGCTTGAACATCTTTAGTATACGAAAAGTTCTGTGCATGTACCAGAAACTCATAAAATACTAGTTGAATGAGTACATCAATATGCTAAACCAGCCATTTAACATTAGTGAGCATCTACTATGTGCTATTTCCGTGCCAATTGCTTAGGATTTAGAGATTAAAAAAAATACATGGACAGAACCTCAGCCTCCTTACCCTAAAAGAAGTCCAGAGGACAGGCTTATAAACAGATCATTGAAATGCAGGGGTGAGCAGTGCTAGGTCGTGGCAAGCCCAGGCGCCATGAAGGATGGAAGCAGAACACTAACCTGTGTTTGGCTAAAGTTAGGTCATCTTTCTCAAGAAGAAAATTCCCAGGAAGAACACACAAACAAAAACAGGGAAGCCAGAGAGTGTATGGAACATTCTGGAAATGGCAAGTAAGTTGGATCCTGGCTTTGACCTTGGAACAAGTCACAACAGTTTTGAGCCTAAGTTTCTTCATCTGCGAAATAGAGATAATAAAATTTCCTGCTGAGTTAGTAAAGGAGGAAAGGACCCGACGCAGAACTCAGTATAAGGCCTGGACCCAATAAATCACTGCTGTGAGCCTGGGATGTGTGGTGGGCAGATCCCGGAATGCTGCAGAGACCTTTGGCTTTGGGCTGAAGCCACAAGGGGGCTGCAGAAGTCTGCAAGCCTGGGCGTTCCCATTCTGCTCTCTGCAAAGTAGGTCACTGTGATGGCTGCAGAGAAGAATAAGGGGCAGGACCATGCTAAGTGTGGACTGTGGATTCCTGACTAATGAGGCCACACCTGTGGTCCAGATGCAGGATGAACAGGTGTTCTCAAGGGCAGTGGTGGGCGGCTGGGGAGGGGGCAGCTATTTAACAATAGAGGAAGCGGAGCTCACAAGCTTTGGAGGCATGTGAGAAGTGGGGAAAAGGGAAGGAAGCTAAGCGTGACCGTGGGCTTGGCTTGGGGGCCTGGGTGAAGCGTTGCCATCGACAGAGGTGGGGTTCAGGCGCAGAGCTATCAGAAAGTGATGCATCCTTCACAGGCATGCAGAGGATATTAGCGAGAGACTAAGAAAATATATTAGCCTGAGAAAAGGGGAGACCCATCCTGAAAACAGATCAATTTTTTTTTTCAGGAATATGGTACTCAGAGCAGAGACGTTTGTTAGATATTCCTCAGGAAGATTCTGAAAATTAGGAAAGCTGATGAATGAAAAATCTGCCAATCGACTAGCCACTTTGCTGAAACATTTGTAAATATTATTGTTTTAATGATCCTCCACCCCACAACAACTGGCTGATCTGAACCATTTAAACTAGTTCATAAATAAGAATCCCTATAAAATGCACAAAAAAGAGGCTAGCTTGAAAACAAATGAGAGATAACAGAGAAGATTCTAGGTATCTGTTATATTGTCTTGAAGAGGAAAAGCTACATGTCTCTATTTAAAATAGAGCTCATAATAAAAGGTAAGCTGTCAGGGAATTCACAAATCACTGTGCTCCTAACAGAAATGTGTCTAGGCTTGATACACATTGCTGAGGACAAGCACCTATTTTTTCCCCACCACTGAAAAAGTTCTGTGAACCAGTAATGAATCCCTCCTCCACATAAAAGAACACTGCAGTATTCATTTAGAAACAAAAACAGCATTATAGCAAAAATATGCAGTGCTCCATTCTGGAACAATATACTGCAACAAAAGTGTAATGTTTGACAGGCATTCTGTTTTGTCTACCTAGAAAGGTCAGCTCTCCTCTTCCACTGCTAAGCAGTGCATCCATCATTCTCAAGGAGATTTATTTTCTTTCTTTACAACTCAAGGAATCATCCCAAAGTGTATGTGCTCGAGCCGCTGCACCACACAGCCGGACAGTCCCAGGCCTCTGTGTGATGTGGAGACATTAAAGCCCGGTGGTAGAGGGGGCTGATGTGTGTCTGCTCATACCTGCAGAACCCCAGGCCTCCCACCTGCCACCTGCATGGCTACTGGTCTCTCCTGTAATCCATAGTCCAAGGGAGGGAGAAGCAGCAGCGTGTGCTCTCCAGCCAGATCCCTGCCCACTGGGTGACCTTGGGCAGCCCCTCCACCTCTCTGTGCTTCAATGGCCACTACACATGAGGTCACCGATGCTTGCTGATGATCCACGGCATCATGGTAATGATCCAGTGAGAGAATGTTGGGTGGACGAGCTTGGAAATAGAGGAGGGTAAAGCCCAGGTAAGGACAGAAAGGCTGCTCTTCGCACCGTGGGGTTGGCCGTGGGTGGGGCCACATGTAGCACTGCCTTGCTACCTAATAATCACATTTATGAGGACAAATGGTCCTTGGGGCACGTGCTAGACACTGTACATACAGGATCCTGTCTGATCCTCACGGCCACCCTGAAGTAACATGCGTGAAGTCACATGGTCAATAAGAGGTTGAGCCAGAAATCAAATCCAGCCAGATCTGACTCCAAATCCCATGTTCTATGCCACCGGGCAATAATGTCCTCAACATTAGGAAAACCCTGGGCCCTTGGTGCCTGGGCCTGGAATTGCTTCCTGGGAGATAAGCTGTGTGTGGAGGAGCAGTCCCCAGGCAGCAGTCAGGGGAAGTGGTCACTGCCCAGCCAACCACAGACAGGATACTGACAAGGATTCCTCCTCCCCCATGTTACCCTCATGGTCAGGCAGCATCATGGCTTCAAAGCGCACAGTTCATCTGATGTGCCCCTGCCTAGGATGCTGAAATACCATCTTCCCACCCGGCTCCAAACTCATCTAAGAGTCACGAGCAAATTGAAGAAAAGTTTCTGCTGGGCTTCTATAAACTAGGCTGGGTCTCTGAAAAGGTAAAAGCTCTGGAAGTTGAATTTAGGAAAACGGCATGAAGTTCAATGCTGCACCTGAATCTGCCAGGAGGTCTGAGGTCTGAAAGTGCTAAGGGAAAGCTCTCCTGGTGCCCATGGCCATCCCAGCAGGAACATCTGACCGGCCTGAGGGAGCCACCCACACGGCTGGCCGGGATCTGTAGCCAATGGAGAGTTAAGAGTCTCCTTCTAGAGCTGCCAAGATTCTAATAAACCTCCTTCCGTTTAAACTAAACTGCAAATCGCGCATGCTGGAGACTTTCCCCAGGAACTGCCTTGTGAGGGGCAAGCACTCACTGCAGGCCGGGATGGGCACACATCTGACCTTCCTTACTCCAGTGCTCATTCTCTAAAGGAAGTGGAATGCGCTAGTACCTGCGAGGACAGCAAGGCCAGGGCACCGTGCACGGGGCTCTCGCACCTCAGGGCGGCACCGAGTGAAAACACTGGGCAGGCTTCATCTCGCCGACTCCTCCACATAGTGTGGAGAGCTGAGAAGGGCCCTCCCTGCCTTCCAGAGGAGGAAACAGAGGCATCGAGAACATGGAGACGCCCTCCAGGGGGGTGCCAATCCCCACCCTACTCCAGGTCTCTTACCGTAAGACCCGTGCTCCCAACAGCTCCCTGATACTTCGTCTTGGGCTGGACTCCCTATGCCCACTGGGGTCCTTTTTGGGACGTGAATGTTTGAAGTGAACCATTTGTTCAAATGTGCCAGCCCCAGCGTGAGTGTCACATTAGCCTTGTATGGACACTTGACAACATGAAGCTCTCAGTCAGGTCATATGGAGACTCCCGATCTAACTTTCAGTTCAGTGAGACTTACAGGCAGGGTCTCTGCATGGGACAAAGGACACAGAGACCTCTGCCGCTGTGTGTAGACAGTGAGCACCTTCCTAGTTCTGCCACAGATATGGGACAGGATAATGACTGCAGCTGATTTTGCTACATCAATTAATTTTAATGACATAGAAGCTTATCCAACCATGAGTCCCAGATAAATTTAACCTGGAGGGATGGTTTATTTTTGAAATGACTAATCATTCAAAACATAATTGAAGTGAAATGACCCTTCCCCAGTAAATGATTCCTATGATACGAATAGGAATATGATCCACCTAAAATCTTCCGTAGTAACAAGGGGAAAATATCAGGTGATCTTTTTTGTGAGCGCAGCCATGATGGAAACTTGAGTGTCCATTAGTCAGCTTAACTCATTGTAGGATTAACAAAAGAATAGTCCAAACTGGCAGTTTTCAGAGTTTGATATAATAAAACAGGAGTTTTGTAGGAGGTTCGTAGGCATCATTTCATCGGTGGCTCTACTGTGTAATCCACGGCTCAGCAGATATTTATCGAATGCCTACTGTGTAGGTGCTTCAGGATACATGAAAAAACGCAACAGATGAGTTACCAATGGTGTGAGGGGAAGGTCTGTACCTGGGGACAGGTAATGAGGGAGGAGAGCTCAGTTGGCCTTACAGGACAGGAATCCAGTCCTGAGGTGGGTAGAGGGTGGCAGGACATTCTAGGCTTGGAGCTCTGATTCCAGCGAATTCTGCAAATACAACCCTTTCCTCCGCAAAGCTGTGCTTACACTGAAAAGACCTTAACGTCCTTCCATTGGGTTGGCTAGCTTCTGAGATTTAGGGTGCTCTCGGGTGGCAGCTGGGTTCCTGGAGGCCCTGGAGTCTCCTAAGGACCTCATCATTGTGGGGTGTCCCCCACCCAAGTTCCCTCCCTCTTGTGTCTCCCAGCTGGAGTCTGGGAGTGTGGGCTGGACTTCCAGGCCACTGGGGGCCTGGGAAAAGCCCTTGGTTACTGGCTCTTTTTTTTATGCGTGTGTGTAAGTACTTATATGAAAAACAAAAAAAGAACTCAGCTTCAACATTTTGAACATTCAGCTCGAGGTTACAAAAGAATCCAAATTCTGGAATTTCTGTGCAAAGGGAGAGAGGAGGAGACAGCTTCGCCTCCCCAGCACCAGAGTTTCTGAAGAGCTTGTGACTCAGGGTCCCCATGGCCAGCAGCCTGAGGAGCAAAGCCACGGATGCTCCAGAACCAACAGCCTCCTTCATGAAGTGCCGGAGGCACGTGCCAGCATCTCACACAGAATTCACGTTCACCATGATTCTCCAGATGTATAATTTTGTAACAGAAAAGATCCCCAGTCTGACCGTCTCCTTTACATGTGATATGACAAGAACACACACAAAGCTCATGTCTGCATCATCCCCTCCGCCCCCCCTTGTTTTCTTTTTAGGCAGAGTATCGCTCTGTTGCCAGGGTGGAGTGCAGTGGCCCAATCTCGGCTCATTGCAACCTCTGCCTCCCAAGTTCAAGCAATTCTTGTGCCTCAGCCTCTCGAGTAGCTGGGATTACAGGTGTGCACCACCATGCCCAGCTAATTTTTGTATTTTTAGTAGACAGAGGGTTTCACCATATTGGCCAGGCTAGTCTGGGACTCTTGGCCTCAAGTGATCTGCCAGTCTCAGCCTCCCAAAGTGCTGGGATTATAAGCCTGAGCTGTCACACCTGGCCCATCCCCTTTATCCTCATGATGACCCTGCAAAGGCACCAGGATGTCTTCACGGCCCCTGCCCTCTCCACATCCCGAGCCCAGCAACAGCACTGTGCGGAGTGAATGGAGGATTCCCTTTGTCACTCCAGGCTTGCCCTTTCCATTTATCTTCTTATCATAAGATGTCCAGTAAAAAGAGACGGTGAAAGAAATGGAGCAACAGAATGCAATTCCAGCTCCATGGCGGTCGCCTTCCGAATTTAGTGTTGCACTATCATAACCTCAGATTAGTATTTTTTAAAGGATTGATACATGCTATGGAAATAGAAAGGGGAATTCTCCATCTTTTGGGGGTGAAAACCATTGTTGGAAACCCTGACTGAATCATTTAGGCTTGCAAAATAAAGTTGTCTTAGAATGTAACACCAGGAAAGTGTTTATATTTCCTGAAAAACTAGGGACATTCTTTGAATCAGACTAGAACAATATAAGCCATTGTGTTTCATTTTTGCCTTGTCAGCCAGGAAGCTTAAAACAGAACTTAACGCACAATCACAATCACTTCTTATCTCCAGGGAAAGGGAGCTGGCATTTATACTATGGTCTGCTCATGCAAAGTGCTGCCACAACATATTTTTAAACTTACTGCTCACAACTACCCAGTTATTATTATTCTGACTTCACAGATTAGAAGCCCAGAGTTCAAAGAAGTCAGGAGTTCAGTTATTTGACAAGTGAGCAGTGAAGACAGCATCCATACCTTAATCCACCTGAATTAGAAACCATCCTGATACAACGCTCCTTCCACAAATTGCCTCAAACCTTTCTGTGTGGGAATGAACATGAATTGCCCAGAAAGAACGATCTGCAGAATGGAGGCTGGGGAGGCCCCCTGCCCTGGGCTCTGGCTGACTGCTCCCAGGACATTGGAGGCAGAACTCACCAGATGGCCTCAATGGGGAAGGCTTTTTGTTGCACAGACCCTGGGGCTGGAAGGCAGTGATCTAGTTGGATTGCTGTGTCTTCACTGGACATCAGGTTTCACACGGTGGCCCTTGTACAAGAGGACTTGTGAAAGTCACCTTCCCCTCCCCCCACCAAACCTAACAGCAACTTCCTCTCTTCATTGTCCTGACTTGTTTACTCAAGCCTGGAGTGCAGTTGACTTCAGCATTCAGATAACTTTCCAACAACATAGGAACCAAATTACCCTGTTGAATTCACAGATATGCCACATTTAAATGACATTTGCATGGCAGCAGTGCCTTCCTGAACACACACAGGATGTGAGCTGGCCACCATGTGAACCTGCCTTTTGAGGGCTGACGGCTAAGGTAACTGTGTGACCTATATCCAGGGACACACACACACACACACACACACACACACACACACACACAATCTATTGAGCAACCTGGGAGGCATTCAAAACCAAGTCATTTAGATTCATTGAATAGCTAGGCAAGGCCTTGCATATAGTAGGTATTCAATAAACATAAAAATACTTCGATATAATCTATGATCCAGCTTATATAAAGTTCGAAAGCAGGCGAAACTAATCTATGGTGTCAGAAGTGGGGACAATGGTTACCCCTGGAAGGCAGGCATGAAGGGACTGGAAGAGCAACAAGGGGATTGGGCTGGGGGAATGGGCCTGTCGCATTCCTTGATCTGGGTGCTGGCTCACTTGAAAGTTCAGAGCTCTGTGTGCTTATGACTGGTGCAGACTTTTCTGTAAGGATGCTGCATTTTAATATAATTTGTGTTAGTCCATTTTCATACTGCTATGAAGAAATACCCAAGACTGGGTAATTTATTAAAAAAAGAGGTTTAATGGACTCACAGTTCCACATGGCTGGGAAGGCCTCACAATCATGGTGGAAGGTGAAGGAGGAGCAAAAGCACATCTTTATATGGCAGCAGGCAAGAGTGTGTGTGCAGGGGAACTGCCCTTTATAAAACCATCAGATCTCGCGAGAATTTATTCACTATCACGAGGACAGCACGGGAAAAACCTGTTGCCATGATTCAATTACCTCCCACAGGGTCCCTCCCATGACACGTGGGGATTATGGGAGCTGCAAGTCAAGATGAGATTTGGGTGGGGACACAGCCAAACCATAGCAATTTGCAAAATCATAGCTTGAGCTACTATTTTGGAGTAGAGTGGGTATTGCTTTTTACTCTACATGAATAAGCAAACAAATTCATTAATTTAATTTGTCTAAAAACTCAATTAAAAAATACGGTCAACTGAGAAACACTGAGCATGTCGTCTGCCCTTAGCAGTCTTCACACTGGGCGAGAGATGACCATGAGCATGGAGAGACTTACCGGATGGCAGAGAGCAGGACGGTTGGCCTGACTTTGCCCTTGAAGTGTTGTTTGTTTGTTTGCCACAAAACGCTTTATCTCTTACAGAGCAAGCCTTTGTATCTTTTGGCATAAACTTTATCTGAAAATAATTTTCTGATTTTAATCATTTTTTTCAAAAGAATTAAGAATCTCAATTTTATCACCTAAATCTTTTCAAGGTGTTGGTCATATGGATGACCTTGAGACTTCCATCGCAGGAGGGACTGCTCTTCATGGCCATGACAAAGGTGTCATGGTCAAAAAATGTAGCTTTGGGTTCTGACAGGTGTTGGTCCAGGCCTCAGCTGCACCTCTTGCCATCAGAGCAGCCTGAACAGTTACCTCAACTCTCTGAGCCATGGGTTTTCTATTTACAAAATGAAGGTAAGTCCATCTTAACCTTGGGGTGGCAGGTGGGGTGACCAACTTACCTTGCTTTGCCCAGGACCATCCCTGTTTTAAAACTAAAATCCCCCATCCCAGCAAACCCCTCAGTCCCTGGCTAAGTAGGTGGCTGGTCACCCTATGGCTGCATGGGGTGTATGTGGTAATGTCTACAATGCACCCTTCATGGTGTCTGCCACATATCACAGGCTCAATAAATGCTGATTTTTATCATGGCCACAACCTTCCCCAAAATGTTTCCCTCTGTGTGTATTTTGGCTGTAATATCTGCCAATATGTGATATCTGAGAAACTTCCCATCTTTCCTTCAGCTTATTAACCCATTTTAAAAGATAAATGGTCAGTAACTGTAATGCAATTCCTAGCAAGATGTTGTGTCCAGAGGGCTCCACATACCTGCTGAGGGGGATGGACACTGGCCTCAGGGGTAGGGGGTCCCAGAGGCAGAAAACCACACTGACCCCAGATGCAGCATCTGACCTCTTTGAGCTTCCACTTCCTCATGGATGAAATGAGGATAAACATGCCTGTCCTCTCTTTAGGGTTGCCCTGAGGCTTAGTGAAGATCTGGTAGATCCACACTTACTGTGTTCACTTCCTTGGACAGTGAGTGTGGGAGTCATGACTGTGCTCAGCTGGGAGCACCCATAGCCCACCATCAGGACCTGCAACTTTGCAGAGGCATTCGTGGCCCCCAGGGGACCTCAGACTGAAGGCCAGGAGGAGGTCAGGCAAAGGGCCAGTGGGGCAGAAGATGGGAAAATGCACATGTCCAGGTGTCCAGGGTTGTGGCTGCAGTACCAGTGAATTTGGTGTGCAGTGTTCTGCTCCAGAAAGAGGTGGAGACTGGCTGGACCCTGAGCCAGCAGATCTCTGATGCTGTCCAGCAGGAGCTGGGCAGATACGAGGTTCACAGGCTCAGACCCTCACCGCACCCAGAAGGGGCTCCACACTCAGCACAAATTAAGCCAGTGTTATCCTCTAACATCTGGCCGCTAAAATACATTTATATTCATTGTTCAACATAAAGTATAAGAGCAATTCAAAATGAGATAATTTATATGTTTATGTTTTAATATCCACTGTAAAAGGAATACAAAGGTAAAATCACGACTTCTTCCTAAGTTAAGGAAACTTAAAAGGCTTTTGCTTAGGGGCGAACCCTTACCTTCCACTGCAGACACTGGCAAGGAATCAAAAGAAGAACATGGCTTATAACAAAACCCCCAAACTCCAGGTGGAATGGATGTGTATGAGATCCAGGCTTTTTTCACATTTCCACAGGGATGTAAATCAATTTAAATACTTAAAATAGCCACAGAAAGAAAAAAAAAAAGATTGAGCTATATTGGTTACCATGGGAATTCCTAATTGAAGAACTTCTTTTGTCTTTTAAAGATCCTTGCCATTCTTGTGACATTTAGAATGATAAAATTACGGGAGTCAGCATCTATTTCCTGCCATTTGATAATTACAAAAATACGGTTATGGAAGTTCAAATTAAAGATGCTTCTTAAGAAGTAAAAAAGCCAACTTGTAATAGTGATGTACTTATTAAGGAATTGGACTGAATTTTAGAAGTCAAGTGCAAGATCTTCAAAGGGTTCTGAGAAATTGGGAAAAAAGATGCTTAAAACCGAAATGCCTTCATACCATGTCAGTGGGAGAATAAAAGGTTCACGGCACAGTCCCTGTCCTTCACGGAGACAGCTTCTTCCATGGGGTCCAGGGAACTCCCTGACCTTCCAGCAGCAGAACGCCCACACCAGGAGCCCGCTGATGAGCCCGGCTTCTGACAACTAGACAACTGGCTGCAAGCGCTTACTGAAAATGAAACTGTTCATGGCATTCACTGGTGCAGAGAGATTTTTTTCAAAATCATTACTTAAACAGAGTTTGTATTCCCCAAAGTCATATTCCCAAATATCACCAACCTGTGTCTCATCGAGAAAGAGTAATTGCCAGGTAATGCGAGTGCCCTTTGAATGTGAAAAGAGTTTCGGAGACAGTGAGACTTATTAATACAGAAGTAAATCTTTCCCTTACAATTGAGAATTGTCCACAGTTAGCCAAGGGCTAAAAAAAAAAAAAAAAAAAAAATGGAACTAAGAACTTCATTAATTCTTAAAGATGGCTAGAAACACATTATGAAAATATATTCCTAGAAGTTTAAATTTGATAAAAGCAAAGGAGGCCAGGTATGGTGGCTCATGCCTGTAATCCCAGCACTTTGGGAGGCCAAGGTGGGTGGATCACCTGAGGTCAGGAGTTTGAGACCAGCCTGGCCAACATGGTGAAACCACAATCTCTACCAAAAATTCAAAAACTAGCTGGGCACGGTGGTGGGCTCCTGTAATCCCAGCTACTCTGGAGGCTGAGGCAGGAGAATTGCTGGAACCCGGGAGGCAGAGGTTGCAGTGAGCCAAGATCATGCCAATGCACTCCAGCCTGGGCAACAGAGCAAGACTCTGTCTCAAAAATAAATAAATAAATAAACAATAAATAAAATGAAAGCAAAGGATACTCCGCCAGCTGGGAGGGGGCGATGGACTGCAGTTATGCTGGGTTCAACTTCAAGAGCAATCATCTTTGCAAGGAGTGGTCTCAACAGGAAAGAGGCTGAACATCAGATGGAAGATTTCAAAACCTGGGGGCCAGCACTAATCCTGTGGCTCACTTTAAGAAAGTATTAATAAAACTGAACTCCTTCTCCATGAAGGAGAAACCATTTTTTTTATCTCAGGCACAGAGGGGCAAGGTAGCTCTGCAAATGGGCTGAAGACCACTGCCTTGGCCCACTGCGGACTCCCGGTGCAGAACTTCCGCCCCAAGGGTCATGGGCTTCCCAGACAGGGACACTGAGCTGTGCTCAGCACCAGGATGGTGTGCTGGTTGTCTCACACTGCTACAGACTATCCCCAGCCCCGTGGGTTCCACACATGTGTGCACGTGTGTGTGCATGCACGCGTGCATGCACACACACACACACACACTCCATCCCAGGTGAGATCGGAGGAAACAGGCTCGCCTACGGTGCTTCCCCACAACTCCAGGACTGGAGACACTTTCCCTGCCCACTTTCGATGTCTCAACTCGGCTCTGCCTATACACACTGTAAAGACGCCTATGTTATTTATCAAAGACAAAGCATAATCATTTTAAAACCACTTTCTGGGCATCTACTATGTGTTGGGCTCTGAAGACACCAGGATGCATCCGCCCAGAAGCCAGTTAATCACATGTTCACATTAACAAAGGATGTAAATTACATATAGTTCTTTGAGAAGATGCAACCTGACCCAGAGCAGCAGTCAGGGAAGGCATCCTGTAGGGAGTGGCCTTGGCTGACAGGAGAGGGAGGAATGGGAGTTAGTGAGATGCAGGGGTGCTGGGGGAACATGCCAGATGCTTCTGCTGGTCTGTGTGTGGTGTGGAGAATGGGTCCATACAGTTGCAGGCCCTCAGCTGTGACCACTCACCCCAGCCCTCTCTTGGGTGGGAGCAGGACCCTAGGATATCATGGGTTACCTGCATTTCCATAGGACCCAGGGGGACCGAGCTGCCTCAGTGTCTGGCCTCCACGGGCCTGCTCCTCAGAGGCACATCCTTCCTGCAGCCTCAGCCAGTGTTTCTCAGCCCGCGACCCCCAGTCAAGGCCTTTAGACCCAGGTTTCCACCTCCACATAGGAATCCAAGGGCACCCCAACTTGGGACCTCCAGAGCCCCCAGCCCAGCTCTCCTCTCTCCCAGCCCCTGGTTCCTGGGATGCAAGATCCTTCCTGTGCACCTGGGCATGACCTAAGCCCAGGATTTCTCCACCTCAGCACCGTGGACATGGCGGGGGCTGGGGACTGCCTGGCACTGTAGGCTGTTCCGCTGCATCCCTGGCCTCTGCCCACTAACTGCCAATGACACTGCTCCCTCCTTGGCCATAACAATCCAACCTGTCTCCAGACACTGCTGATGTCCTGGGCGTTGGGTAGGGCACAGCTGCCCCGCTGAGGCCCTCCGGCTTAGACTCCTGTTCCCCTGAGCTCCCTCGGCTTCACTGAGGCCTCTGTGGTGCAAGTGCTGATGCAGAACTGAGCGGGAGGCTGACCCCGCCCTGCAGAGCCCATGTCACCAGGGCACACTCCATCGACCCCTCCCCGTTCAGATGCAGGGTGGTCTCTGCTTCCCCGGGGAGGTCTGTGTCCAGCAGAGCAGCTGCGGGTGCACAGAGCGCTGGCCCTACAGTCACTGTCCTGCAGCTGAGCCACCAGAACAAGTGACTTTGCCCTTTGAGCCTCGGTCACCTGGTCTGCCTCATGGGGCCTTGAGAGTTACAAGAAAGGAGCCCTGTGGCCTGGCATGTGCCGCACTCATGTGCTGTCTGTGCCAGCCTTCCCGCAGGTTCAGGGAGTGGTACCTGGGGCTGCCCCTCCATTAGGGGCTAGAGCCACGTGTCCAGGCAGCAGGGACCTCTGCAGCCTCTTCCTCACCCCCCACTGGCACCCAGCACCATGGGCTGCTCCTCCCTCAACCTCTGGGCCCTGGCAAAGAAGAAGAACAGAATACTTACTGCGCTTCCCTTTGTTATTTAGAGCTTAAGAAAACAGGTAATAAATTCCTATTGTTTGATGAAATTAAAACAGCCCAGTAATACCCAGAGAAAAATGGAGTCTCTCTCCTACCCTGGAGCCAGCATCTCCTGAGTGGTAACTGCAGGCCGCACATCCTGCAGAACCAATTTCATATATTCTTTCACTCACTCAGCTATCCACTCATTCATTCATTCCACAGGCACCCGGGGAGTACCCCCGGGGTACCCGGCCCGGCTAGTCCTGGCGGCAGAGCATGAGCAAGACAGCCTGGGTTCTCAGTGCTGCCTGCAGTCTCGTGGGGGAGACAGGAATAAATACACCAAGGTACGAATAAATATGTGACTACCAAGTGCAGTGACAGGTAGGAAGGGACAGACAAGACACTGGGGAGAGTCACACAGTAAAGGACAGCCAGTCCCAGCGGCCCGCTTTCTCTCGCTGGGGGTGGAGCGCTTATGCACAGGTGTCACCCAGCAGTCTAAGGCGGGGCCCACCCTTGTGAAGAAGTGAAGAAGGCTGTGCCTGCCAGCATCAGTTCATTCTCAAGTTCCAGGCCACCCCAGAGGCCTCCTGGGGGCCCTCCTTCCCTGTCCTGTTGCATCTTGCTGGAGAGAAGAGCCCAGGCCACTGTGGGTCTTTACCGTAGCCTCTCCCACCCCCACCCTGCCCCAGAGAGAAGCTTCTAAAGAAGGCTTTTCAATTCTCCGTGCTGGGTGCCTTACAACACCTCCCCAACAAGCCCACACTGTTCTCATCCTGCCTCCGGCCAACCCCGCTCCGAAAAGGGGACGCTGTCACCAACAACCATAGGAAATAATTAGACTGCAGCTGGGATATTTTGCTGAATGTTAATCGTTTTCATTTGTGTGGTCTGAAATAAGTACTTCTATGCCCCAGGAGACGGCCACATGCATGCTGGACACGTGTGGCTGAGAAAGATCCCTCGCAAAGCCCCGGCTCTGCCCAGAGAAGCCCGTTCCTTGGCATCGTCTGAATGCACACTAACAGAAGAGAGGAAGGGTGAGTGGGAACTACTTGTTTCTGTATTTTTTTTTTTTTTTTTTTGACAGAGTCTCGGTCTTTGGCCCAGGCTGGACTGCAGTGGTGCTATCTCAGCTCATTGCAAGCTCTGCCTCCCGGGTTCACGCCATTCTCCTGCCTCAGCCTCCCGAGTAGCTGGGACTACAGGTGCCCGCCACCACGCCCGGCTAATTTTTTTGGTATTTTTAGTAGAGACAGGGTTTCACCATGTTAGTCAGGATGGTCTTGATCTCCTGACCTAGTGATCCGCCCGCCTCGGCCTCCCAAAGTGCTGGGATTACAGGCGTGAGCCACCGCGCCCGGCTGTTTCTGTATTTTTTGAAAAGCCTCACGTATTTGGACTAATGGCTAAATGCTGATAAATCAGAGCAAGATCTGGGCTACGGCAAGTTTACACATTTATTGAGCTAGGAGGTCCGAGATGACTCAGACCAACTCCTGGGGCTGTTGAAAGATGGAGCAGCCCAAGTGCTCAGGCTCACAGAGAACCAGGTAAAGCTGCAGGGAATGGTCAGACCGGACTCGGGGGAGGCACGGCTGCCAGAGCTGAGTGCTGAGGGGCAAGAAGGAATCCACCAGACTTAAGTGCACAGGACACAGAAGTGATCAAAGGGCCCAAGGCCAGAAGAATTTGACAAAGGATCTTGCAAATGAACAAATAAGAAATCTCTGCTATTAACGATAGAGGGGTTTGTCTGCTGCTATGCATTTTCTTGAACTCTCTCTCTGGAATCTAACTCAGCGCTCACTTGCTGGGTGTCTGCAGTATGAAAGCACAGCACAGGCAGCAGGGAGAAAGGTCTGCTGTCACACACACAGCCAGCCTCGTCCTTCAGGGTCCACCCCAGATGCCACCATCTGATCATTCAGCAACAGGATCTCGAGTCCCTGGGGCACCCGCATGCCAGCAAGCATGCCCAAGCTGGAGGGATTGGTCTCCTTTCTGACCTGCGTCTGCCATTCACTTGTTTTCCCAGGTCTTTTATTACTTCCCATCTTACATAGTAATAATCTGCATCTGTCCTAGCTTCCCCAAAGAATTACATTCTCCAAGAGGACAGGCACTAGCTTTGATATCGTCACATCTCTTACAGCACTACAGAGAGTATCAGTAAATCTCCCTTTGAATGAATTAATAATAAAGGTAAGAGCTCCCATCAGTGCCCTGCCAAGCACTGTGCTAGAAGCTTCATAATATCTCATGGACCCTCACAAGCAGCCTGCAAGGTGGGTCATATTATTTGCACTTTACAGTCAGGGAAAGGAGAATTAAAGAGACAAGGAGACAATCCTAAGTCACCCTGCTGGGAAGTAGCTGACCCAGGGTCATACTGGGGAAGGTCTGACTCCACAGTTGTGCCCTCAACACTATGGAGAAAGTGCTTAAAGCTCGTTGAAAAGTGTGTGGCTTTGGACACAACATCTTCCCCACAATGGACTTCTGCTTTAAATTTGCCTGGCAATCACTTTCTTTGCAAATTCAGAAAGGTCACCTTGTGTCAAACTTATTTCAACAATTATTACAAACATAAATTAATGAGTCTGAATTATTGGGGATGTATATTTACACATTAAAAACAACCACAAAAAAGTAATTCAAGAAAATGCCCAGGAAGGCATAAGAAAGGCATATGCTATCATCTTGAGGCAGGACTTATTTCTAGTAAATGGGTTCAGTAGGAGGCTATTGAGTGAATTACCAAATGAATGAATGTACAAATGAATGAATGAGTGAATGCATGAACTGGGTAAGCTTTTAGGAAACTCTTGCACTGTTTTTCTCCACTCCCCTCAAGTCCCAACTTGTTGTTAACCTGGATTTCTGCTTAAAAAAAGAAAATAGGCAATTTCAGCTGGGCGTGGTGGCTCATGCCTATAATCCCAGCACTTTGGGAGGCTAAGGCAGGCGGATCACCTGAGGTTGGGAGTTTGAGACCAGCCTGACCAAGATGGAGAAACCCCATCTCTACTAAAAATACGAAATTAGCGGGGTGTGGTGGTGCATGCCTGTAATCCCAGCTATTCGGGAGGCCGAGATGGGAGAATCGCTTGAACCCAGGAGGAGGAGGTTGCAGTGAGCTGAGATCGTGCCATTGCACTCCAGCCTGGGCAACAAGAGCGAAACTCTGTCTCAGGAAAAAAAAAAAAAAAAAAAAGGCAAGTTGAATAGAATTATATCTATTGAAGAAAATAAATAAATAATTAATAATCTTCTAAAACAGAAAGGACCAGGCACAGATGAGTCACTGGTGAATTCTACCAAATATTTAAGAAAGAAATTAAATCAATTTTCTATGATCTCTTCCAAAAGATAGAAGCATAGGGAACACTCATTGCATGAGGCCCATATTACCCTCAATACCAAAACCAAAGGCATTCCAAGAAAAAACACAACAACACTGTTGACCAATATCTCTCATGAACATAGCCGCATAATCTTCAACAAAATATTAGCAAATCAAATCCAAAATGTATAAAAATAAGTATTCACCATAACCAAGTGGGATTTATCCCATGTATAAAAGGTTGTTTCAAATTTGAAAATCAATTAATGTAATCCATCACATCAACAGGCTAAAGAAGAAAATCACAAGATTATATCAACAGATGCAAAAAAAGCACGTGACAAAATTCAAAACTGACTCATGATGAAAACTCTCAACAAACAAGGAATAGAAGGAAATTTCCTCAAGTTGATAAAGGACAGCTATGAAAAACCTACAGCTAATGTCATACGTTAATGGTAAGAAACTAGACATTTTCCCACTAAGATCAGGAACGAGGCAAGGATGTCCTCTCTTGACACTCCTTTCTGATATCATATGTGAGGTCATGGTTATTGCAGAGACAAGAAAATAAAATAAAAGATATACAGGTTAAGAAGTAAAAAATGCAAATATTTTTGTTCACAGGTTACATGATTATCTATGTAACAAACCTGGAAGAATAAAAACAAAACAAAACAAAACAAAAAAACCTCCTGGAACTAATAGGTAACTATAGTAAGGTTTCAGGGTATAAAGTTAATACAAAAAGTTAGTCACTTTTCTGTATGCCAGAAGTGAACAAGTGAAATTTAAAATTAAAAACACAACCCTATTTATATTAGCATCCCTAAATATGAAATACCTAGGCATAAACCTAACAAAATATGTACAAGATCTATATTAAAACTCTGATGAAAGAAATCAAATAACAACTAAATAAATGGAGAGACATTCCATGTTCATGGATAAACAAATTTAAAATTGTCAGGATGTCAGTTCTTTCACTTGATCTACAGATTCAATGCAATCCCAGTCAAAATCTCCACCAAGTTATTTTGTGGATGTCAACAAACTGATACTAAAGTTTATACAGAGAGGCAAAAGACTCACAATAGCCAACGCAATATTGAAGGAGAAGAACAGAGTTGGAGGACTGACACTACCTGACCCCAAGACTTAACTATAAAGCTTCAGTAAAATAATCAACATCATTGGAACAGAATGGAGAGCCTTTCTGATATCATACAGGAAGTCATGGCTGTTGCAATGAGACAAGAAAATAAAAGGTATACAGATTAAGAAGTAAAAATGCAAATATTTTTGTTCACAGATTACATGATTATCTATGTAACAAATCTGAAGGAACAAATCCAATAGAATGGAAGAGAAATAGACCCACATGAATATGGTCAACTATGTTTAACAAAGGAGTGAAGGCAATACAAAGGCAGAAAGATTGATGGTCTTTTCAACATATGGTGCTGGGACAACTGTAAATCCATATGCAAAAAATGAATCTACACACAGGCTTTATACCCTTCACAAAAAATTAACTCAAAATAGATCATAGACCTAAATGTAAGATGCAAAATTATAAAACTCTAGAAAATAACAGAAAAAAATCTAGATGACCTTGGATAAGGGGATGACTTTTTAGATACAATACCAAAAACATGACCCATAAAAGAAAGAATTGATACATTGAACCTCATAATGATTAAAAGCTTCCTGCTCTGCAGAAGACACTGTCAAGGTAATGAGAAGACAAGCCACAGACTGGAGAGAAAACATTTGCAAAGAACATATCTGATAAAGGATTTTTATCAATAATGTACAAAAAAAACTCTTAAAACTCACAATAAGAAAATAAACAATCCCATTAAAAAAACAGGCAAAGACCAGAACAGACACATCAACAAAGAAAACATATGGATGGAAAATAAGCATACATAAAGATGCTCATCATCATCTGTCTTTAGGGAATTGCTAATTAAAGCAACAATATGACACCACTACCCACCTATTGTAATAGCCAAAATCCGGAACACTGACAACACCAAATGCTGGTAAGGATTTGGAGCGACAGGAACTCTCATTTATTGCTTCAAATGCAAAATGGTACAGCTGCTTTGGAAGATAGTTTAGTGGTTTCTTATAAAACTAAACACACTTAACACATGATCCAGCAATTGCACTCCTTGGCATTTGCCCAAATGAGGTGAAAACTTATGTCCACACAAAAACTCACATATGTATGTATATAGCAGCTTTATTCTTAATTGCCCAAACTTGGAAGCAACCAAGATGTCTGTATTAGTCAGGATTCTCCAGAGAAACAAAAATCAATGCAATGAATATATAGACATATGAGAGGGGATTTATTAGGGAGATTGGTTCACACAATTGTGGCTGAGGAGTCCCTTGAGAAGCCGTTTGCAAGGTGGAGTCCCTGAGATGCTGGCAGTGTGGCTTCTCATCTAGTCCACTTGGACTCAAATGCTAATCTCCTCTGGAAATACCCTCAGACAACACCCCAAAATAACGTTTTACCAGGTTTTTAGATATTCTTTAATATAGTCGACTTCTAAAATTAACCATCACAAGCCCACCCCTTGTCAACTTGGCACCTATATATAGGCAACTCCTGAAATCATACTTAATTTCCAGATAAGATAATAACAAGGTAATAGTTTCACCTGACAGGATGCAGCTATCCTGCATACAACCAAAAACACATTAATACCTGATATGGTTTCGATTTGTGTCCTGCCCAAATCTCATGTCAAATTGGAGGAGGGGCTTAGTGGGAAGTAACTGGATCATGGGATGGATTTCCCCCTTGCTGTTCTCATGATAGTGAGTGAGTTCTCACGAGATCTGGTGGTTTAAAAGGTGACACTTTCCCCTTCTTTCTCTCTTTCCTGCCACCATGTGAAGAAGGTTCTTGCTTCCCCTTCATCTTCCTCCATGATTGTAAGTTTCCTGAGGCTTCCCAGTCATGCTTCCTGTTAAGCCTGCAGAACTGTTAGTCAATTAAACCTCTTTTCTTCATAAATTACCCAGTCTCAGGTAGTTTTTTACAGTAGTGTGAAAACTGATGAATATAATTCCTTCTTCAGAAAAAGTCCTTGCGTGATGTTTACTCTTCTCCTTATATCTCATGATTTAAATACTATGATACAAAATTAACAACACTTAAATACTAATATAAGTTCAGAAAATCTTGTTACATGATAAAAGAATAAGAGAGGAGTGAAAACAAAGATCTTTGCTTACTATATGCATCTATACACGTGGACATATTCTTAACAAAATAGGGAGGAAATACTCATAACAGTTTGTTTCTGTAACTGGTTACATGGGCATAGCTGGTATTGATAAACTGCCGTCTTCTACTACCCATTCTGTATTCTCTTTGCCTTCGATAAGCACCTCACTGGTCATGATTTTATGTGTGTGTGTATATATGTATGTATGTATGTATGTATGTATGTATGTACACATGTATTTATTCTCTGCATCATATGATAGTCATGGTTCTTTACCTGGAGTTACCTAAACCTTCATTCCTGAAGAGCCTGGGCTGTTACTTGTCCTGCCTAGATTGGTTTGTTGTAACTTCCAATTGACCTTAATCACAGGGTATGGTAGTACTAAGAGGCACCCTAGGGGATCTTCTGTATTCCAGAAGATCTTCCTTGCCTCCACTATGGAGTAGTAGTCCAATTTCCCATTGGTAGTCTGGATCAGTCACCGCAGCCAACACCGTAACTCCCTGCTTAGCCTGTTGACTCAGAGGCATGAGGAACCCCAAGGGGCCAAGTGGCATCCTTATCTTCTGGTTGAGTGGAATCATTGTTGTGTCTCCTGGCGGAAGCACTCCTCACTCTGGAACTAAGACCTCTAGGCCAGCAGAGCTAACAGTCATGGGAACGGGAAGCAAAAATTTTGCTAGTGGGTCACTAGGAGTAATGGTGAGTAGTGCCATTTCCATTCCTGACCCTTGACTCCTGGACCTGTGAATCCCGGCTGTAGGAGAAAGAGCATCATATGTTGGACATTGATTTAGAGCACATACAACCTTCTGAAGAACCTTGCCTCAGCCTGCAAGGCATTGTCACCTAGCTGGTGCTGTAACTGTGACTTCAAAAGGCCATTTCACTGTTCTACCAAACTGGCTGCTTCAAGGTGATGAAGAACATGGTAAGACTAGTGAATTCCACGAGCATGAGCCCACTGCTGCACTTCTTTGGCTTTGGGTGAATTCCTTGGTCAGAAGCAATGCTGTGCAGAATGCCATGATGGTTAATAAGGCAATCTATGAGTCCACAGATGGTAGCTGTGGAAGAAGCATATCCATATCCAGAGTGTCTATTCCAGTAAGGAAAAAACACTGCCCCTTTCACAATGAAGGTGCTACATTGTAATCAACCTGCCACCAGGAGGCTGGCAGATCACCCCAAAGAATGGTGCCATACTGGGGACCCCATGTTGATCTCTGCAGCAGGCAGAGTGGTCACTCAGTGGTGGCTGTAGCCAGGTTGGCATTGGTAAGTAGACGTCCATGTTGTTGAGCCCATGAATAGCCTCCATCCCTGCCACCATGACCACTTAGATCACGAGTCCATGACAGGGGTGGCTGGGGAAAGAGGCTGACAAATATTCACAGAACAGGTCATTTTCTACCCCTGATTATTTCAGTCCTCCTCTGCTGAGGTCACCCTTTGGTAGGCATTGATATGGAACACAAATATCACTTCCTTTGCCAGCTCAGAGCAGTCTATCCACATATCTCTTCCTCAAATTTCTTTGTCACCAATTTTCTAATCATGTTCCTTCCAAGTCCCTGACCTTCTGGCCAAATCACTGGCTATAGCCCATGACTCAGTATATAATTGCACATCTGGCCATTTCTCCTTCCAAGCAAAGTGCACAACGAGGTGCATTGCCCAGTGTTTTGCCCATTGAGAAGATTTCCCTTCACCACTGTCATTCAGGGACATCCCAGAAAGGGGCTATAGTGCTGCAGCTGTCCACTTCCTGGTGGTGCCTACATATCATGCAGAACCATCTATAAAGCAGGTCCTGGTCTTCTCTTCCTCTGGCAAATGACCATGGGGTGCAGGCAAGAGAGAGAAGGCAGCATAGCAGGAGTAGGAACCATAGGTATTTGGGCCACTTCTTCATGTAACTTACTTATGCCTCCAGGACCTTTTCTGGCCCAATCACATATATACACCGCTTCCATTTTATCACAGTGTGCTGCTGTGCATGCCCATCTTTATGGTTGGGTGGCTCAGATCACACCCAGTTCACGATGAGCAGTTCAGATTGCATGGTAACTTGGTGGCCCCTCATCAAGTGTTTCGTTTCTACTAACATATAGCAGCAGGCCAAGAGTTGTCTCTCAAAAGGATAGTAGTTACCTGCAGGTAGTGGCCGGGCCTTTCTCAAAAATCCTAAGAGCCTTCACTGTGATTTACCTATAAGGGCCTGCCAAAGGCTCCAAACAGCATCCCTATCGGCCACTGACACCACAAGCACCATTGGGTCTGCTGGGTCATATGGCCCAAGGGGCAGAGCAGCTTGCCCAGCAGCCTGGATCTATTGCAGAGCCTTCTCCTGTTCTGACACACTCAAAACTAGCAGCTTTTCAGGTCACTTGGTAGATGGGCTGGAGTAACACACCCAAAGGAGAAATGTGTTGCTTACAAAATCCAAATAGTTTCACTAGGCACTTTTTTAATTGTAGGAGGGGCCAGATACAACAACTTATCCTTCACTTCAGAAGGGATATCTTGACATGCCCCATACCACTGGACCCCTAGAAATTTCACTGAGGTAGGAGGCACCTAAATTTTGCTCAATTTATTTCCCATCCTCTGATATATGAACATCTAACCTATAAGTCCAGAGTGGTTGCTACTTCATGCTCTCTAGGCCCAATCAGCATATTGTCATTGTGAGAAATAAACTTACCCAACCAAACCCAAAGAATGGACTCAGAGACCCAAGGAATAGCAAAAGTGAGACTTTTAATGACAGTCTTGCAAGATTGAGTGTCTGATAAGCAGGCACACCCAGCACAGTTTTAACAAGCACTTTATCCCCTAGTGTGTAGGTCCCTCCCCCGGTTCCCTAAAGGCTGAGTACTATGGGTTTACAATCTTCCTGGACATCGCCTATTGATTGTTGGGTAGGGGCTTTAGGTGTTTTTTATTAGGGTTGTCTTGCTGCATTTTGTTGCAGCCCACAATGCACTACAATCCTTGTTAGCTCCCCTGAGCTTATAAGTAAAATACTTAACTCTTTAAGTATTTGACTTATGACCTAAGTAGCTGGGCAGGCTGATAAGAATACACAAAGAGAGCTATTTTGCAGGCTAATAAACTTTCATCTTAGACTAAACTTTTTTTGGTTTGGGTGAGGGCAACTAAGGGCTGGGGGGGGCGGGGTGGGCACAACAAGCAGGCATTGGCTATCTAAGCAGGGGCATACTACATCCTGTTTCTTCTGTAGTTTTGCTGACCTAAGCTGATTTAAGGCACTTTGTCTTGGAAATGGATCACTGTATACATAAGTTCCTTCAGTCATCAATATAGTGGACCAGTGTGATATCTTATTGAAGGGAAAAGTGATCAAGATTCCTGAAAACAATTGTGACATAGGCTAGAGAACTGATATACCCCTGAGGTGGGAGAGTGAAGGTATATTGCTAGCCTTGCCAGCTGAAGGCAAACTGCTTCAGGTGGGCCTTCTGGACAAGGATGGAGAAAAAGTCATTTGCTAGATCAATAGCTGCACACCAGGTATCAGGAGATGTGTTAATTTCCTCAAGCAATGAAATCACAACTGGTACAGCTGCTGCAATTGGAGTCACCACTTGGTTAAGCTTATCATAATTCACTGTCATTCTCCAAGAGCTATCTGTCTTCTGCACAGGCCAAATAGGAGAGTTGAAGGTGGGAATCACCATTCCTGCATCTTTCAAGTCCTTGATGGTGGCACTAATCTCTGCAGTCCCTCCAGGTCATGTTTTTGATTTACTATTTTTGTAGGTAGAGATAGCACTAATAGCTTCCATTTACCCTTTTCCATCATAATTGCCTTCACTCCACAGGTCAGGGAGCCAATGTGAGGATTCTGCCAGCTGCTGAGTATGTGTACTCCAATTATGCATCTGGAACTGGGGGAATGACCGCTGGATGGGGTCAGGGACCCCCTGAGTCCACTGTAAATTGGATCTGAGATAAAACTCTATTGATCACCTGACATCCATAAGCCCCACACTAACTGGTGGGCCATGGTGACATTTCAGGTCTCCTGGAATCAATGTCAGTTCAGAGCCAGTGTCCAGTAGTTCCCAAATTGTCTGTTTATTTCCCTCTCCCCAGCACACAGTTACCATGGTAAAAGGCCATAGATCCCTTTAGGGAAAGATGGGAGAAAGATGAACAGTATACATTTTTTGTAGTCTGCCAGAGTCCTTCCTGGAGGGAACCCAGCCTCTCCTTCACCCAAAGGGTTCTGGGTCTATAAACTGGCTCAAGTCTGGGAATTCATTGAGGAGCCACGACTCTCAGTTTTTATGATTTGAGTTGGACTTTTGTGCAGTTGACCTGAAAGTTTTATGCTTATACAGATCAGGTAAGAATTTAGTAGGCTTCCTATCTATTTCACTTTATTTATTTATTTATTTTTATTTTTTTGAGATGGAGTCTCCCTCTGTCACCCAGGCTGGAGTGCAGTGGCGCAATCTCGGCTCACTGCAAGCCATTCTCCTGCCTCAGCCTCCCAAGTAGCTGGGACTATAGGCGCCCGCCACCATGCCTGGCTGATTTTTTTGTATTTTTAGTAGAGATGGGGTTTCACTGTGTTAGCCAGGATGGTCTCGATCTCCTGACCTAGTAATCTGCCTGCCTCGGCCTCCCAAAGTGCTGGGATTACAGGCTTGAGCCACTTTGCCCGACCCTATTTCACTTTTAGAAACACATGATTAACTAGCCAGTGCCATAGATCTACATGAGTCAGACCATTTTGATTGTTGCTTTGCTCTGCTGTACCTTACAGTAACTACATCCACCTTGCCTTTGACAGTTGAGTGCTGCCACTTGGCCCCTGCCACCCCAGGATCCAATTATCCCCATAGCATTTAAGTTTCCTAATTGAGTGACTGAGGTTCCCACTGTAAAGTCCAGCCTACAGAGAAGAGCAATCGCGGAGCTCTTCAGGGATGCTGGCACTCCCCCCAGAAATCTGTTTCTCAAGGTTTTGGTGAAAGGCCAGTCTTCTGGACCCTCCTAGTGTGTGGGAGTTGGTTTTAAGTGACAAATCCACTCTAGCATTCCAGCCTCCCTAAGCCTCTGGATCCCTTCCTTTAAAGTAAACCAAAGGAGATCAGGCATCTCCAACACAGTCATGGTGGACCATCTTTTGACCCACATTTCAGCCAACCAATAAAACAAACTGAGCCCCTCCCCAAATTCCCTGCGCTGCAGCATTAACTGCAGAATCTCTGCTCAGTGGGTCCATATCAATAAATTCAGTCGGCTCCCTTTATGTCTCTGTTAGTCCATACCCTTAATATCCATTCCCACACATGTTCCCCGAATTTCTGCTTGTATAAATTAGAAAACCAAAGTAGTTCTTTTGGAGTGTAACCACCTCCTCATGGGGCACACTGTGTACCTCACCTGTAGGGGCTGCTGGGACTTCAGTCTAGTTACAGTAGGTCTAGAAGGAAAGAGGGTTGGTGGGGGCGGGTCCAGAGATTCAGCACTGTCTTGCCTGGCAACTGGCTCAGGGGAGGCTGTGAGTCCCATCAGAGTTAATCTCCTCAGGCAGAGGTGGGATTTATTTCTGGGATAGGGGAGGTCACTTTTAGCAAATAAGACTCATCAGAATTTCTGAGCTCAATGTCTCTAGCCTCATCAAGGTCTCCCCACGTTTCCCCATCCCAAATTTCTGCAAAGCTGAGACTCAGCTTTCGTGGTAATTCAGTCAATCGAGGGACAAAGGCTTGTGTTTGATTTTCAGCAATTTCAGCCCTGTGGCTACGGGAGAGAAGATTCTGACCCAGGGCACATGTAGAAACTCAGGTCATTTATGTGAATACCGGAGCTCACCCCTTTCTCTCATCACTTGGTTCAGCCGTGCTAGGAGCAACCAATGAACGTAGTATATTCTTTGGTTTTCCTCAAATGTTCAAACGTATCAGGTATAAAGTCTCTAAATTATTTGCCTTTTATAAGTGGTGAATTAGGAGTATGGATGTATTTACTTTGCATATTTACAAACAGTAAGCACATGAGCTATCAGTGCTCTCTGCGCTATTAGAAGTAGAGTCTCCAGCATTTTTAGTTCTAAACAGGTTAGAGAGCCAATTCCAGAAACTCCAAAACAAAAAATTAAAATTGTTTCCTCTAGAACCACTCCTGGTACCAAAATCTGTATTAGCCAGGGTTCTCCAGAGAGACAGAACTAATAGAATATGCATAGCTAGATAGACACATGGGAAGGGATTTACTTGAGGGTTGGCTCAACCCTTCTAATTAGGGTTGGCTGAGAAGTCCCACAACAGGCCATCTTCAAGCTGAAGACCCTGGCACACTAGCAGCATGGTTCAGTCCAGGTCTGAAGGCTGCAGAACCAGCGAAGGTGTTGGTGAAATTCCTGGTCCGTGGCCAAAGGCCTGAGAACCAGGGGATGGATTGGGGGTGGGGCACTGGTGTAAGTTCTGGAATCCAAAGGCTGACAAGCCTGGAATTGTCCAGGGTCAGGAGAGGCAGGGTGTATCCCAGTTCCAGCAGACAGATCGACACAGTCACCTTTCCTGTTTTTGTCGTGTCTGGGTCCCCAGCAGATCGGATGTCGCCCACGCACACTGAGGGTGAACCTTCTCCACCTAATTCACTCAGGCTCAAATGCTAAATTCCTCTGGAAGGATATACTCCAAAATACTACACTACCAAGTTTTTAGGTATTCCTTGATCCTGTCAAGTTGGCGCCTCAAATTAACCATCACAGTGTAGGTGACTGGCTAAATAAACTGTGGTACATCCGGACAATAAAATGTTATTCAGCGCTAAAAGGAAATGAACTATCAACTCATGAAAAGCCTGGGAAGAACCTTAAATGCGTATTATTAAGTGAAAGAAGCCAATCTGAAAAAGCTACATATTATATGATTCCAACCACATGACATTCTAGAAAAGGCAAAACTATGGAGACAGTAAAAAAATCAGTGGTTGCCAGGTTCACAGGGAGGGAGAATAAATGGATGGATCACAGAGGATGCTTAGGGCAGTAAAATTATTCTATATGACATGGCCATGGTGGATACATGTCATATATCTGTCCAAATGCATAGAATGTACAACACCAACAGTGAGCCCCAACACAGACTATGGACTCTGGGTGATGATGACGTGTAGGATATTGAGAGTGGGGAGGCTCTGTGTGTGTAGGGTTAAGGGGCATATGGGAAATCTCTCTACCTTCCACTCAATTTTGCTGTGAATTTAAAATGCCCTAAAATAAAGTCTCTCTTAAACAAAAAAAAAGGAGGGGGTGATGGTGTGTGCACATCCCCAAGCTCAGGACTCTGTGCTAGTCTTCTGAGCCTAGGCTCACCCTTCCCCATCTGCTCTCCTGGGGGCCAACGGAGTGGCCCAACACACATCTAAGCATCTACAGAGCTCAAAAGCTTCAGCAGCTCTTCACCCCTCCTAGGAGAAAACCCAAACCCTTGGGCATGGCATGGGGCATCCTTCACGGTGTGGCTCGCATTTAGCTGATGGGCCTTTCCCATCTCACGTCCCATGCTGTCACATGAGAAGGGATTTATTGGGGGGTTGGCTCAACCCCTCTAATTAGGGTGGGCTGAGAAGACCCACAACAGGCCTCAGTTTCCCCACTCCCTGACCTACTTCCCTGTACCCCAGAGACTCTGAACTTTGCCCATTACACAGGTCCAGGACAATGTCAGTTTGTCTTGTAGACTGAATTTTAAGTCCGAGATTTTTCTTGAGCTCATGTGCTCCAGTCCAGATTCTTTCCATAAAAGAACATGACAGGTGATGCCCTGGCAACCTGCAAGTCCCTCGGGTGGTCATGGTGGTCCAGGGAAAGGAGGCCTCCTTTAACATATGGGAGAATAGCCGGGCACAGAAAAGTTATGTAAGAGCATATCTTTTTAAAGCATACCTTTTAAACATTGTGAAAATTTGTCCAAAGACAAGGTAAAATGTCAGAGGCATCAGAGGATGTAAGCATTAAGAGATAAATAAAATGTAAACCCATGGGACAAACCTGAATTCTTCAGAGCAAGAGACAGACTTCTAACACACAGCATAGGGGAGAATGGGCCTCAGGGTGTGGCAACACCTCAACACTATTTCCTAACAGTTGAAGAAGACAATCAGGGGAGGTTTTCCTAGGAGAGGAGTTTTGAATGCACGTGAATCTGGCTCACTTTAGATGCAGATACCTCTGAGAATTTTTATTTATTTTGTTTTCACATCTACACTTATTTAATTTTCCAAAACTAAAATATAACCTCTTTTCCAATCACTAAATAAATGTGATCACTGTATTATAAAAACAATTGAACAATGCACAAGAGTATTTTTTTTAAAGTCAAACTGAAGTGCTATCACATTTTCGTGGCTGTCCCATGGCGTAAACCCTTCTCTGTGCCTATGCAATTTTACACAAATCACACTATAAATGATATTTAAAAACATATAGCTTTTTGTTTTTGTTTTTTTTTTGAGACAGGGTCTCATTCTGTCATCTAAGCTGGAGTGTAGTGGCACAATCATGGTGGCCTTGCCCTCCTGAGCTCGAGGGATCCTCCTGCCTCAGCCTCCCCAGTAGCTAGGACTACAGTCACAAGCCATCACATCTGGCTTTAGTTTTTAGCAGAGCCAGGGTCTCACGATGTTGCCCAGGTTGGTCTCGAACTCCTGGGCTCAAGTGATCCTCCCACCTCAGCCTCTCAGAGTGCTGGGATTACAGGCACGAGCTGCCGTGTCCTGTGATTCCTTGTTTCTTTTCTTCCTACTCCTCCCCTTTTCTGTACCCACTTTCACTCTATGCCTCTATGCAGTCTTTGTGACCTGCAGTGTGTCTGCACACACCTTTGTCCCTGTACCCACAATTACAGATGAGCAAGCGTGCACAGGTGCAATGTGCAAGCGCATCTTGCTCTTCTCTCTTACCAATGCGGGGTGGAAATCCCTCCCTGCCAGCCTGCGAGGTCTGATGAATACCTCCCAGGGGCTGCAGACTGCTCCATGATGCAGATGCAGAATCAATCTCTTTTCAATCTTTCCCTGTTGACAGGCCTTGCCATTATAAATTTAGTGTTTTATTTTTTGCCGCAATAAACATCCTTGTACATATATCCTTACTTATTGGCCCCAAAATGAGGGCAGAGAGTTCTTTTTCTTCCTAGGCCCTTGAGCAGGATCGGCCACATAGTAAGTTATCAATATCAGTGAAATGGTATATACACGAATAGCCATTCATTCTCCAAGCATTTTGATGTGTGTTTTCTCTTTGTACTTGGGCCCTGCTGCAGAGTCACAAATGAAGTAAATAAATAATTTAATTTCATGTGTAAATTAAATAGAGGCATATATTTATTTTGAATTATTAGAGGATTTCAATGCATTTTATGCCTTTATCCTTTAATGTGAATATGGAATCATTGGAAGAATTGTAATTTCATTTATACCACTCTCTTTATCCCAGGGACAATCTTCCCAATGGAGAGCACAGTGTCTCCACATCTTTGGGACAGAGGATCATTTGAAGCAGGATAAGCAAAGTATAAGAAATAAAGCTTTTTGTTGTGGGTTTTCTCAGAATGTGCAAAGTTTGTGGAAGCTCTCTAAACTAGACATCTGACAATAGAAGCCCACCAAGAGCAGCTTGACAATTTCATTTTGAAGGTCATCTGGTGACCTCCCTGAGTTGTTTCTGTCTCAGAATTGTGAAGGAAAGCAAATATACTCCTGGAATAACAGCGAGAAAAGAGAAGGCCCCTCTTTCTCCTGTCAGCACTGAACTGTCTGCCTGATTCCCCCCTCATACACCTGCTGTTGAAGGAGTCCCATCCCCTTCCTCACTCTGAAAGGAAGATTCAGAAGAAGGAAGTCATGCAGCCTGCACCCCTTGCTGGCCTCAGCCAGAAACAAACTCCCAGGTGCTTCTCTGACAGGCACTTCCTGACCCCACAGCATCTGACCTTCTTCTCCAGCCACCTCCTATGCTCTGCTGTGCTCCTCCTGGATCTACTCCTGGCCCATCTTCACCTCAAGGTGCCAGATGCAGCCACACACCAATGCCTCTGAGAGACCCACAGAGAGCTCTGTAGGGGATACTCCATGGAGTCATAGTAGGTCAAAGGCAGAACATCCTGAAAAGGTGATTTACAACCTTTTCTTCATGAGCTACAATATGCACGACCAGAAGAGAACTCCATGATGTCAGCGACCCCACAGGGGTTAGCAATGATGAAGGATAAAACAGAGAATGTATTTCTGTGTCCATTTGCCTCAGAACAAGCAGAGGAGGAGAGAGGAGTGATGAATCTTGAGGAGGAAAACATATCACTGAGAAAAACCAAATGACCTGTTGGCCCGCCTTTGGAGCCTTGAGAGGAAGAAAGCCCTGCTCAGCCCAAACATCTCACACTCACAGGCCTCTCTGAATACCCTGGGGACATATGACCTACTTCCCTGAGAACATGTCATAACAGTGAGTCTTTGGATCACTGCCAAACCCCATTCCTGTAGAGGAAGGTGACACACACTCCATACATCAGCTTCCTTTGAAGCATGGCATTCATTGTTTATGACATTTGTTCTGAGACAGAGGCCTCCTCAAAGGAGAGCCCAGAGCAGACAGTGAGACACAGGTGTCCACAGGCAAGGAGCCCAAAGTCTGGCTGGCATGTTGCCTTGGGCTTCAGATATGAGGTCAGGCACAGAGGCCTTTTCTCCTCTACCTGCTTGCCCTGGAAGATTCTCCACATTGAGTTGCCAGTTCCTCAAGTCACCCCTCTGACCCCCATGTATGAATGTTGCTACAGCAGCACAACTAAGCAGGGAATGATCTTAAAGACTGTCTAATCCCAGATCCATATTCACTCTTTGGTCCAATAACTTCGAAAACCAACCAGGTACTGGGCACTGCACTAAGCTCTGGATGTGCAGGGGAAGGGTGAGGAAGCTGGAGGGTCTTTCCTGAGGTCCAGTGAAGGAGATAGGCTTATAAACAGATCCATGCCACAAGGCACTCCTGGCCCATGACAGTCACAACGATCCATCCCTAGCCTTCTCTTCCTTTCCCCCATTATTTTGATAGAAGGTGCCACCATCCCCCCAGCTGTCCAGCCCACTGGGCGTCATTCTAGATGCCGCCCTCTTTTTCCCCACACATCTAAAGAACAGTCACTGATTCCTGATCTTCAGGCTTTCTAAAAATGTGTGGAATCTGCCCACTCTCTCCATCTCATTGCCACCTACCTAATTTTATGCCACTATCTTCTTTCACTGCAACAACCCCCTAGCTAGTCTCTTGCTTCCAGTCTTGTACCTACACCAGCCTGCTATCCACGTGGAGCCACAGAGATCTTTCAAATACACAGTTCCATTTGTCACTCTCCTGCTCAATCTCCTCAAATGACCTTCTATTATGGGCAAACTCCTTATAGGGCCTTCATGATCCAGTTTCTGCCTACTTTTCTAACCTCACTAACCTATCCATCCATCTATCCACCCATCCATCCATCCACTTATCCATCCATCCATTTATCCATCCATCCACCCATCCATCCATCCATCCATCCATCCATCCATCCATCCATCTGTCCGTCTGTCCATGTATCCATCCATCTGTCCATCCATCCATCCACTTATCCATGCATGCATCCATCCATTCATCCATCCATCCATCCATCCACATATCCATCCATCTGTCCATCGTCCATACATCCATCCACCCACCCACCATTTAGCCATTCAATCAATATTTATCAAGTATCTCCCAGAGGTGCTCATCCATCCCTGACTATCATGCTGCATGTGACACAACAGCTGTGGTCTTCCTCTTAATTCTCAGTCCTACTTTATACCCCAGTTCTGGTCCCTGGATTCTTATCAGGCCCTCTGAGCAGTAATATTCCCTGGACTTCAGTCCTTCCAGCAGCAGGACCATGATTTGCTGCCACTCTCCACCCTGGCCCAAAGTCAAAGCTTGGCCATTGGCTGACTCACATCCCTGACAGGAGCAACTTTGTGTGCCCTTAGGTTCTGTCGTGCACGAATGCCCCACTTGTTGGGCCAATGCTATTGCTTCTAATTAGACTTCCCAGCCCCAATGCCCATAGGAACTACTTCCTCCTCCTTCCACCCAGAGTCCACAGCCAGGTCAACCCACACACACTCATACACCATGCCCAATACTGCCACCCCAGCAGTGGGCACGGTCATTCCAGTCTGCCTGTCCAGCTCGTGAGGAACAGGCCTCCCTAGCTCTGTTCTGAGACTAGCAAATGTGAGGCTGGGAAGGTCCGGAATTAAGAGAGTTTGGAGAAGACCAACAAAATCCCCTTGGGAAGTGCTGACCAACTGCAGAATAAAGTAGTTGAGTCTCTCCAATACCATCTGCCTGAGCAAATGAAATCAGAGTCACCTCAGCTGCCCTGGAAGCCTCCTGCGCATTCCAGGCAGCAGAACTTCTGGGGCTTGGGGTGTTGGTGGGTGGAGCTTCCCCATGACCACCGCATTGTCTCACTGTAGGTGGGGTCTTCACCGACCTTCCTTCAACCTAGACTCAGAGGCAGGCCAGGAGGTCCCAGCAGGTAGCCGTCTCCCTCCTGCATGGGAGAAGACGACGGGAGAGTTCTCGCATGCACAAAGAGCTGCAGGAACTCATGGAGCCCCAGTGCCTTCCAGGCTGGTGGCAGAGACACTCTAGGAGAGGATTAGCAACCTACTCCTCAACTCGAGGGTTACAGGGAGTGTGAGAGACTGGCAGCCAGGCAAGTTTGGGGGTTCCTTATAAATAATTTTAAAAATCATCTTGAAACAGTCCAGACTTTTAGAGATGAATAAATACCACTGTGACGCTCAGAAAAACAAATTTATGAAAAGTTGCTATCGACAAGAGCACTTTTTACTCTGAACTACACATTTAGGAATGATTTCCTTACATGACCTCTGGAGTTTAAACAGTCTTACTGTTTTCATTAGACAGGATGTGTGGATGTCTGGCAGAGCTGGGAAGAGAAGAATAAAACATATGAAAACAGTGTTGGTGTTTCCATGAGATCAAAGAGATAAGAAAGTCACCGGTTTCCTGGCCCATGTGATTAAAATTGCTTCCGAGTCTCAACAGTGCCATGGTTTTATGATAACAGATGCGGCCCTGAAATTCCTGCTCTTGTATGAGTTTTTTAAATTGTGGTAATGTACATGTAAAATGAAATTGAACATTTCAACCCTTTTTGAGTGTACAGTTCAGGGGCATTACGTGCATTTACACTGCTGTACAACCATCATCACTACCTAGCCCCAGTACTTCTTCCTCTTCCCAAACTGAAACTCTGTCCCTCTTAAACATAACCCTCCATCCCTCTCTCGTCAGCCCCTAACACCCACCATTCAACTTTCTGTCTCTACAAATTTGACTACTCTAGGGACCTCATGTGAGTGGAATCATACAGGATTTGTCTGTGTGTGACTGGCTTATTCCACTCAGTATGTCTTCCAGGTTCATCCGTGTTGCAGCCAATGAGAGGAGCTCCTTCCTTTTTAGGACGGAACAGCATTCCATTGCATGTATGACCACATTTTGGTTATTCATTCATCCCTTGATGGACATTTTGTAGGATTTGGTTTTTAACCTAAAGACAAAGGATCAAGTTGAGTACCCACAAAGGCATAGCTTTGTTAGTTGATTTGCTTTATAAATCGAGGATGTCGTACAATTTAAAGAAAAACATACTTTAAAAATTTCATTTTAGACAGGTTGATGAACAGCACCCAAACCTCTGATCACCTTTCCTCAACATTCTTCCGTTTCTGATAGTGATTAGAGCCTCAGTTTGCTAGCAGATGGAGACAGATTCCTTGGTTCCCTGTGCTTAAACCATCTTCCTGGATATCACAGCTCTCCTTCTGTTTCTCTCATTCTCATTTCTCTGACATGGTGGTCTCCAGCTTCCTTCCATGGCAAGTGACACTCGAAACGCTCTTGACTGGACAATAGGAAGCTTGGCCTGCATTTCAGGGGAGGCTGACCTATTTTTTTTTTTCTATGAGATAAAAAGACATTCAGCTCTGCAGATAAACATCAATATTTTGCCTGTTTTCTTTGCCTTTTCCCTTACCGGTGACACAGTCTGGGCCACACTGATGAGATCAAGGGTTGCCCAACTTCTCACTGGTGGCTCTGCCCTGGGCTCAGCCCTCACCTGTCCCCTACTCTGCAAATCAGAGTGAGGGATTCGGGGCTTGTGGCCACAAACCAAGGAAGCCTGGATGTACAGATCGAGCCTTCAGGAACATCAATGGGAGCTTTAGTGAGATGGAGGGGGTGGGAGTTGTATTGTAGAAAGAGCAGGGGAATGGAGATCTGGAAGTAAATAAAAAACCAAGAATGGTTATTTCTTTCATCAATCAAGGTGGAAAACTGGCTGTCCAGAAACCAAGTGCGGCTAGGAAATGGCTCCTATTTAGCCTACCTGGTGTAAGATTTGTTTACATTCATTGTTTATATTTTTAAATTGTAGCATTTCACACAAAAATCTAGGTGCTCCACTTCTCTTGAAAAATCAGAAGATGTGCTCCTGTGAGCCCACAGTGGGCTGAGCCTGAGCAGGGCACCCCTGTGGCCGGGATAGGTGTTGCTCCCCTCGTCTCAGGCCCACCTGGCTCCCCTGGCTCATGTATGATGACACCTGCCTGACTCTTGCATTTGTGACACCTCCTGGGGCTACTGTGTCAGGGCCCAGAACAGAATGGACCCTCAATAAATAGGTGTTGCTCCCACAATTGCTAAATGGCAGCTGTTCAGCAATGCTGACATGGGGAAGGAGTAGGCAGAGGGGAAGTTTAATCTGAAGTTCTTGATTCTAACATTTGGAGAAATAGCCCTGCCAGCCCAGTGGCAGTGACCTTGACCTCAGATGCCACAGGGCCTCCACCTCCCACCAGGCAGGGAAGACTCACTCCACTGCTCTTCTCCATCCCAGGCGGCCTGCACATGGTTAGCACATCGTTCTCCAGGACACAGTACATCTAGGACAAGGCCCTGCCCTGCCAGCTTGGTGCCTCCTGCCCTGCTTGCCGTTCTGCTCTGCATGGACTCACTGGGGGAACCTTTCTTGTCTTCAAGCATTTTCTGGACACTACCTGCCTGAGTGCACTGAGGGTGCAGATGAGAAGGTACAACCCTGCCTGCAGGAAAGTCATAGTCTCCTAGGGGACACAGACAAATGAACTGGGTCACAGCACCTTGGGACGAGTGTCAAGGCAGACAACAGGCAGCTGGGTGCAATGGTGTAAGCCTGTAATCCCTACTACTCAGGAGGCTGAGGTGGGAGGATAGCTTGAGCCTGTGAGTTCAAGGCTAGCTTGGGCAACAGAGCAAGACGCTGTCTCAAGAAACGATGGACAATAGGCCTAGAACTTTACTCTGTCTCCTGACACTAAGACATCCATCTGGGACTCAGCTGTGTGTTCAGTGCCTGGCACCAAGCCTGCCCAGCAGCAGAGGTGCAGCAACACCTGATGAAGGAAGGAATGTGCTGGGTGCAGGGGAAGCAGGGGGACTCTGCCAGTGCAGGACAGAAAAGAAGTCCCTGGGGGCTTCCCAGAGGAAGGCAACTTGAATGAGAGGTGCATGCAGGGGACCAGCCCAGTGCACAGGTGTGGTCCATCAGGAAGGCTGTGAGCCTGCAGTACCTCAGGGATGGTGGCATGTGAGCTGTCCTAGGGGTTGGCTGGGCTCTGGTAGAACCCTCGTTCACTGGGCTAGGCAGGCTGGATTATTGTATGAGGGAGACGAGGAACTTCTGGGGTGTTTATTCAAGGAAATGCCAAAGTCAGAGCAGAGTGTTTAGAGAGAGGTCCTGGGATGGGTGTATAGGATGGGCAAGAACCTCGGCTGGGTGAAGCTGTCAGCCACCTCAGGTAGCTGGCATCCTCTTGCCTCTTCCTGTCTCCTGCCTCCACCTGCTCACATCTGCCTGCACCTGCCCGCACCTTGCTCCTCTTACCTCCTCTTGCCTCCTCCTGCCTCTACCTGCCTCCATCTGCCCACATCTGTCTGTACCTGCCTGCACCTGCCTCTTCCTGTCTATTCCTGCCTCCACCTGCCCACATCTGCCTGCGCCTGCCCTCACCTGCTTCTTCCTGTCTCCTCCTGCCTCCACCTGCCTCCACCTGCCCACATCTGCCTGCACCTGCCCACACCTGCCTCCTCCTGCCTCTCCTTCCAGAGCCTATCTCTTCCTTCTGCTCGTCTTGGCCCTGCCCCTGCTGGGCTCAGCTTGGGCCCACTTGCCCTAAAAGCCCCACCCCGAAGCCTTGGCTCATCCTGACCATGTGGAAGAGCAACCCAACTCCTTGGGTTGCTCTTTCGATTTCTGTGTATCAGAACTAGACTGGAACATGTTTTTTTTTTCTCCATGTATCCTCCAGCACACCTGCACCCAACTGGCCCTTCAGATTTGTGCCCAAATTGCTAACGACAGTGAAGAATCCTGTGTTTGGGCCTCTGGCTTGTTTTTATTCTGGAATAACTAGACTTAAAATGTGAGATCCCTGTTTGAAAAGTCACATACTTCATTCATCTTCCAAAGATGAAAACTAATATGCACTCGTGTTTGCCACAGCAGAATGGGAAGTTTGCTACAGCAGAACGGGAAGTTTTAAAAGTAAAGCATGATGAAAAACCAGAGGATTCCAAGATGAATTCTTTAACTGCAGGAATGATTCCCTTTTATTAGTAAGAAGAAAAATTTCTCAAGTCATGTTACTGAAAAAGCTATAACATGAACCACAAATGATTTCACTTGCTGAAACGTCTGGAAAAGGATTTCAATGGCATGTTATGCTATTTAAATGTAATGAATGATGAGGGTTAGTTCATATTCTTTGTTCAAAAGGCATTCATAAAATTTTTTTCAAAGGGAGGGAAAAATGTATCTGTAGTGGCCAGCTTTGCATGCTGGGTTCCTTGCGTTCTTCAGCGAAGATCTGGTAACACACATCCAAATTTACTCCAATGCAGAGTGCCCTGCTTCAGCGAAGATCTGGTAACACACATCCAAATTGATTCCAATGCAGAGCGCCCTGGGATTGTCAGGGTCCAGGCAGGGTCAGAGAAGAGAGACCTGGGTCCTGAGGATGAAGATATTGCCTGCTGGCAATCTCTGCTCTAAGAAAGGTGACTGGCACTGCTGCTATTTAACCAATTCCAGGTAGTTACAATAGCATTGATACTAATTTTATCAATTTACACACTCCCAATCTGTAGCAAAAAATATATATATATTAAGAAGTAATATCGATGTGAAATATGCCTTAAAGCTATAAAAAGTAATATCAATTCTAAAAATGTTTTGAATTGAAGAAAATACAAACTTATTTTTCAAAAAAAGTCAATTTTTGTTTATTCTGTCTCCCCAAAATTGCCCAAGCTAGCCTTGAACTCACAGGCTCAAGAGATCCTCCCACCTCAGCCTCCTAAGTAGCAGGAATCACAGGCTCACACCGCTGCACCCAGCTGCCTGTCGTTTGCCTTGACACTCCTCCCAAGGTGCTGGGACAGGGTGAGGGGAGCCCACCCTGTCAGCTCACTTGTCTATGTCTCCTAGGAGACTATAACTTTTTTTCTAATTGTTGACTCTATCCAACAATTAGAGTCCTGACTGATCAGTGAGAGCTCCCTGATTGGAAACAAAGAGTGTTTCAGTGACACAGCACACTCCCCCTAATTAAGGGGCTGCTATGCTGGCTCCTTTACAACGATTATCTCATTCAGTGATCTTTTTTACTTCTGTCAACTCCCTTCACAGGAAAGAAACTGGGTCCCCAGTACACAAGAGATTTTCCACACAGTCGTGGCAGCACTTGGCAAGAGGCAAGGTCTCCTGTGACCTTTAAGCCACATCACACCCTAATTGACTGCCATCTTGAAATATAAGGGAATAAATATTTTCCTTCTTTCTTTTTTTAAAAAATGTGACAGAGTGTTACCTACTTGAATTATTCTTACACCTTCATGAATATATCCAGGTCACAGGCCACAGAGATAACACACATGCATGTACACACACACACACACACCCCTTACGAGTAGCTTATTTTACTTTTATTTTTTTAAGACAGAGTCTCGCTCTGCCGCCCAGGCTTGAGGGCAGTGGTGTGATCTCAGCTCACTGCAACCTCAGCCTCCTGGGTTCAAGCGATCCTTCCACCTCAGCCTCCCAAGTAGCTGTAATTACAGGCATGTGCCACCACGCCCATCTAATTTTTGTATTTTTAGTAGAGATGGGGTTTCACCATGTTGGCCAGGCTGGTCTCAAACTCCTGACCTCAAGTGATCTGCCTGCCTTGACCTCCCAAAGTGCTGGGATTACAGGCATGAGCCACCACGCCCAGCCACAAGTAGCTTATTTTAAAAAGTATAAGCAAAAAAATTCCCCCTTTTCTCTACCGAGATATTGATTCTACCTGGATCAGAAACAACCCTGGGGCCTCTGTTTCTTCACGTGTAAAATGCCATCCCTGGTTCCAGCTCAGAAAATTCAGGATTCATATTATCAATTCCACTCATGGTTTAATTTGGGCAAGTGTGGAGTTGCAAATCACCTGATTTTCAACAATTCCAGTATGAGTGGATGGTACAGAGTACTGGAGAGGAATTTTAATCAAGTGACTCATGAAGAGATGCCCTTTTTTTCTTCCTAGGGGAGGAAGAGATGCAGATTTATAAAAAGCCATTATCATGTGAATAAATACAAGTTAAGCCACATTCTTGAAGGCTTGATGCCATGAATAAAATGATGCAGCTAGGTCACTGGCATCAACACCTTCACCTTGCATTTATTTATTGTCCAGGCATTTTCAGGAGTGAGAATCTCAGAGTTAGATCTGCAGGGAATGGAACTGCCTATGGAGCGAGAAGGACTGAGATTGGGGGTGTTGTAGAGTCTCAGATCTCAACATCCGTATCGATTCCTAGACAGGCCACCTTCACTGCAGCAAGAGTCTTTAATAAGGCCCTTTAGAGAGCAACAGCAACAAACAGCCATGTTTAAACTAAATTAGAATTAGAAATCCTCAGCTACTTGCCAACTAGACCATCCTCCAGGGGACGATGGTACTAAATATTCAGTGAGTCAGGATGGGAGGTTCTGGTGGGGGGTGGGTCACAACATCCACGAGCCCTGGGTTTCAGTCTCTTCAATAGTTACTACCATTAGAATAATTCATGACACCTCTCAGCCCCACGGACTCTCTGTAAAATGGGACAACACTTCCCTTATGGGATTACTGCAAGGGGGAAGCTGGGGATGCTGGAAGACTTTGTGATTCTAGAGCCAGATTCTCTAGAGCCAGGAGAGCCCAGGGCACCACCTTCTACCCCTATCTGAAGACGCCTGTGGAGTGGGCTGTCACTTCCAGACAGAAGCAGGTTGAGGCCCTGGAAATTCTGTGTCAGAAAGAAAGGCAAGGACCAGCGGTCCAGGCAAGCCAAGACACAGAAAATACACACTATTAATTAATACCATAACATCTATTCATAACAACATAAACAGCTCAAATTATGTCAAGTTCCAAAATATGTTTTTATTAAAAAAACCAGCCCCCAAATCCATACCCATTTATGAAACGTGACATAACCTTTGCTGTGGGGTTGCCTCTCCCGTGCTGTGGTGAATGATGTTTGTAGCTAGTGGTTTTGTCTTTTTAAAGTGTAAGATAGAAAATGGCACTGTCCCCCTTTACAAGATGACATCAACCCCTGGGATATCTTACAAATGGAGAGTGACTTCCAGATTTTAATAAGAAATGAAAGTTGTATCCCATTTGATGAATGAAGGGCTAGGCCACAGCTTGGAGACGCAGAGACGGTTTTTCCTATGCAGAATGCTTTGTCGTGAAAGGAGAGTGCATCCCAGAAGCTGCATGCCTGAGCTCAGAGGCAATCGTCACCTGCACATTAGGAAGGCACCTGGGGTGAGAGCAGAGGGAAGAAGGCCTCGATGGCAGACCCAGAGAAATCGCTGTATTTGCTTCACAGTTAGAGGAAGGAATCATGCAGCTCTGAGGCGTAGTCTAAATGTTTGACCCCTTTGCATCACCCCTTCCGGAAGCTTCTACCTTATGGTGGACTTCAGGTGGAGGGGTCCCTGTGAATGTCTGGGTTTGTAGCAGTGCTTGATGTGCCTGGGCACTGAGGGGACACGGCAGCCCTCAGGGAGGGACTGTTCAAAGACTGATGCCCCCAGCACAACCCTGGGAAGGAACAGGAAGCGTCATCAAGCCAGGGTACTCCGCAGAAGAGGTCAGAGAACGTGCCCTCGGGTGGAGACAGGGTCCTGCCAGGGAGATGAAAGGGTCCCCGCGGGAAGAAAGGGGAGCAAAGCATGGAGTTGCAGGGCCCAGATGCCGCTCAGGCTGGGAGGAGCTGAGTCACAAACAGCTGTCCACAGAGTGGCCAGCTGCGTGGAGACACAGTGGACATCCATCACCAATCTGGGAAAGGACAAGAAGGATCGGTTGCCCCTGGTAATGGGATTCAAGCCTGGGATGTGGGTTGGGCTGAAATGATCTCACACGCCCACCAGCGCTAGAGCCTGAGATGCCCTGGGGTTGATTTTGGTCACAAAAGCTCTGCTTACTCCTGACGCAACTGCATCCTGCCGCCAGCAAAGGCCACGTTTGCACCACGGGAGCTGGAAGCCCCAGCAGCCTGGGCAGTGGGAGGGGCAGAGAGCGGGCTAAGGAAGAAGCAGGGTGGAGCCCGGAGCCCACACCCGACAGACTCAGAGGGGACTGCTGGGGAAGACAGCACTGTCAGTCACGCGTCCTGGTGCCAGCCTCTCCATGGAAACGGGAGGAGAGAAGGGCAAACACAGATGGGAGCACCTGCTAAGAAAAGGGTTTGCAAATGCCACAGAGGTATGTAGAGGCACGGACAGGGATTGGGGAGGAGTGGAGGCTATGCTCATAGCGGGGGCCCCAAACGTCAGCAGCCCTTTCTTCACAGGCTTAAAAATGGAGGCTCCCAGGGGGCGCTGCCCCGAGAGCTGGAGGCTTAAGGGAACCCACCTCCTGAGGCCGTGGCTCACGGATGACCACCGTTCCATGGCTAGAAGGGTCATTCCTTCCTTCCAGCAAGTTCCCACGCACATATGCTGACCACCTCCCAGGTGTAGACAGTGCCCAGAGCCCCCAGGCACAGAGCGGGGAAGGCTCGGCCCCTGCTTCCCGGTGCTCCACAACCTCAGCAGAGCAGGCCAGTGGGGTGGCGGCGAGCTTCTCCTCCTTCCCCATGGAAAGGAGCATGGGGTTGAGGGCTGGGAGACTGGATTCTAACTTACTGTCCAGTGTCCACGTGTCCAGTGTCGAAGCCCCATCATCCCCCAAAGACGTGACTTATCCTTGGGGATGAGTGTGGCATTCTGGGAAACTCAAACCGTCACCGAGCTTTCTATGAAGTACTTAGGTTTTCCAATGTAGAGAGGTAGCCCAGCTCAATTTGAGGATAGCGTCTTACTTACTGAAAGGCAGATCTCAAAGCCATGTCCCAAAAGGCAGGGAGTCTGACTCTCTCTTCAAAGCAAATAGATATTCTAACACATGAAGGACAAGAATATCACCTTAATACAACAAGGTTCACATTCAGGCTCTCAATGGTGAAGCAATACAATGAACACCAGTGAGGGGTGAACTCCTCTGCAGATATGGTTGGTGATCTGCAACCTCAGTGAACACCCCTATAGTGCAAAGAAAAAAGGGAAATCAAACTTCATCTTTTTTTCCAAGATTGTCCTCTGCAAAGAACCTTCATTTCAGAAAGCCAGAAGTTTTCAAAACAACTGTGGGAAAGAAAGATGAGTGAGTTACAATCACCAGTTGTGTGTGTGTGTGTGTGTGTGTGTGTGTGTGCGGGGGGTGGGGGGGGAAGGGGGATAATGTATGTTTACAGGAGTTGTTTAGCAAGTGTCTGTGCTTTGTAGGTTACAAAGTATTTTCTTTGATATGACTTCATTAAATCTCAAATCGGGATTATCATGCCCATTAGGGAAATCGAGGTTTAAGGAAACCACAGGACTTCGGTAGGGGCCTGGAAAGAGAAAATTTAATCCAGACCTTCTAACTCCAAACTCCAAGCTCTTCCACTCCGCCACCTGGGGTGGATTTGTCAATCCCAGCTAAGAGAGGTCACCCTGGACAACTGCATGGAGGAAAATAATGATGTATGTTTAGCATAACTTTCTCTGTTAAATGCCAGGGAGCCTTAGATATATTCTTGATATTGTTATTAAATAGCTTTTTAATATTAATTTGTGATTATGTTTGCAAGGAAAGTCCTAGGAAACTTAAAATATGCTATACATCTGAGCACATTTTTATCGCACATCAGAATTCTCGCAGAGTTTAATTGGGCCCATGGTGTAAACAGTTCCTCATTTTCATCCAGAACGCGTGGCATGCTGTTATGTTTTCAGGAAAGAGAAAATTATCTTAATTTATGTAAAGAGTATTCCTAAAGATATGTATAACGTAGTCCACGAGGATTAAACACCAAATGTGTAAATATCACAAAATTATCTCAGCACATATTGTCTCTGAAATGGAAACAACTTTCTTTGCTGCAAACAGTCACTCAGGAGAGCCTTGAATTTTGTCATTTTGCTGTTTATGTGTGTATGGAGGGGGTGGTAGGCAGAATCCAAAAATGTCCCCCAAGATTTCCAGTCCTGTTTTTTTCCATCAAACAGTAATCCAGGTACCGTTGTGAAGGGACTTTGCAGATGGGATTATGTTTGCTAAACGGCTCACTGTAAGTAGGGAGATTATCCTGGATCATCCGGGTGCACCCTGTGTTACCACATGAGCCCTTAAAGGCAGACGAGGAGCAAGAGAGCCAGAGAGATGAGGGAGAAAGGGGGTCAGAGAGACTGGGAGCACATGGCGGGCTTTAAAGATGGAGGAAGGAGCCACCCGCTAAAGCATCGGGACAGCCTCTAGCTCTGAGGACCTCCCCCAGCCCACAGCCTGTGTGGAAGCTGAGACCTCAGTCCTACAACCTCAAGGAACTGCATTCTGCCAATACCTGAATGAGTTTGGGAGTCAATTCATCCTGAGCCTGTGGAAAGGCACATGACCCTGCAGCCCGTCAACTTCGTCAAGTGAGACGATGAGCAGAGAACCAGCTGGGCCAGGCCAGGCCCAGGCTTCTCTGACGGTGAGCCACTGAGTGAGTGGTACTTTGTCACTGCTGCGTGAGGAATCTGAGCAGGGAGTGGTGAGTGGGAGGGTGGCATGAGCACACACAGCTGCAAAAGAGCACAGGCGCCCTTCTCCACCCTCTTGTCTCTGTTGCTGCAGGGAAAGCAGAGTAAAAAACTGCAGCTGCAATGATGAGCCTGCGTGCCATGCGCAAAAGGCTGGAGAGAAACTCCGTGCAGCCCTTCTTCGCCACTGTTCTTACCGTTCCACCTGTGTATGTCTTCATTTCCCCAGAAGAACTGTACACATATGGAAGGGAACAATCTTTTTTTATAGCTCCTATACCCCAAAACATAAGCACTTAACATAAGTTTGCATATATTTGGCCACAATAGGCCAAATATAAAATTTAGGACATCCATTTATCGATAAAGCTAATTCTAAAGCAACAATATCAATAATTAACACATGGCAGAGTTCTTCAACGCGGCATGTTAATTTTCAATATAGACTTTGCGTGTAATTTGCTTTTTCAATGTTTTTTTCTTTTTGATTCGAGGAGGACAATCATAAGTTGAATTCAAATAAAAATAATACAGAACCACTTTCTGTGCCCTATATTCCTTCTTATATTCCTTAATAGAAGAACTGCAAAATAAAATTAATATATTCGTCATAAATAAGCTTTATGGTTCCAAGAAACGTTAACCATTGAAGACGGTATTGAAACTTGACTCAAAGAATGAGTGATGACTAAGTCAAAACTTGGCTGACCATATAAAAGGGTTCACAAAAGTCTTTTAAAAATATCCCAAATAGTTAAAAACCATTTTTGCTAGGAGATGAGTCCCTACTGGGAAGCTTTGATGAAAAAAATAGAGATTAAGGCAGAAAAATATATCAAGCCCATGGTGTTGTGCAGATAAACAGTAATAAAATGTGCATGATAAATGATGATAAAATACACAATCAGACTTTTGTCCTGCATTAAGAAAAAAACTCCTAATTCCTAAGGTGGAGTGGGGTCATTTTTCCGGAATATGTTAGTTCACATTTTCCCCACAACCTAGGATTCCTTCCATTTGGGTAACGATGCAAAGGGGGTGGTAGAGTTTCAGAAATCAGAATAGAGAAATGGCTTGCTGCTCCTGGGAAGGGGGCATAGGAATGCCCACACTTGGCATTTGGAAATCCCTCTTCATATACGAAAAACAGAAAGAAAGAAAGATGGGGTGGGAAATATTCTATCACAGGCCAGCTTCTGCCTTGAGGCGGACTTTGAGCAAAGTAGACGTGTCACGAGAAAAGGCAAAAATGTAAAGAACATTTTAAAGTCAGTGTGTCTTTCAAAGGTTCTTAATATTTTTTGGAACACGAATCCTTTGGGCCATTTAGGGAAACATCATCAGAATAATGCTTTTAATTGCATACAATAAAATATATAGCATTAACAACCCAATTTTAAAAATAGGCAAAAGATTTGAACAGATACTATTAAAGGAGATAAACAACTTTATATACAAATAAGGGCCTGAAAAGATACTGGACACTGTGAGTCACTAGGGAAATGCAAATTAAAACTGACATGAAATACTACTACTCACCTGTAAGGATGGCAAAAACTTACAAAGGAAAAAACAACTGGCGGGCCGGGCACGGTGGCTCATGCCTGCAATCCCAGCACTTTGGAAGGCCGAGGCGGGTGGATCACGAGGTCAGGAGATTGAGACCATCCTGACCAACACGGCGAAACCCCGTCCCTACTAAAAATACAAAAATTAGCTGAGTGTGGTGGCACACGCTCGTGATCCCAGCTACATGGGAGGCTGAGGCAGGAGAATCGCTTGAACCCAGGAGGCTGAAGTTGCAGTGAGCCGATATCGCGCCACTGCACTCCAGCCTGGCAACAGAGTGAGACTCCATCTCAAAAAAAAAAAAGAAAGTAAATAAATAAATAAAAAATAAATAACTGGCAATAGCAAATGTTGGCAAAGATGCAGAGCAACTGCTAGTGGAAAAGCAAATGGTGAACCCATGACAGAAAGTAGTTGGGAAGTTTCTTATAAAGTTAAACACACTTAACATGTGAGCCAGCAATCCCATCCTATCTACTTATTCATGTGAAATGAAAACCTAGGTTTATGCAAAAACCTACGTGCACATGTTACAGCCATTTTATTCATTAAGTGCCTCAAACTGAAGACAACCCAAATATCCCCCAACTGGGAAATGGATAAACAAACTGCGCTACATGCATACAACAGAATGCTACTCAGCCATAAAATGGAGTGGACTATTGATACACACAAGGATGTTTCTTAAATCCGTGTGCTAAGTGAAAGAAGCCAGACTCAAAAGGCTATAAATAATTCCACATATATTACATTTCAGAAAAGGCAAAATTACAAAGATAGAGAATAGATCAGTGGATACCAGGGTAGGGGTGGGGTTACGGGGTCTGACATAAAGGTGCATGATGACAGATTTTTTTTTTCGGGGGCAGGGTGGTAAAATGTGCGTGTCTCGATAGTGTTACTGGTTATACAACTCTGCATTTGTTAAAATTCATGGAGCTGTACGCCAAAATGAGTGACTTTTACTCCAAGCATGTAATTTAAAAAATAAAATCTAAAAACAATGCTTTTGTTTTCTTTCTTTCTTTTTTTTTTTTTGAGATGGAATCTGCCTCTGTTGTCCAGGCTAGAGTGCAATGGTGTGATCTCGGCTCACTGCAACCTTCACCTCGCCTCTCGGGTTCAAGCGATTCTCCTGCCTCAGCCTCCCAAGTAGCTGGGATTACAGGCACACACCACCACATCTGGATACTTTTTATATTTTTAGAAGAGATGGGGTTTTGCCATGTTGGCCAGGCTGGTCTCCAACTCCTGACCTCAAGTGATCTGCCTGCCTCAGCCTCCCAAAGTGCTAAGATTACAGGTGTGAGCCACCACGCCAGGCCTAAAAACAATGTTTTAAAGGCACAGAGGATATGTAGGATTACAAAAGAAGCCAATTACTTGGAAATAAAAGTGCAAATGTTTTCTCCATCTAGATTTGCAGGCCTTCTGAACTCTACCCACAAACTCTCAAGAGAACCCACCCGCTGCAGCCTGTGGCTCCCAACTCTCCTGCCTACGCCCAACAGGGAACTGGAGATCCGTGTTCCAGGGAACCCTCTGGAAACGTCACACTCAGTTAGCAGATTCTTGAGGGCGGTAACTATGGTTTTCAGATCTTTGTGTCCTCTGTACCTGGACCAGGTAGAGACTTGATAAATACCTGTAGTTGTTAAATAAATGAAATGTTTATCTTTGCTGATCTCTTAAAAATAAATCAGTTTTACCTACTTGCCATGCAACTCACACTTCCAAGTAATTTGCTTAAAATACTTTATTATATTAATATTAAGGATTTACATAATAATTCAGATGTATTAAGGGATATGTAAGTTCACTATTTACACAGCATACATCATGGAAGACATTAACCTGAAACATTACAGTTGACTGAACCTAATTACATAAGCCGCTGTGAATGCAAAGTACCCCCTAATTTTATTTTACAATGCATATTAAACTCATTCCTCCAAATACAATGGTTTCATATTGTAGCTTGAAATGTAAACCAGTCCAATGTTTAATTTTGCTTTTAAGATTAAGTAGCACGTGTGTAATTTAAAAGTGACTTGAAACAGCAAGCAGTGTCACTGGGCTTACAATTAATGAGGTGTTGTCAATTGCAAACAAATTGAATACATAAAGCTGTTAACAACAACCTCTGTACTTAACAGACATTCGCTTTCCGTAGCTACACAGCTAATCTTTGTTTTCCTGTGTGAAAGGCAACTGACCATGGCCTTCGTGTCTGACATGTTGTCAGTGTTTTGTTCAGCTACAAATATTGGGCTGAATGAAGATTGATATAAAAATGAATGCTGTGATGTTTTTCTAAGTGAATTCATCAATGAGGCCTCATCTACCAGTGTGCTTTCCAAGATGTTATTTGGAAGGTAGATATAAATTTCCAAGTAAACACCTCCAAGTTTGTACCCACGGTACGATGTTTGCTGTTCACTCAATCAGCGTTGTAGATGAGTGCAGGATTCCAGATAAGCCTATGAGTCTAACCCAGCACAGCTAATCTGTCATCCATCCAGGAGACATGAGTCTAGGTGCATGGAATTAAGCCATTAAAGCTATGCAAAAGGGGAAATGAACTGGCACTGAGCACTTCCGAAAGAAGGAAGGATACATCAATTCAACCAACGGTCCCTGTACATTTGAAAACAGTAAAAGAATTACATATCTGCATTAAGTTTCCTAGTATTTCCTTCCAGCTCAGGAATTCCAAGCTCCAAGGAAACAAACACAGGCCTGTTGATAGCAAACAAGATTTACTGAAAGAGGGAGCAGGACAGGAAACAAGGGCACAGAGATGACCAGATAAACAAAACAAAAACTCATCAGAGAACGTTTCTGTGTTAAATTAAAGGAATTTTAAAGTCTGTTTGGATGCTGCATGAGACAGGCTGGCCAGATAAGCGTAAACAGTGAACACTGATGACGGGAGGTTTGTGAGTCATCCACTTTACCCCTCTTGAAGTTTTGCTTTAACTATAAATCTGACGGTCACCACTAATGCAATTTACAATCTTGAAGAAAAAAAGCAAATCAGGGTTCTTATCTCCAGGAAATCAATATTCTCTCTAATAGTTTTTGAAGAGTGCATCAATTGTGTTAGCCAAAACACGATGATGATTTCTGTGTTTTATACTTAAATGCAATATGAAGTATGGAAAAAGCTGTTTAAGAGAAAGCCATCATGCTTTCAACAATACTGTACAATAATAATAAATAATGAGTCATTCATTAAAACGCACCAGGTAAATAGGTATTAGTATTCTCTTTTAAAAGTACAATCAAATCAAGAAAGTGATTCCCTTTCACTGATACGACTAAACTACCCACTCAAAAATGTTACTTTCTGAGTTTTCTTCAGCTGTGTATTTTACTCAAAGACGTGACAACCTCCAAATCACAGTCTGCAATTCCAGAAGGTGGCACAAAACTAGCTGCCCCAATTCCCAGGCAGCACCCCCTCCAGGAGGCTCCTCTCCACCAGGAGGGGGACTGTTCAGGTCTGCAGAGATGCCCTGGGTTGGGGAGACAAACTGGGGCTTGATCCCAGCTCTGCTACCCTCTGGTTACATGGCCCTGAACAACTTAGTTTCCATCTCTGAGCATTGGTTTTGCTAACCATAATATGGGCCCACATCTTACATACATTAAAACTGAGAAAACTCAACCCCGCTAAGTGGATCCACCGTTACCCACTATGCCCTCTCACGGGGAGTGTCTTGCCACATTGAGTAGGATTCTGGTGTTTAAAGGAATACAAGCCAGTACTTCATCTGGCATCAGCCAATGATAGTTGTGTGTTCCAATGCTGGAGGAAAAAGTAGCCGAGTTAGACATATGGAGAAATACGCTACTGTTCAACATGCTATCTCCCTAATGGTGAGCGAGAACCCAACCCCCGGGGGGGTGGGGGGCATCCAGTGTACCTGCCTGCCATTGTCACTCTCCAGTGTACCTACCTGCCATTGTCACTCTTGGATTAAGAGAGACCTGGCGCAGTGGCTCATGCTTGTAATCCTAGGACTTTGGGAGGCCGAGGCTGGCAGATCACGAGGTCAGGAGTTCGAGACTGTCCTGGCCAACACAGTGAAACCCCATCTCTACTAAAAATACAAAAATTAGTCAGGTGTGGTGGTGCACACCTGTAATCCCAGCTACTTGGGAGGCTGAGGCAGGAGAATTGCTTGAACCCGGGAGGCAGAGGTTACAGCGAGCTGAGATCACACCACTGCACTCCAGCCTGGGTGACAGAGTAAGACTCTATCTCAAAAAAAAAAAAAAAAAAAAAAAAGAGAGACAACTCTCTTTCCCTTGGTCTCTCTCACTTCCCCTCTTTCTCCCCTCTGGTCTTTGATTGTGACAGCAGCTTCCCAACTCGTCCCCTGTCTAGTTCCTCCCCTGCTAGGCCTCTCCTTTCCTGTGGCCACCATGACTACTTCGGACACACAGAGCCCGTCGCTAGACCTGGTGGAGCAGAGTCTAAACCTCTCAGGCTTGCTCCTCACGCCCACACCAGCCAGCCTCCCAGCTTCCTCTCCCGGCATGTTGTTATCCAGGAAATGTGAAAGCAACTCTAGGAAACCGAACAAAATACCTCCACTATATATAGTCTCAAAGCTCCTCACAGAAGAAAAACAGAAATGTTGGAGGTGAATGTCCAAATGTGCTTTGCCGCAGAACAACTCACAGCGCCTGCTTCTTTGCTCATTCAGATCCTGCCATTCTTAGTTTTAAAATATGCTCATATTAAAACAGCCTTGCTGGTAAGAATAAAATCATACATGCTCTTTAAAATTTTCAACAATCTGTACTCCTTGCAAAAGACAGTTGATTACAGTGGAGATTTAAAATGAAGGAAAAAAAACTCATTGTTTTTTCATTCTGCATGAGAGGCTGCAAGCAGCTTTCTATAAAGTAACATTTCCTCACCGTGAGCAAAAGGGAAAACTTAAACACTGGCTACTCTGCCTTGAGAAAACACAATAGACTCCTAATCTTGAAAGAAATAGTTAAGAAGTGATCATTTGTTCTCTAAAAAGATTAGCTGCTTCACAAAAGGATTAGCTATGGTCTTCTGAAAGGTATTAAGCTTACCCAGTGTATATAAAGCAAATTCCAATTAACATAACTTTTCAGAAGTATGTTAATACTGTAATACCAGGTATACTTGTAGCCAAAAATGACACTTGAGCTCAGTATAGACAGGGTGACCTTTTGTCCTTTGTGGGCTGGTGAGGTGCCCTTTACCTATCAGCTGCTGCTCCAAAGTGCTCCACCTCCCAGGGGAGGTCCTTCCTGTTCACTCACATTCCCTCCGCCAAGCAGTTAGGATTTGTCAGGGGGTGACACAGCCTCCAACCATCAATCCTACCCAAGATGTTGGTCTTTAGGGTGATAGCCCCAGGGATGCTTTGGAACTGTTGCAGAGGCCACAGCTGGAAGGGCCTAGCAGGCTCAGTGGCCGTGGACCACAGGCCACATTCTTACTAAAAGCTTCCTGTGGCCTGGCCTCGACCATGGTTCGGGCTGCTAGCTTCCTGGGCTCCTCCTTGTTTTCTGAGCCTCGTTCTCCAGCTTCACTATTGATTCTGAGAACTCTGCAATAGCCGTCTGCCAAGCTCCCTTTCTCACTAAGTTAACCAGTCAGATCCGGAATATTGCCGGGAGCCACAACTAATCCACCTGGGGTCATAAAAGAATGAGGATCCCTCACCCATACATACTGTTTGGAAAGAGCCAGCCATTCTTTCCTGAAGGAATAAGGCTAAATCAGGTGACAAATAGGATGTCAAAGAAACAGCAGAATACAGCTTCCCAGGCTAGGTCCTAAAGACACTGTAACGTCTTTCTTGCTTTCTCCTGGATCACTCTCTCTGGGTGAAGCCAGCTCCCAGATCATCAGGACACAGACATAGTCCTGTGGATAGGTCCATCTGGCAAGAACTGAAGGCCTCCTGTCCATGGCCAACATCCTCCAGCCATGGAAGTGGATCTTCCAGCCCAAGCCAAGCCCTCAGGTGTGCTGGCTTCAGGCAGGTAAGATGGGGCAAAATTGCCAACCTTGCTCTAGAGCTCAGAAAACAGAAGACTGTGCTGAAGATTGAGTTAGCATAGTTCATAGGAACAGCCTCTGCAGTACCTGGGAATGCGCATTTCCAAGTATCCCAGGGAGCTCCAAATGCCTCTGCTTAAAATAGAGCTGGTACCAATGTCTGAGGTTTTCTTGCTTTGCTTATTCATTACAATGTCCGCTTTCTAGAAAGCTCAGCTACTTCAATGCTCCATAACTTCTAGATTTTAAAATTATACATTATTGAGAGTTTGCAGAAAAGATACAAATGCCAGGTTATATGGGTCAATTTTTCTATATTCTGCAGCCCAGTGGGACCTTATTGAACATTAAACTGGGTTATCCCAGTTAATCTTGTAAGTTTTTATTATTGGGTCATCAGATATTCCTTGAGTACAGTGAGGGAAGTTGGGCGGAGGGGAACACATTGACTGTTACCTGATGGTAAAAATCCTGCTGACAATCCCATGTCTGCCTGATCTTGTGGTCTTAAAACAGCTCACCTGGCCAGATGCAGTGGCTCATGCCTGTGGTCCTAGCACTTTGGGAGGCCGAGGTGTAGGCGTAGGATCTTGAGATCAGGAATTTGAGATCAGCCTGGCCAACATGGCAAAACCCTGTCTCTACTAAAAATACAAAAATTAGCCGGGCACGGTGGTGGGCGCCTGTAGTCCCAGCTACTCGAGAGGCTGAGGCACAAGAATCACTTGAATCCGGGAGGCGAAGGTTGCAATGAGCCGAGATCGCACCATTGCACTCCAGCCTGGGCGACAGAGGGAGACTCTGTTTCAAAACAATAACAACAACAAACAAGCTCACCCACCTTCGCTTGCCCTCCCTGCTGAAAACAGTCATGCCTGTCACCCTGTAACTTGTCCCTATTTCGAGCACAAACTCTTTCTCTACAAAAAAGCTTAAGAGTTTGTTCTCTTGTGTTCCTTTCACTTGTTCACTCAGTTTCCCAGAGACATCTTCTGCCACGCACCACGGTTAAGTTTATTTGTATGCACCTTGACACACTATTTAAACCTCCACCAAATGTACCCTGGACTCATCATGGATATTTTCCAGCTTAAGCCTTCTGTGGGGACATCACTCCCCAAAACCCAGACCAGACATGGAAAAGCAGCATTCCCAGCTCTCCCTGGATCTGTTCTGATCCGTCAGGAGCCTCAGCTTCCACCAACCAGACATCAGGCAGTGGGAAATGTACGCAAGATCCTGACAGAGATACCCGGAAGTAAACTGCATGTGGTTTGAATCCTGTGTTAAAGGAAGATTGTGTCTCCACACTGGGCTGGATGATATCTTGATAGAGTTTCTGTCAAAACAGAAGCTCTCCTTGGAGCCTTTAAAAATAATTCAAAACTTTGGGAGGCTGAGGCGGGTGGATCACGAGGTCAGGAGTTCGAGACCAGCCTGACCAACATGAAACCCAGTCCTTACTAAAAATACAAAAATTAGCCAAGCATGGTGGCGGGCGCCTATAATCCCAGCTACTCAGGAGGCTGAGGCGGGAGAATCACTTGAACCTGGGAGGCAGAGGCTGCGGTGAGCCGAGTTCGCGCCACTGCACTTCAGCCTGGGCAACAGAGCAAAATTCCGTCTCAAAAAAAAAAAAAAAAAAAAAAAAATTCAAACTGGTTTTCACATCAGGATCAAAATAGGCAAGCGATTCCATTATGAGGTCCTTCCCAGACTTGTAGCACTCGCTCTGGATAGCCAAGACTCCTGGGGCCAGGTCAGGGTGTCCCCAGCACTCTGTCTGCTTCTGGGAAACCTGCCCCACCCCTCACCTGATAAGGTGATTGGATTATCTCTTTGAACTTGGGCAACAACAGGGAGAAAACACTGGACATTTCTTGGACTTGCTTTGCTATTACTCATGTCAAAAGAATGGCACGCCAGCCGCTGTGCCGGGCTGAGCACCAGCTCTCCAGGCCTCTGCCCGGGACAGGAGTGCAGGCTGGGAATGCTGCCAGAGGCTCAAGTTAGCCACAGCTGCCCACAGAGCTGCCACTGTTGCCACTAAGGGCTGGGGCTGGGGTCAGAGCAGTCCCTCCGCCAATGCTGAGGTCACTAGCTGAAGGCCTGAGGGAGGCCGAGCTTGGCTGGGTCTGGGGTTCTGGAAGACGAGGTCCTAAGAGATGAAGCTGAGGACGGGAAAAGCCAGAGAGGGCAGAGGGGGAGGGAGGATGGGAGCAGGGAGGGAGCCAGAGAAAGGAACCTGGGCAGAAATGGCCCGACAGAAGCCGCTGTGCCTGGGGCTCTCAGCCCACCCACCTTGGCATAGAGTTCAGTCCCCTTTCTATGTTGTGGCTGGGAACAGAGTGGCAGGAACACACATCTCTTACGGGTTCAGTGGAACTCTTTAGAAGAAGGCCTAGCAAAAGTGGTATCATGTGTGGCAGATGGGGTTCTGTGGAGCAGAGAGCTGGGCAACCACTTTGTCCTAAGCGCCCACTTGGATGACAGGCCCCTAATGAATACACATGGCCCCGGCCCACCTGGAAGAGAAGAGCACAGCTCCTGGCATGAGGCCTTCTCAATCCCACATGGACAATACAAGGACCTCAGAGCGGCCCTCGATGGCCCCCTGGCCCCCTTGCCCCACGGAGTCTCCAGAGCAGGGCTGAGCTCCGCACAGACAGCCCCTTAGGGGACTGCCTCCCACAGGACCCCCAGATTCAGGTTAGCTGTCCGGCGGCAAAGCATGCAAGGGCACCTATGGGTTTTGTTCACCATTGGAGTCTCAGCACCAGAAGGCCTTCCATTCATATGTGTTGAATGAACTTGAGACAGTGAATGAATGAATGGAACTGTGTAAATGACCATGTGTGGTGGCTCCTGTGGCTTCAGGGCTGCTGGGAGTGATCTCTATCAGCTCAGCTGCCTGACATCCCAACATCAGCAACTTGTTCATTTAGTTAGCCTTTCTCCAGTAGCCTTCTTTCAAAAAGCAGCTCTTAAAATTGGACTTCATGAATTCACTAACAACTTGTCATGGATTAGTCTATTCCATTGCTTTCCTTTAGCAATTTCCTCCAGCAGTTTCACTTCCTGCAAGAGCAAAGTTCCTGCCCAGCACAGGGCTTCAGACTCAGCATCGATGACTGCCTTCCACCGGCACCCTGAGCCACAGCACCCTGTCCATTCCTCCTGGACTCCCCTCCTGCCCTCTGCATTGAAGAAAGTCCTGACCTCATTCTGGGACCCTACAGAAGACCCTGGCATTCTCCACCCTGGCCACACTTGGAATTTCCTGGGGGAGCTTTGTAAAAAATGTAGCTGCCCTGGCCTCACTGTAGAACTTGGAGCCAATCATGAGAGCAGGGTCCAAGCAGGAGGCTCTCGGGAACCTCCCCTGTGACTCTGAGGCACAGCCCTGCTGGGCAACAGCTCAGTGAGCCTCTCCTGGCCCCCAGCTCTGTGCCCCCAGCCCAGTCCCTATAGACCTCCACATCCCTGGCACCACCTCCCCCAGTTCAAGATGGAGCTCAAGTCCCTCCTGTGATTCTAAAGCCCTTCCCAGGCGGGTCCAGGTGTCTACCCCAGCCTTCCATCTGACTGCTCCCTGAGTGAGCCTGGAGGCCACAGGACGCCTCTTCCCAACCCATCCCCAGCAGCCGTGTGGCCCCTGCTCCCACACATAGGCATCACTCCTCCGTCTTGGGGATTGTTGGTCTCAATCCCTTTTCAAATCCCCGCCCTGCTGCTACCCTATCTGGGCCTCCGGTTCCTTCTGTCAAAAATGCACTAATTGCTGCCCTCACCTGGTTTTGCAGCTGTGAGCACTGACCGAGTTAACACGTCCAAGTGCTTAGAGCAGGACCTGGCTGGCACTCAGCAAGTGCACCCTCAACACCGGTGATCGCTGGTATTATCGTAACGAGTATTTCATTTATTGCCCTGGACCCCCACTGAAAATAGGACGCTTGCCAAAGGAGCTGTGTTTCCACCTCTGGCCCCTGGGAAGACACAGGGCCCAAGCCTGGATTATCAGAACAGGGCAAGCCCCAGACACCGAGGAAGCTTTGAGGTTGGGCCAGTTATCCAAGCCTGGCTCGTCAGAGCCAAGGAGACTCATGTCTGGGTTGATCTGTAGGGAAACGCTCTCTCCTTCCACAGGGAAGACAGAATGTGAGTTTGCTGGAGGCCCCACAGGACTGAGTCTGTCAGAGCACATATGAGAGAGAGCCAGGGCCTTGGTGGCAACATCTGGCCATGTGGATCCAGTTGTACCTGAGCTTTCAGTTCTGTAAGTCAACGCCCCTATGAACTTGACTGAACTTGAGTCATATTTCCATCTCGTGCATCCCTAAGGTCCCGGACTGATACGGAACCCAACCTCCCCCGAGCCCCGCCAGTGTATGGGGTGGTATCACACAGCTGCATTTGCACTGAAACGTCCTGGAGAGACCAGGGAAGTCCACGAAAGAAGAAGGGTTGCCCCAGGCTCAGGTACAGTGCCTCTAGTAGACTTACCCATAAACGCAATCTGGGTGGACTACAGCTGAGTCAGCCATGGGGGTTGGTCCCTCTGCCCTGCCACTGGGACTCCCCCACCTAGGAGCTTTGAAGAAGCAGGGCAGGGTGCTTGGCCACATGAGCTGTCACACGCCCACCAGCAATCTGGGAACTGGTACCCTGGCTGGGGTCAGGGAGCAAAGTGGACCCTCAGCCAGACCCAAAGCAGAGGCAGCGAGACCCCTCATGCTCCAAGGGGCTGCCCCTTCCAAGTGGGACTCAAGGTGCTCTTCTCACGGAGGCTTTCCAGCCTTCACAAATGCCTTGTGTCATTTGTTACTAGAGGCTGAACTCAGGGTAACCAGCTATCAATTGCTTCCCAGGCTCCACGCACTTTCTTACCATTAGCTAAGCCCATTGCATTCAAACAGTTGAGTAACTCCCACCCAACATCATTCTAGGCACAAACTTGCAGCAGTTACCCTGAGAGCATGGCCACACTTCCTGCCTGCTAGGGCTAAAAATGGACACAGCACGCCGAGCCTGGCTGCTCCAATTTCCAAGATGCCAAGCCACTAAAGAAAGCACAACCTCCTTAAAGCATTTACAAATTACTACTACACTGAAAAGGAAAAAAAAAAAATCCACTGCTAAGTAAAATAACAATGATTGATGTCACTGATTTCTACCCAGCACTGCCCATTCATTCAGGATGTGTATTTTGACATAACCAATAATAAATCATTTGTAAACAAAAGCATGCTGCACATAAGATGTTTCCACACGCTACTGCCTTCTCAAGCATCTCCTGGAAGTAATTTGCCAGGCGGAAACCACACCCAGAGGACTAGGGCCAAGCAGACAAAAGATGGATGCACAGTAATGAAGTCATAGCTTCTCACCTTCAGATCCTGCTAAAGGTTGGAGTGCACTTCTGTCTAAACAGATGAATAACCCGGGCTTTCTTCTTATGGATGCAGATGAGGGACCTCCATTTCCTGAGGCCCAGCACCATAAGCCGTGTTGCAGGCACAGGAAGGAGGGATAAGGGGTCAGTCCACTAGAGGCAGCACAGAACAGAACAGGAAGAAGGCAGCCCACGGGTGGCAGGAGCAGGCAGCGTGCCCCTGGGCAAGTCTCCCTTTCCTCATCTGCAGCTGGCCTCCAGCTCTGGCTCTAAATAAGGAGATGGAATTGCTCGCCAAACTTCTCAAATTGTTAACATCTAAAGCGCAAGGGTAGAATTTAACTTTGGTTTTTGGTGAACTGAAAGACTTGTACAAAAATTATATTTCTAGTTATATTCAAACCTATGAGAAAGGTTATTGAGAAAATCACCAGAAATGAGTGAAATTTTCATTTTTATTTGAAGACAATGCACTGAAGGGCTGGTCCTTCAGTGTGCAATGAAGTCCATTTCCTGGGCACACCAATGGAGCCAAATCTGCCTCAGTCCTAGGCACTGCCCAGCACAGAATGGTACCTGGGTAAGGTCTGATGTATAAAATAAAGGTACAAAATGAATTTTTGCATCTTCAAGATACACCTACAACTCCTATAATAGACTTGTCCATAAATGCACCCTGGGTTTCCGAGAACCATGACTTTGAGATGTGTTCCAGCCCAAGGAGGCCCCAGTTAAACTTCCCTCTTCCCTGAAGGGAAGATAACTCTTGCACTTCCCAGTCAGGCCAGTTCTTTGCAATTTTGCAAAAAGACTCTTTCATACTCCTTGAGAAATACACATCCACGCTCAACAGCCGTGGCTCTTCCTCGCGGGCAGGCCCTGCCTTTGCTCTTGCTGTCATTGTGTGTCTGTCCTCCGACTCTGCCAAAGTGACAACTGCCAGGATGCTGACTGGGCAGGGGTTGCCCAACAGCCATGAAGCCAGCCCTGGGACTTGGTTTGCATGAACAGCCAAGATTCTTTCAGCCTTTTCCCCAAGCTCCTTCAATAATTTTCATTTCTTCCATATAGATTTTCTCTTTTTTTTTTTTTTTTTTTTTTTGAGATGGAGTCTCGCTCTGTCGCCCAGGCTGGAGTGCAGTGGTGTGATCTCGGCTCACTGCAAGCTCCACCTCCCGGGTTCATGCCATTCTCCTGCCTCAGCTTTCTGAGTAGCTGGGACTACAGGCGCCCACCACCATGCTGGGCTATTTTTTGTGTGTTTTTAGTAGAGATGGGGTTTCACCGTGTTAGCCAGGATGGTCTTGATCGCCTGACCTCCTGATCTGGCCACCTCGGCCTCCAAAAGTGATGGTATTACAGGCGTGAGCCACTGCACCAGGCCGATTTTCTCCTTTTTTAAAGGAAGTTTAAAGGGGGTGCTCCAAGCCAGCCTGAGGTCTTTAGATAAGAGTCATGGGAGCCAGAGAGAGAGCAGGGTGACTCCTGTTTGTCCCCATCAGAGGCTGAGGGTCACCTCATGGAGCTTCTCGAGATCATTCCCACCTACTTTGTAAGTGGGAGCAGGAGACATCACTCCCTGTGAGCCGACTTCTCTGATGACAACAACCATCATTATATGGCTTTTTTTTTGAGATGGTGTCTCACTCTGTCACCCAGGCTGAGTGCAGTGGTGTGATCTCAGCTCACTGCAACCTCTGTGTCATGGGTTCAAGCGATTCTCCTGTCTCAGCCTCCCAAGTAGCTGGGATTACAGGTGCGTGCCAGCGTGCTCAGCTAATTTTTGTATTTTTAGTAGAGATGGGGTTTCACTATGTTGGCCCGGCTAGTTGTGAACTCCTGACCTCATGTGATCCACCTACCTTGGCCTCACAAAATGCTGGGATTACAGGTGTGAGCCACTGTGCCCAGCCTACATGGCATTTTATTAGGAATATTGTCTAGACCCTAAGAATGTACAGTATAACCCAATTTTCAAAATAAAAAAATTTTTTTTGAGACAGGGTCTCGCTCTGTCACCAAGGCTGGAGTACAGTGGCATGATCATGGCAGCCTCGACCTCCTGGGCTCAAGTGATCCTCCTGCCTTAGCCCCCGGAGCAACTGGGACTACAGGCATGCACCATCATGCCTGGCTAAAATTTTTTAGAGACAGTATCACTATGTTGCCCAGACTGGTCTCAAACTCCTAGCCTCAAGCAATCCTCCAACCTCAGCTTCCCAAAGTGTTGGGATTACATGCATGAGCCACTGCACCTGGCCCTGTAAGCCAAATTTAACAGAAAGATGACAGTTTAGCGCAGTGAAGCACAAACATTGGCACCATCAGTTTCATGCTGAAAAACTCTCTTCGCTTCCCTTTGGACAGACCCTCCCTGCTGGAATCAGCTGCTTGGATTCCACATGTTGGAGCAGCTTCCCCCTCTGGCACCCTCAAACTCAGCTCACACCCTGGGCGCACCATCATCTCGTAAGCCTGTGTCTGGTCCGGATGCATCCAGTCACCCTGGCCGAAAACTGCAGGGCCTTGGTTCTCACTCTCATCCTCTCACCCACATGGTCATGTTGCCTATAAATCCAACCTGCTGAGTCGGTTTCCCCCATCACCTCCATTCTGGCTTACCACACACAGCCAGCAGGGGGCCCCTTCTCAAACTCACAGCTGAGCATGCTGCTGGGCTCTGTGGGGCTGGCCAGGCCGCACAAAGGGGACACATCTGGAACCTGTGAGTCTCAGGATAGGGGGAGGGGTGTTAGGAAAGACTTGCTGAAACTATAAAAATGACTGTGTGCACACATGCGTTTTTCTGGAGAATGAGTCCATAGTCTTCCCTAGAATCACAAAAGGGGTCATAATTTAAGACAGGGTAAGAACTGCTGGTCCATCACACAGAATCCAGACTCCTGGATGGTGTACAAATGTTTGGGTGATCCTTAAACTTTCCACCTTTTTGTCCCATCCCCTCTGTCCCTGGGCTCCAGCTCCATGCAGACACCTGCTCTTCCCCAGACAGGACACACCGCTTCCTACTGCCAGGCAAGCACATGGTAGCCCCTCTGTCTGGAATGCTCAATCCCTGTCAGCTGCCTAGGAAATGGCCCAGTAAACCAAGCCTGCTTGTATTAGTCTGTTTTCATACTGCTATAAAGAACTGCCTAAGACTGGGTAATTTATAAAGGAAAGAGGTTTAATTGACTCACAGTTCAGCATGGCTGGGGAGGTCTCAGGAAACTGACAATCATGGTGGAAGGGGAAGCAAGGCACCTTCTTCACAAGGCGACAGGAAGGAGAAGTGCACAGTGAAGTGCACAGTGAAGTGAAGGGGGAAGAGCCCCTTATAAAACCATCAGATCTCCTGAGAACTCACTCACTATCATGACAACAGCATGGGGGAAACCACCCTCATGATCTAATCACCTCCTACAAGGTCCCTCCCCCAACATGTGGGGATTACTATTTGGATTACAATTCAACATGAGATTTGGGTGGGGACACAGAGCCAGACCACATGACTGCTCTACCTGGGGAGGCCCTTCCATGTCTCCCCTCCTCCACAGGAGCATCCAGCATCACATTTAACACTCCCTGGAAGTGAGTTCTGTCTTCCTGTGGACCTGGAGCATCCACAGGATGTCACAAGCCATCGTGCCTTTTTTTTTTTTTTCCCTGTAACTCCAGCGCTAAGCACAGTGCTTGTACGTACGGATGCTCCTGGGCTTACAGTGAGGTCATATCCTGATGAACCCCTTGTAAATAGAATATATCATAAGTTTAAAATGTACCCAATGCCCAATAAACTCATTGTAAGGTTGAGAAACTATAATAAAACCATCATAAGTTATAGATCCTCTATATACTGTAGGTAGTCAATAAAGGTTTAATACTTCCATTTGTTCCTTCTAAATGATATTACAGACTCTTAAACACTATTTACATTTGATGAAAACCAAAAAATATCCTTTGAAAGAATGTTGTTGGCTAGCTAAGAATAGGCCTGGCTTGGCACAACACAGTACAAAATTATTAAATTTCTGGCTCGTGCATTTTTATATTACTTTGGGTCCAAATCTGGACTTTGCGCAAAAGAATTTAAATGGACAGACTGATAACATCTCCAACAGATGACTGAACTTTAGCTGATGTTTGCAACCTTGGCAAAAAGTAATTTATTGAATTACTGATGCACTGAATGAAGGGCTGCTATGAGCTTAGGAAAAGAGAGCGCTTAGTCAACAGCAGTTCAAAATTAAGGACGAGGTTACTGGTTCAGAGTACTTTTTTGACCAGTACTTAAATGTCCAACTGTTTATGAAACTAAGGTTGCTTTCAGAAAGAGGAAAACCATACTGGAAAAAAAGTGTTAATCACAATGAAAAATTTTACTAGTAACAATGTAAGTTTTGGGATGATTTGAAATAATGTGGCTGGAAACAGAAGTTTATTTTTTTGATAAGTAGACTTCCTAGTGCAACTAGGATTGTAGAGGAGTTTTACTTTTACATATTTAAGATGCTAAAATGTGTTATTCTCTTTGGAAGAGCATTTACATGCTTTCTATTCATTAAAGTAAGTACCGGAAGGCAACGTTTTGTTGGCCCGGATTGAGTTACTATAAATCCTCGAATTTAATAAAAATCCACAATATTCAGGCTTTTTATTAATTCATACTGATTTCCTCCCCAGGAATTTTAAGAGAGCTTCTGCTTCAGAGATTCAGAGTGTTTGGGTCTGAATATTAGCTCCACACCCTGACATGAGGATATGCCACCCCTGTGCTCTCTGAAATTGTCCTGGGTCAATCCTTGGTCCTTATCTCGTGCCCAGCAAGCACGGCTCACATTCCAGGTTGAAAGGGAACTTCCAGGTCTCCTCAGTTGACAAGATTGGAAGATAAAAGCTCACCATCTGAGAAGTACTTTCTCTCCTACGTCTAGAACAGTGGGAAAGCGCCCTGAAGAGAGGAAGGATTTGGAAAGAAACACCGACATCTGTAGGAAATATTCTGTGCTGAAAACCAACCTGTTAGTTGAATTCACTAGCAGGTCTCTCTGGAATCAAGAAAACAAGCTGGAGCATTCCATAGGGAGGATTTACTTTGTTTTCCCCAGAGGAGGCTGGAGGCCTTCCCACCTCCAAAGATCCATCCCATGTTACCTCAGTAACAACCTAGCCTTTTTCTGAAAGTGTGTTTTGTAACAAGTGGATGGGGTTAGAAGAGTTAAGAGTAGAGCCTATCCTGGGAAGAATGACAGTGTCAGAAAAACAGGCCACCGGTGTCCGCAAAGCCTGTATTTCCACCTGTGCTCTGTGTGTCAGTCTGTTCTTACATTGCAATAAAGGAATACCTGACGCTGGGTAATTTATAAGGAAATGAGGTTTAATTGGCTGATGGTTCTGCAGGCTGTGCACAAAGCATAATGCTGGCACCTGCTTCAGGTGAGGCTCAGGAAGCTTCCAATCAAGGCAGAGGAGGGAGGGAGCCAGCATGCCACACAGTGAGAGTGGGAACAAGAGAGAGAGTGGGTGGGGGGTGCCACATTCTTTAAAATGACCAGATATCATGTGAACTAGCTGAGCAAGAACTCACTCATCACTAAAGGGATGGCACTAGTAATCATGAGATACCTGCCCCCATGATCCAATACCTCCTACCAGGCCCTACCTCCAACGCTGGGGACCCCATTTCAACATGAGATTTGGAGGGGACACACAGCCAAACCATATACTGTGTTTCCAACAACAAAATTAAAAGCTTTACCCCATGACAAGGATTTCAGACCAAAAGGCTGGTGGATGAGGTGGGGGCAGGGTAAAGAGGAGAGTCCCAGGGTCGGACATCAAATCGTGGAAGTAGGTGTCCACCTCTGAGGCCGGCCTCTTAATAAACTAGAGAAGAAAGGAAGGCTGGAGCTCCCCAGAGTTTCACCGGGAACCTGCCTGGACAGGAGCTTCCATTTCGTCTGGGCTGTGCTTGGTGGGTGCGTTCCCAACCCTCAGAGCACCCTTGTGCGTGTTAGCCGAGGAGTCGGGGCCAAGCCTGTGGACAGCAAACCAGTCTGCACCGCAGACCTATGAAAGTCCTACTGTGGAGACACAGCCTGAAAAATGCCAATGCCAAGTCCTTCTGGAGTGAGAGGACGCCAAAATAAAAGGACTTAGTACAGAGGTCATTTAAAATAATACACTGTAATCAAGTAGCTATGTGATAGGACATTTAAAAATCTCAGTTGAGAAGAAAGATGGAACTAATTTTCTCTCTAGTACAAAACTGGTGACTAATGTTCAGCTGGAAATGTCCAAACAGATTTAGGGACATTAATAACCAAAAATTATGTTTGTGCATTTATTGAATAGGAATTAAATGACTTGCCTTGAGGACAAAGCGACTGTGGCAGAGGAGAAGTCAGGGCTCACATCATCTCAGGCCTTTGATTCCGGTGCCCTGGGCCCTTGCCTTGTGTGACACTGCTGGCCCTTTGGTGAGCATGGGGCCAGGCCTCTGCGTACCACCTCCACTGATCCCCGTGCAGCTGCCTTGGCGGCATCATGCTCCCCACCGTAAAGACTTGGGCTCACACTGGGCCAGGGGAAGTCCCTTGCCTTGTCCAGAGCCTCAGTCGCATGGGCCCCCATCTGATCCCAGTCATTCTGCTCCTAAGTCCTTTCCCTGAGCCCCAGGCTGTGTCACCTCCCCTTGAAAATAAAGCCCCATGGCTTCCACTTGCTGCTGGTATTCAGACAGAGTAAAATCATGGCAGGGAGGGCCTCCGCCGCTTGGCCTCCCCCACTGCTACCTGGACAGGCTCCTACTCAGTTCTATTACCTTCATCCATCCATCTCTCCACATCACATACATGCACAGAGTGAGCTCTGAGCTCCAGGCATTGTGGGACTGGCTGTCCATCCCTGGGAGCTGATGACAGAGTCATGTACCTGCCCAGGGCGCTCACATCAAATGCTATTGTTCCCATGCTAGCCCTTCCATTGGATCAAATGTAGTGTAGCCAGCACCCAGACCTGGGATCCAAACAAATTTTCCTATCAATTCTTTACTCTCCACCCAACAAACACTAACATCAAAGCACCTGCCCAAAACACGTTTGGTTTTTAGCACATAATTAAGAATCTTTCTTTTTTCTTCAAACATTTCCCTACTCCCTGCTGGACTTTATATTTGTTTTTGGGAGAAAGATTTCTCTGCCCCTTTTGTTACTTGTTACAATATACATAATGGACTGGATTAACTGAACATTCTTGATTGCATTTGAAAGATATTTTTAAAAACAGATGTCCTTTTAAAATATTTTATCTGGCCCCTATTTCATTGGGAATCAATATAAAAGGATATGTTTATTTTTCTGAAATATATTGTTAAGAATTTGTATTTCGTAAGCTCAATCAAAGCCTCTGAAGTATTCATCTAGTTGAAAGAAAGATGTGGGGCCCACATTTCTGGCTGTGAGCAGGGTGTTGTTAACAGTTCAAAGGCTGGGCACCACATCAAAACTCCCCACATGGAACACCTGGACAGGGCAGACCATGATGGGTATGACTGGGAAAACAGCAGCCAGAGCCCAGGGAAGAAAAGGAGGCTGGCTTCATAATCCCCAAACCAGGGGTCTCCTAGCCCACATCCAGCAGTGACTGACCCCACAACTGCTCATCTGTGTCTGCTCAAGGATTGGTAACATTCGACCAACTCTTATTGCCTCAGGTATGGCTGATCTAAAATCCCAGCCATCTAAAATATCATCCAGCACTCTGCTTTTGGTGAAAAAAAAATCCTAGTGACAAAATAATGAGAAGTTAATCCTCCAAAATAAACTCTTGATATGTCTAGGGCCAGTACCTAAAATTGGCAGCACGCTACATGTACCCACGGGCCTCTCCTCACTGTCTCTAGATTTGGTGTCCAGAGCAGAGAGACACGTGGCCCAAATGCTGAGCCAAGAAACAGGAGGCCTCCCTGCCTGGGATCCAGCCTTGTGCGGAGTCAGCAGCCCTTCCTGCCCAGTGGTGGGGAGGGGTGAAATCGGGCGGAAGCGCAGCAGCTGTGAGGGGCCCAGAGATGGCCCAGGACAGCCCCTTTCTTTGGATAAGCAAAGTGAAGTTCTGAGAGTTTCTAGGGTAGGCCACAGCTTCCTAGCTTTATGTTCTGGTCTAGAAGCTGCTCTCTTACCCTGATTCCAGACACCTGATTCTAGGCCACACTGCTTCTCAGGGGTGGGTTTCGTTTGCTTTTGCAGTGCCTCACACCCAGCCTGGTTTAATTCAGGCCACGAGCCTGGTTAATGTGCACAGCAAGTTGCATTTCTGCCTCATCGATCACTGGAGGCAATGGTGCATATTGAAGAATGAATGCCTTCATGGTAAGTGATAACATTATGGGATTAAAATACTTAATCATGCAAAATTTACATAATAATCATTTAGATTGCCATGCAAAAAATAGTTATCTGGCATGCCACACCATAGTGATTTGACCTACCGATCTGGATGATGCACAAAAGGTATCTATCTATTTGTATGGTTTTTGGCTTGGTTCATGTATTCATTCAAACTTCATTGATTCTTTTTTTTTCCATGATAGGGTCTTTCTCTGTCAACCAGGCTGGAGTGCAGTTGTGTGAACATGGCTCACTGCAGCCCTGACCTCCCAGGCTCAGATGTTCCTCTCACCTCAGCCTCCTGAGTAGCTGGGACTACAGGTGTGCACCACCATGCCCATCTAATTTTTTTGTGTTTTTGGTACAGAGTTCCATCATGTTGCCTGTGCTGGTCTGGAATCCCTGGCCTCAAGTGATCTGCGTGCTTCAGCCTCCCAAAGTGCTGGGATTACAGGTGTGAACCATTGCACCCGGCCTCAAACTTCACTGATTCTTACATGTGCAATGCACAGCATTAGATGTTGTAGGGGAAAGATAACCACAGTTTACTGCATACCAGCCAAGCGGCCTGTCAATTATATGTATCCTATGTCCCCCTCACAGCAGCAGCCCTGGGAAGTAGCGATGATGACTCCCATTCTAGAGAACACTGAAGCCTGCATTTTGAGTCATTTAGCCAAGGTCACACCAGAGTCAGAACTTGACTGACTGAACCCAAAGTACATGCTCTCAGAGACACACCCTCCACCCTTAAAGCACTGGCTGCCTAGTGGAGGAGATAAACTACTTGAGCAAGTGAACTGGAAATCAAAATCAAGTCCAGTAAGTGCTTTAGGACAGGCAGAAATAACGTTCTATGGAACCAAGAGTAAGAGAGATTCCTCTCAGGTAGGGGAGTCAGGAAGGCTTTGTGGAGACTAAGACTTTTGAGGTGGGCCTTGAGGTATGGGTAGGAGTTCCTAAGATGGAAATAAAGGGGAAGGAGGCTGAGAGCAGGGAGCTGAGTCTTGGGATCTGGAAAGCTTTGGGAGCTTTATGGAAGACAAAGCCATTGGGTCAGTAGGAAAAAAGCCAAAAGAAAAACTAGAGATGTTCTTAGAACTGTAGTTTTCTTCCCAAGTGATATTCAAATATTAAGAAGGCCAGTCTTTACCCTAATGGATACAGTCATTCCTGCTTTGGCAACAGAACTTCTGTAAGGGTGACTCAAACGTTATAAATGAAAAAGACTTGTCTAGCAAGGGAATACGGGGCAGCTTCGATCCTGTTCCCTCCCTGCTCCCAAGCCTGCCTCCCTGGGAGGTCACTTGGGGTGTCTCTGGTCCAAGCCGGCAGTCATTTTAGCAGGTGAGTCCAGCATCTCCAGAAGGGCTGGCCACATGAGCCCTGGATGGACCATGCCCATCCACATCGGCAAAAATGTGTGGCTGCCTATCAACCATACAACATCCACGCAACAGACACACACTTGCTCCATCAGCACATGCGCTTCGGGAAGGTCTCACTTCCAAGTTGTTTATCCATGGACAGTAGTCCTCAAGGCTCCACTGGTAGGCACATGGCTGGGCACTGGAGATACAGTATTGCCCTCTCTTCACAGAAACTATAGTCTGGCATACATTTCAGAAGCAACATGGAGGCTGGTGGAATTGGATGGATAAAGACAACACTGGGAAAGTACTGGAAGGGGAGGGGAGATCACAAGTTTGATTTTGACGCATTGAGTCAAGGGGCATTTGATATCCCAGGGAGAAATGTCAAGTGGGCAGCTGCGGAGGAGAACTACAGAGGAGTGGCCGGGCCTAGAAACACACCTCTGGCCTTCAGTGAGGGAATATTGATCAGCGGTGCACCTTAGACTAGGCTAATGGTGGTGCAGATGGAGCACAGTGGACCCACTGAGGCACAGCTGGGAGAAGCATACTTTCACCAGTTGAAACTGATGCATTTACCATCACCCCCACTGTGAATGCATCTTCTCTTGGGGTTTGGGGGCAAGATTTGCACACACAGCCACCTCTCTTCTCAGGGGCAAGGATGTACACACATAGCCGCATCTACTCTCAGGGGCAATGGTTTGCACACATGCATCCCTGGAGAAGAGGGGGCTCCCATCAGGGCACAGTGCTTCAGGACCTCCTCCAGGCTTCCGTGGAGGTGACGGTGCTGACACAGGGAGCGCATCTCTCTCTGCCAGCTGTCCCCCACAGAAATGAGAGGTGGCCTCTGTGTGGCTTTCCGCATTGTCCTCACTTTGTGTCCACACAGGGCCTCCAAGAAGCATCACACGTAAAGACAATAACACCATCGACTTCCCTCAACTGGTTTGACTGGAACTGATGAGGGAGTGTGTGACTAAGTCCCAAGCCATCTGGACACATCCAGTGACCTGACCTTTTACAGAGACAAATCTAGCTCCTAGCTCTTGTCCACATGGGAACGGTCTGTTGGGGCAGGGAGGGGACGGTGGTGACTCACAGGCATCACCAACATCAATGAACAAAAATCTTGGCCCCCAAGGTCAGATTCAGGGGCAGAGCCTTGTCTGGGAAGGGCTGGGTGGTGCGTCAGGCCTCTCTCACTGACAGCGCAGCCCCCACCTCTTGGGCCTGCTCCACCTCGCCTCTGACCTTTTGCTCCCCAAATGCCAAGAGCCTGTGCTTGGAAAGTACAGACCCTAACCCTGTTCACACCACAGAGCTCTGCCCATACCATGCTGGCTGAGTGACCGTGGTGGTCAGACGCTTGCCCCAGCCACTGGCCCCCACCATTTCATGCCCTCCTCTGGCCATTATCCCAGTTTTGGAAACAACCCTCCACCCCACCCCCCCACCCACATACACACAGTTTAAATGGACAAGAGTCGTTAGTGTGCAGAGGCAGAACTTCATCCATCTTTGGGACACAAAGACCTCCAGACGCCCTGGGTCAAGGGGTACCTGGGGCCAAATGCAGAGCTGACTGGACATGGACACAGTAATTTCTGTATCACGTGATCACTCTTTGCTGGTGTTCATTCAACTCACCTATACGCTCATTCACTCTAAAATACAAGCAGATAGCTGTATTCTTTCTTTGAGTTTCCTGGATTGAAACTCTGATGGAATGGTCACGACTCAAGACAAACCAATATCATAATTCTGCAAGTATAATTGCCTAACCTTTCTGGAAAGGTTTGCATGCCTGGAAGGAATTTAGGTCAGGTCCAGCGCGGTCTCCATCCGGCTTGGCTCTGCCTCCCCATCCTGTGGGTTGCCCGGCCTTCCCCAGATGGTCCCGGGAGCTCTCAGAATTGGCACCGCGCTTGCATCTGTGCTCAGGAGCCCTGTGAGGTCGTCGACCCTGCAAATCGCGGCAGTCCAGCCTGGACCACCTGCCAGGGTCTCCCTGCCGCATTTCCGACCCCCCGCGGCTGCTGCATCCCGCTCCGCCTGCCTCCCTGGGAAGGCGCGGGCGCCCGCCCGGCTGCGGGGCAGCATCCTGGCAGCGCGCCGGCCCCTCCCAGAGTTGGCACAACTCGAGCCACTTTCTTCAAAGGCTCCAGCCTCCAGCCTCGAGTGGGCGCAGCCCCCCACGCGCGGCCTGCACCCCCTCTCTGTGTCGCCCGCTTTCACGTACGCCGCCCTGCCGCCGGCCCCCGCGCACTGTAGCCACCCGCAGACACGCGCGCCCTCCTCCTGTTTACCGAGAGGGAGCGTGAGCACTGCCACTGTGGTCGCCAAGTTGGGCTGGGGACTCCGGGTGAGGGGACGCGCCACAGGCCGGGGTCGGGGGTCGTACGGGCCCCAGCCGCTGGTACTGGGCGCGCCGCGGGGGCGGCGGGGACGGGGTCCGGACTCTGAGCCCCGGAGCGGCCTCTCCCTCCCGCGGCAGCGGCCGAGGCAGCGCCCCGGCCTGCTTGGGCCTCCCGGGGCGCACGGTTCCCCACAGGGGCGCAGGGTCCCTGTCCGCACGCGCGCTCACCTCGGGGGGGCCGGTCTGGTCGCGCAGATCGCGCTGCAGCGGCGGCTCCGCATCTCCCGGGCGCCTGCCCGCCGCCCTCCGGGGCGCCCGGCTGTCTTCGCCGGGCGCGAAGAAGGGTCGCGGGGACGCGCAGAGGCCGTGGGTTCCTGAAGCCGCTCGCGCCGGCTCCTGCCGCCCGCCGTCCGCAGCCTAGCAGGAAATTTGTCCGGCCGGCCGCGTCCCGCCGCCGCCTCGGCTCCAGCTCCGGCTGTGGCTCCGCGGCGGGGGCGGGGGCCTGGGCGCTGCGAGGAGCGGGGGCGACGCCTGGTGCCCGGCGCGGGGAGCGCATCCAGGGCGCCCGCCCCACCTGCGAGGCGGGTATGGCCCTGAGGCCCTGCGGCCCTGCCCTGGGAGCACCCAGACACTGTGGGCATCCGTTTACTCAAGGCTGGTGCCCCTTCCGGGGAGGCCTGGCCTAGCCACTCCGCCGGGACCCAGGTGCGTAGACAGAGGGTCAAGGTATGGCAGGCACTCACACCTGGTGGAGAGCAAAGGCAAGGCCCTGCCTCTCCCTGCCCTATCCCTATGCACCAGGAAGTGGCCTGACTAGGGACTCGCCCTGGTCTTGCAGCAGGTGTGGGACACGCAGGGCACCCCGTGCGCTTCTGGTGCGAGGAAGCTGGGAGAGCTGTGAGGTCGCTGGGCCTGGTGGCCTCCTCTGGAAAGAGGAGGGGATAAGGCGCCTGTCTGGGGGATGTAGAAGAGGGCTCGCTTGTCCCGAAGGCAGTATCTGTCAAAGTTAAAAACGCACAAAGAGAAAGAAGAGCGACAGAGCCAGGCACTGGGCCTGCTGTCTAGCCGACTTCTTCCAGGGAATTTCACTCAAGCTATTTAGGGAGCTTTCAGAGAAAAGGCAGTTCCCTGGAAGGAGCAGAAAAGACACTGGTGGCATGTTGGTTCTGAACCTTTGTGCCGTGCCCTCTGGGTGGGGCCACGGCCCAGCCCTCATGAGGGAAGCTGCATTCTGTGGTAGGGACCCAGCTCATTAGGCTTATGAATGAATGAATGGATGGGGAGAAAGTGGCACTTACGATGTGTTACCCCACGCTGCACCGATTGTCAGCCGACGACTCTTAGCATACTTAAGGCCTGTTTAGACAGAGCTACGGACCCCAAAGGCTGCAGAGCAATGGGTGCCTCCTGGCAGAGGCCACCCGCAGGTGATTTGCCCAGAGTGGGACTTCCCCTCCACAGGGGCCAGAGAGCTGCGAAACCAGTGGAGAACTTGAGCTCCACCTTCCTGCCCTGCCCTGCCCATTTCTGTCCCTGGGGGCCTTGTCTAGCCCCTAGCCCCAAAGCTTTAAACACCATCTGTATGGGAATGACTCTAAGCAGCACCACTCTGGGGCCCTCTCCTCCAAGCTCAGCTCCTCCTGGCTGTCTCCTGCTGTCTCAGACCTGCCTCTTGCTCTTACTTAGTTTCTCTGCAGTCGTCCCTGTCCCTGCCTCCGTGTCCCACCTCAAGTCCACCTCCCAGAGGGCCCAAGTCCACTTCCCACTGGCTTCTCCATGCATCTTGCCCTTTCATCTCACTGCCTGCACCCCTCCAAAGCCTGCAGTGGCTCCCCAGCTTCTGACCCACTCTCCCAGATGATCCATTCTTCACACTTGGTCCCAGGCACCTCACAAAGTGTACACCGGGTCCTGCTAGTCCCCTGCTTAAAAGCCTCCAGGAATATTAAAACCCAAACTCCCACGAGGCTCTGCCTGACTTCCCTGGCTGCTCTGAGCCTCTCACCCCTGCCCGCTGGGCTCCAATCACAGCTCCTTTCTCTCAGTGCCAGAACCAAGCTCCTTCCTGCCTGGGGCTCCTCCAACCAGTGCACCTGATTCCTTCTTACTGGTGGCTTCTGGAAGATCGCCCTGCACCCATCTCTTCTGCCACTCTCTTCCACATCCTCCATCACAGTTTGGAATTATTTGTGGGTTTATTGGCTCCTTTTGTGTCTGTCGTGCCCTCTTCCCCTACCCCCAGGGCAGTAAGCTCCAGCAGCCTAGGCTCTGTTGATCTCCGTGGCTTCTCAGACTCAAGCTCCTAAAGCAACCTCAGTAGCCAGGAGGTGCTCAGTGAAGGCGTCTGGGCTGTCAGAGCAGAGGAGGATGGGCCCCAGCCAGCAGCAGCAGACAGCCTGGTCACCTCGGAGCCCAGCAGGGCGGGTGGCTCCCTCCTGAGTGCACCTCCAAGGAACAGCCCAGGTTGAGGTGGGGCCAGGTAGCGCATGACGTCACCAGGCTTTGGATTTTTCTGCTGTTGTGGTCTACAGAGTCAGGCTTATGTGCATGAAGGCCATAATTACAAAGCTCTGCTAAGCACAGTTTTGCTTGTTAACGCTGCAGGGCTGAGGAGGCAGAGACTGTGAGCTAAGAAGAGAGAAACAACTTGCCTTTGTCAGACATCTGCTATTGGAAAGTGAACAGCCTTGGTAACATGATGGGGAGGCAGATGGCTCTTCTTTCCTCATAATATCTTCTCTGCTGGACCCCAAAAATTCTCAACCCTTTCTAAAGTCTACAGACATTCATCATTGTCACACAGAAGCGTGTTGTCAGAAGTGTTTGTGCCAGGGCCCTGTTGATTACCACAGGGAAGCCCTTCATCCTTCTTCACCATCTTCATTTTTGCCTTTCATAGGCTCAAGGTCCCTGTTGACATCAGAGTCAATTCCCCTATCCTCCTCCCAGGCTTTGAGGAGCTCATCTGCCTCTTGCCCTCCTGAACACCTCACCACTCTTTTAGGGCCCTTCTTGAGTCCACAGAGTCCTCTTCAGCTCCCTGGCACACTGGCTGTCTGATCCTGTCTCAGGCCTGTCCGTGGCTGGCCTCCTGCCCGCTCTCCCCAGGCCTCCCCTATACCCAACCATTTAGCCCCTTCCCTCTAAAACACAACTTGAGGCAGTGCTCCTGCGATTATTGATATTAACTGCACTTACTTGTCTTGTCTTCTATTTTAATTGAGGACTGGGCCTTTGGGTTTCTCTGCAGAAACTGAGATACTGCCCATCATGCTTAGAGGGCCCAATAGATGTCAATTAAAATTAAAATGCTGAGGCCAGGAATACTGTCTAGGAGAATAAGAAGAAAAAAAAAAAGGCAAAATCAGTGTGTGGAAAGCAAATAAGAAGTTGCTTTTAAACATCATACAGAAACATTCTCATAAAGTTATTCAACCTTAGGAGGAAAAAAGCAGGTCTTGATCATTGATTGGCTGTGGGGCAGGGCAAGGAAGGAAAAACTGAGTGATATGGTTTGGCAGCATCCCCACCCAAGTCTCATCTTGAATTGTAGTTCCCGTAGTCCTCATGTGTTGTGGGAGGGACCCTATGGGAGGCAATTGAATCACGGGAGCAGGTTTTTCCCATACTGTTCTCATGATAGTGAATAAATCTCACGAGATCCGATGGTTTTATAAAGGGCAGTTCTCTTTATAAAGGGAACATGCTCTCTTGCCTGCCGCCATGTAAGATGTGTCTTTGCTCCTCCTTTGTCTTCTTCCATGATTGTGAGGCCTTCCCAGCCATGTGGAACTGTGAGTCCATTAAACCTCTTTCCTTTGTAAATTACCCAGTCTCAGGTATGTCTGAACAGACTAATACACTGAGACAACACCAGAGTCCTTCAATGATTTTGTTCAGGCCCTGTTCCCACCAAGAGGTAACTTTTAGTAACCACAGTCAGGATGGTTATTCTGATCTCTAGGATGTACTAGATTGAATAACGAATAGGTTCAGAACTATCTATTTTTACATTACCCAACTATTCTTCCCTCTCCTCCTCTTTTTCCAAGTTATGCCCAAGTGTTAACAATTACTGAAATCAAGAGGACAGATCTTTTTGCTGGAAGATTCCTCTACTCACCCAGAAAAAACAATAATTAGGCCCTCCCCCAGATCCTTACCACATTTGAACTCTTCGTTTTTTTCTTGGATTGCTTTTCACTGATGAAGAGTACACACGCATTGTACAGATCTTAAGGGATACGCCAATGAGTAAAGACAAGTGTATAAACTAGTGAAATGCATACCCATCTCAAGGCAGTAAACATTTCCATCATTCTAGAAAGTTATTTGATGTCTCTTCCCCCAATAGAATCTCCCCACTCTTGCCAAAGATGGCCATTATTCTGAAATCTATCACCATAGGTAGTGTTACCTGCTCTGTATCTTCATATAAATGGAATCACGTAGTATCTTATTTCTAATTTATTTTAGGCAGCAAACTCTTTTTGAGATTCATCCTTTATTGCTTATTATCAGTAGTTTTGGTGATGTACCCTTTTCCTCTAGTTGATTTTAAAATCTTCTCCTTATCACTGTTTTCAAGAAATTTGATTAAAATGTGTCTCGGTGTTGTTTTATTGTATTTTATGTATTTATTCATTGAGGTGGGGTCTTTTACTGTTACCCGGGCTAGAGTGCAGTGGTGTGATCATAGGTCACTGCAATCTTGAATTCCTGGGCTCAAGAAGTCCTCCTGCCTCAGCCTCCTGAGTAGCTGGGACTACAGGCATGCACCACCAAGACCAGCTAATTTTTAATGTTTTTTTTCTGTAGAGACAAAATTGCCCAGGCTGATCCTGAATCCCCAGGCTCAAGCTATCCTCCCACCTTGGCCTCCCAAAGTGCTGAGATTATAGACATAAACCACTGCACCTGCCATTGATATGGTTTTCCTTGTGTCTATTTTCTTGGGATTACTTGAGTTTCTTATTTTATAAATTTGTAGTTTTCATAAAATTTGGGAAATTTTCAGCCATTATTTCGTTAAAAATATTTTCCCCTTCCTGTCCTTCTTGGACTCCAATGGATGTATGTGGTATCTCCAAATATTGTCTCACAAGGTTACTGAGGCTTTTAACATTTTTAAGCCTTTTTTCTTGTAGGTGTTTTAGTTTAGATGGTTTCTATTGCCAAGTTTTAAAATTGACCAATCTTTTCTTCTGCAATGCTTAATCTTCTGTTAAGTCCATCCAGTGATTTCTTTTTTATTTCTGTTATGTATTTTTAGGTAATAGACTTTTCATTTGGTTATTTTAAAAATAATTTTTATTTCTCTAATGAGGTCCTCATATGGTTATTTATTATATTCATGTTTTCTTTTAAATCTTTGGATATATTTAAAATAGCACTTCTAGGCCACTTAATTATTCCCAGTTGTTTGCTTTTCTTTTTTCTTCGTTTTTTTTTTTTTTGAAACAGGGTTTCACTGTATTGCCCAGGCTGGAGTGTCATGGCACGATTTCGGTTCACTGCAACCTCTGCTTCCCAGACTCAAGCGATTCTCCAGCCTCAGCCTCTGGAGTAACTGGTACTACAGGCATAAACCGTCATGCCTGGCTAATTTTTTTTTTTTGTATTTTTTGTTTAAACAGCATTTGACCATGTTACCTGGGCCAGTCTCAAACTCCTGAGTTCACAATGATCTGCCCACCTCAGCTTCCCAAAGTGTGGGTTTGCAGACATGAGCCACTGCGTGTCCCAGTTGTTTTCTAACACAAAATGCTACAAGAATAGCCTTGTTCATATGTCATTTCACACATATGAGGGTATGATTGAATCTTAACTTCTTGGCCACCGAGTACAGGTGAACAATATATCATTATGTATGTGTGTGTAATTGTTTTGGGAACAGTTATCACATTGTCAAATGCATAAGGATGAGGGCAGGTGACCATTCCATGCACAGTGGCAAAAGTCATTTATTATTTCTCTTCTTCTATGATTAAGAAAAATTGATTCAATTTACAAAATAAACTGATGTTTGTAAATTAGAGTTGTTTTCATTGGAAGGCCAAATAATAAAATAATCCAGCACCTTCCATGGCCTGCTTCAGATGATTTCATAATGCATTGAATACCCGTGTGTTCCTCACTCAAAAAATCATAGGACTCTCAGAAATATCTACACTTTGGCAAAAGGATATTTTTCCTTGAACTTGAGAAATTATAAGACCTATGACATAATTTCTTTATTCCTCACAGTGAAATTCATGTCAATAATCCACAGAACATTATCACTGGTGGGATGATTTATTAATCACCTTGTTTCTACCTGGTATATAATTTCAGTTTGCTCTTGGAATTGAGGAAAAAGTTGGTAATGAGACATAATACAGCACTGAGGAAAGCTCTCCTAAAAATGAGATACAGATATTTATTTCTTAGCGGTCACTAAAGCACAATAGAAATTTAGTTTTTAAATATTTCATTTCCTAAAGCATGGCAGTGTTAAGAAAGGTTTTTACATATAAAAAAATTGCCTTTAATGGAAAAGTGTGGTCATCTTGAGGCAATTTTTCTACTTAAATGATCCCAAAGTACATATAAACTACATACGTTTTATGATGAAAGTATACATGTACATGAATTCATAGTTAAAAATAGTAAAATAAATCCTGTTATATATTCTGGAACTTCATGTGCTGTAAGGTGCATATTTGTAATTTTTAAAAAATCACTGATGTTTAGTAAGCTTCATGAAAAGTAGAAGAAATCAGCGGCCTCAAACTGTAGTTAAAAACAAAACAAAACAAAAAACAGTTTCCCCAGTGCATTCCAGCAACGTAGAAGGTCATTTTCTTTCTTCATATCAGCTAGGCCAGCGTTTTCCAAAGTAAGGTTCTATTGGGAGTGGTGTATGTGGAGGGACGTCAGAGATGATTGTAGATAGTACAAGGATGGCCACTTCTCATTTCATATATAAATTGCATATTTATTTTAATGTATATTAGAAAAATAGTGAGACATCGCTCAAGATTTTATTACAGCTAAGCTAATGTAGATAGTGTCATGGTCAATTAATTTATAAAAAATTAATTTAGAGAAAATTATTAAGGAAATAACATTAGAGGTGATAGTCATAGATGGCAAAGATTGCAACAGTGGAACTGAAATGGCTGAGTTATGGGAAATCCTGAGCTAGGGCCGCCTCCCAGCCTCTAGTAGTGACCTGCTTTCCAGATTTTGGTCTTTCTCTCCTCCTTTCTGTGAGGGCTTCATGTTCTAGATGTTTTCAACTTGAAGAGGCCTCTTCATCACAGGCTCTGACATCACCTTCCTCTTATGTACACCCAGACTCAGTCTGCCCTAGCCCATCCCTTATAAAGTTCCTGTTCCTGGACAGAGTCTCAGGCTGCCTCTTACTCTGAGCAGAGGGACAAGATAGTCCCCATTGCCATGCCCTGTGCAATTACCAAGCCTAATTAGAAAAGGTCCTTGACTGCATGGAGATTCTGATTAGCCAAGAGCTGATGGAAGCAAGACCACCAATTCTGCCTCCCTAAACTCAGAATGAATCAGCAGTAATCCTAATTACAACACAACAAGACCTCTCCCTGCTTCTGTCCAGCTCTAGGTGTGTGGGTGTGTGGCAGCATTACAGCAAGTAAAATGCTGAGAGATTTCTGGGGGAGAGGCATACGATTCTTTCTTGTAATAAACTTGAAGCTGAGAGGATAAAAGTTCTCAGTGAGGATCCAAGTCCATGAACTTGGGAGCAGAGCCAAGAGAAACACAACCCAGAGATGGAGAAAGAGCAAAATGATGTCCTGGAGACCTTCTTGGAAGCCCTGCATCATGTCACATGAGAGGTTTCCCTTACCCCAAACTCCTGTGAGCTTAAGCTAATCTGACTTACATGTTTTGTCAAAGATCTGTATACTTTTTTCCCTCCTGGATGTATTTAGAAAAAAAAATGATAGAAAACCATCCAGTCAAAGAGTGACGCATGGAGAAGCTAAGATAAATTAGCCCCAGGTAAGGTAAGAAGTATGTCAGGGAAACTCACTAATCATGGATTCGTGTAAACCAATAGTTGGATAGAACTTCTCATGTTAAACTAAGCAAGATGAAAAGAAATACCCTGGGATCTACCCAAACACAGCAGAAGAAAAGAAAGTGTAAACACACCTCGGGCTGGAAAAACATCCAATCCAATGGGAATCTACACCAACATAGCAGAAGAAAAGAAAAGAAAGGGTAAGCACACCTCAGTCTGGAAAAACATCCAATCCAATGGGCGGAAGCAGTTTCTTCTGCATGTATTATGCTATGTAAGAACTTACTTATAATAAGAAAGATTCAATTATGCAAGGGACTAATAATGAGATATAAAACAACAGAGATAAGTTAATAGAAAACAAATTGAGACTCCAAGCCATATAACTTAAGATTTAATACATAAGTTAGAAAAAAATTTAGCTAAAAATGAGTTATCATTGTGGAAGAAAATCACAGTGAATAGACAGCAAAAATATAAAGGGAATAAAGCAATTAGAAGAAGGTGAATAGTGGATATGAAGGTCAAAGATCACCCAACACAAGAATAACTGGTGTGTCTGCAGGTAAAATTTCAACAAGTGGAACACATAATTTAGAAATATGACACAGAAAAATGTTTCTGTAATAAACTGAATATGCAAATTGAAAAGAGAAATTACATGAAAGGAGAATGAAATGAATCAGAATAATCTAAACAAAATTTAGGTGGGTATGGCTGCACTTCACAAACAGACTCTTATAACCATGCTATCAGAGTAACTCATAACATACAGAGAGAAAAAATATGGCTGGCCTCAGACTTTTCAACAGCAACGTTCAGTGCAAAAAGCCAATAAAGTGGTAGCTACAAAATTCTAAGGGAAAGAAAGTGTGGCAGCCATGTGGTCATTCAGTGAAGGCTGACTACCTCCTTGGACTATGATGGAGTAAGAAGGGCCCCCTATAGTCTTATAAAATTAATAAGACAGAAGATGATATATAAAGGAATGGTTTCTATAATAGACCTTGGACATCAGGCAGCACAGGGCCATGATTCCTGAGATAAAAGAAACAAATGAAGTCAGACTGACAATTGCCCCAGGAGGTTTTCAAGGAGGAAATTTCCAGGCTACGGTGTGGAAGGGGAAACCAAAGAAGCCAATGGTCTTCTGGAGTTGAATAGAAAGAAACCAAGGTTTGAGGAGGCCAAAGTGCTAGGATTGGTGGTGAGTGCTGGAGAGGAGAGAGCTGCAGTGGGAAGCATAGAAATCTAGAGGGATCCCTGGAATCATTAATTGAGTGCTGAGGCACACACCTCAGAGGAAGCTACGGAGACCAGGAAGGGAGCCATGGCAAAGCCGAGTGACAAACAATTCCTGGAGCTTACAAAGGACTGGAAAGAATGATCTCTTAATAGAGAATCCAGAAAGAGACCCACACAGATATGATCATCTGATTTTCAAAGAAGATGCCAAGGCAGTTCATCAGGGAAGGGATAGTCTTTTCAAGAAACCAAGCTGGGACAACACCTTAGCCACATGCATAAAAATGAACCTCAGCCCTTACCTCATATCATATACAAAAATTGACTCGAAATAGACCATAACCTTAAATATAAGACCTAAAAGCATAAAATTTCTAGAACAAAACATAGGAAAATAAATATTTGTGCTCTTGGGTTAGGCAAAAATTTCTTAAATATAACATTTAGACCATATTCCATAAAATGAAAAAATTGGTAAGTTAGACTTCACCAAATTTCAAAAATTTTGCTCTTCAATGATGCTGTTAAGGAAATGAAAAAACAACCCATATACTGGAACAAAATGGTTGCGAGACATATAACTAATAAATATATGATATATATAAAACATATATCTAATAAATATTGTATCTTGAGGATAAAATATAAAGAATTCTTACAACTCAACAAAAAGAAGACAAATCAATAAGAAAATGGACAAAAGATGTAAACAGAGGCTTCACCAAAGAAAGCATATGAATGGCAAAGAAACACATACAAAGATGTCCAACATCATTAGTATTAGCAAAATGCAAATAAAAACCACAGTGAGATATCAGCAAACACTCATTATAATGCCAAATTTTGAAGGACTAATAATAGCAAGTGCTGGTGAGGATGTGGAGCAACTGAAACTATCATACATCTCTTATGGGAATGCACAGTAGAACAGCCACTTGAGAAATTAGTCTGTCAGTTTCTTATAATGCTAAATATACACTTACCATGTTCCAGTAATATCTCTCTTATTTATTTATGCAAGAAAAAGGAATCAGATATCCACACATATACTTGTACTCGAATGCATGACAGCTTTATCCTTAACAAATATAATATATTGATGTAACTTGAGTCTACCAAAATGTCCATCAGCTGCAGAGTGGATAAACAAATGTGTGTATCTATATCTAGATGAATCTAAAAAATAAAGTCAGATACAGAAGACTACTTACTATAATATACCATTTTTATGAAATTCTAGAAAAGCCAAAACTATAGTGACAGAAAAGCAAACCATAGAATTGTAACTTAAAGCAATATTACATATAAAATAACAAACATTTTCCAGTGCTATAGAAAAAAGGGCTTTCTCATACATTTATGGTGGGATTATGAATTGCAAGCCAGTTGGGGGCCAATTTATATTTAATATAATAAGTCTAAAAATGTCTATCTGAGTCAGCAATTCTCCTGAGATTTATTTTAAGGATATAGTTAATGATCTGTATTTAAGCAAATTTGTATAAGCAAAAAATTTCATAATATCCAAAATGGCCAAAATAAAACATTGTTAAATAAATGATGGTAAATCCATTAAACAAAATAGCCTACAGTGACAAAAAATGTTATAAACATTTATAAACATTGATTATAAATTGTCTACAAATAAAATCTCAATAAAACCCTAAGAGCAGATGTATTTTAAGATCACATTATTTGATTAAAATTATAGACAACTAGAAACAAATAACCGAAATAGAAATAATGCTACCATACAATTATCTTACAAACTTTGTCCTCAACAAACAGGAAATAAAAAATGCAATTTCAAGATGTTAAATGCCAATTTACATATGTAAAATCCTATGGAACCTAGCCAAAGACATATATATATATGAAGAGAAAAATATTCATGGTTTTAAATATTTTATTAATGCAAAAACAAAATAATTAAGAAAATAAAATATTCATTTCAGAAAATTAGAAGAGGAAAAACAAAATAAAAGACAGCAACAGAATAGCAGGAAAGATAAAATTTAATATTAGAAAAAAACCCAGGAAATGAAACAGATATGCAGTAAGGAGCAGAGAAGGCAATAGAAATTCTAGTTCTAGTAATTTCCTGAGTTCTCATTGTCACCTCACCTTGGGTAATGCAAAATAATCCTGTATCTTTAAAAAAAAAATCACTTTTCTGTTTCACACAAACTTGAGTTGGTTGTTATATGTAAATAGCCTTAATAACTTTGGAGTTGGGATACCAAATCCAGAAAGTATAAAGTATAAGACTGAAATATTCGGTTACATAGACATTTTTAACCTGAGCCAGCAAAATATCTACACATATGTTTAAAATGTATAAATGTATAAATATGATTGAAATGCAAATAACAAAATGAATAAATATATTCAATGAATATATTTCAGTATACATATATATATATCCACAAGATACACAGAACTGACAAAGGTTTACTATCTTTACTGTACAAAAAATCATAAATGAAAAACCTCTCTATATAATAAATGAGCCAACATCATAAACAGAAAACTGTGTCAGTAAAAATATACATGGGTAATAACCTTATTAGAATATAGTAACTCTAACTGACATGTAAAAATCAAATAATGCCAACAAGCTACTTCTTGTCTCCCAGCTTGTGAAAGATTAAAAATACTAGCAATACTATGCTGTGGGGAAGCTGTGGAAATTGGGGACTCTAATGCAAAATGCTGTTGGCAGGAATTTAAATTGGGACACACTTTCAGCTGGTGAACACATATTTTTGGTTGACTCAACAATTCTCCTTCTCAGAATTTATCTCAAGGAAATACCTAGAAAGGTTAGCAAGGTCGAACACAAAAGGAGTATCACCACATCACGGGTACAGCAGTGAAAAGCTGGAAACAACCTCAATGTCCACCAAAAAGGGTTTGTAGAAATAATTTGTGGTTGCTTTGTACAATGGTAAATGTGATCTATTGACATGAAAGGATTGCCATGTCAAGTTGCTGAAATTTTTATGAAGCAGATTATAAAATAGAACATAGAGTAGGACTCAATTGTATTATAAATGTGTGCATGGTGCTACACCAGATGTTTGTCTCCTCTGAAACTCATATTGGTGAGTTTCAGTGTGGCAGTATGGAAAGTTGCCACTTTTACGAGGCAATGGAATTATGAGGGCCCTGCCCTCATGAATGTATTAATTATTTCATGGACTAATGGATTAATGGATCAATGGGTTTTCTCCAGGGTGGGACTGGTGGCTTTATAAGAATAGGAAGAGAGACCTGAGCTAGCACTGTCAGCCCACTTGCTATCTGGCCACCATGATGCGCGCCCTGTGCCACCTCAGGACTCAGAATCTTCACTAGCATGAAGGCCCTCACCAGATGCAGCCCCTTGACCTTGGACTCCTCAGCCTTTAGAGCCATAAGAAATAAATTTCTGTTCTTTATAAATCGCCCAGCCTCAGGTGTTCAGTTATAGCAGCAGGAAGCTAAGACATAAAGCTGTAGGTATGAAAGTCTTTGCCCAACTGTGAACACAATTACTTCTTGTTGGATAAATTATTTATTATATTTACTTTCTTCTTTATTCTTGCCAGTTCCATTTGAATACATTTTTGTAATAGGCCTATGTAATACAAAATACAATAATAAATACAAAATTATTTTCCACACTAGGAATAGGGCCAGAAGGAACTAACTACTGAAATTCTGTCCCACCCTTTAAAAGTGTGGTCAAAATAAATAGACTTAAATGGAAAAAATAGTAAATTTTCCCAATAATATACATGTTTTGAGGATGTAGGAAAGTGTGCACCTTCACTGTGTTAAGGGCATGGTGGGTGACTGGTATCTTTTTCTAATGAGCAGCTGGGCAATGTGTAGCAACAGCTTCAGTAACATTCACAGACTTTGACTCACTTCTAGAAGTCTAACCAAGGAAATAATCAGAGATATGGACAAAGGTTTATGCATAAGGATGTTCATGAATTGTTCTTCCTTAATCATAATTTTAAGATAGAAACAACATAAGTGTCCACAGTAGTAGAGTATGTGTGTACGTATCTCCAATAATTTATTGAACAAATGTTTGCTGAGTGTCTTCTCTGGGCCAGGCTCTTTGAGAGTTCCCCGGAATCCAGTGGTACACAAAACAAACATGTCCACCTCCTGGAGCATGTCATCTAGTTACAATAACGGAAAAGACAGATGATCAGCTAATTCCACAAATAAGTTAGGTGTTAATGAAGAAAAGTAGAGGATGAAGTAATTGCGTTTTTTTGCCATTAAAAGTAAATGTAACTTTCAGTGGCAAAAACCGCAATTACATTTGCACCAACTTAATATGATATTACTAAATAATCAAAGAATACAGTAAAAAGCGGTATGGAAAACATGCTATGAATGTCTATTTATCATCTCAAGAAATGATCTTTTCGCCAAATGGGAGAGTTTTTCGAAAGGCCAGAAATGACCATTTATAAACTATTTACCATTCAACAGAGTGGATACAGCTATAACGACCAAAAACAAGAATGTTCAGAACCATCTCTATCAGAGTACTAAAAAGTAATAAAGATGAAACTTCTCAAGATATAATTTAAATAATACGCAAATATGATCCAATTTGAAAGAGGAAATTTGAAAGCCAAATCTCTCTGATAAAGTCTAAAAATAGAGAGGCATAAAACATAAGGAGGTGTAAGCTTTTCTCTTTCCACTCCACAGTACATTTGACAAAGGTTTACCCTCCTTAGGATTCCTCTTGGAACAATTATAAGAGTCAAATCACTAACGAGTAAAGAAACTGAGCAATGCATAGCAAAAACTTCAGAAAAATCCACAGACTTCGTCAAACTTCTAGAAGTTTAAGCAAGGAAGCAAGTGGAGATATGAACAAAGGTTTATGCCTAAAGATATTTGGGTGTTGTTCTTTCTCAATCATAATTGTGAAATTGAAGCAACATAAATATCCACAATAGTGAAGTATATGTTTACATATTTCCAATAATTCTTGGAGGAGTTGGGGTTTCATGTTGTTGTCTGCTAGACTCAGCAACGCTTTGGGAATACAGATCCTCCACGCCCTATTATTTAGGAATTCTACTCCTGTCATGATATGGTAGGCTAAACTTGCTTCCATGACACTTGGCCAAGGATTATAAATTAATTGCATGATTGAGGAAGTCCCTGGGAAGACCATGCCCACCCCTTGTTCATGCTGTTTGGCTGTAACCATAGCAGCCTCTTACTCCAGACCAAAGTTCAGCTACTGTTAATTTTATGGCCATGTTCAGAGTTCAATGTCCATTAGCATAACCCTTCCTCAGGAAGAGTGAGATTTTATATTTGACAATAAAGTGTTAGACTCCATTTCTAAATACTAGACTTCAAAAGATAAGGTTCAAAAGTGTTATAAGAAGATATTCCTTTTTTTGTCCTAGAGAACTTATTTTCCTGTGAAAATGCCTACCACAAAGAAGACATTGATGTTCTTATCAAGCTTTTTCACCAGCCTTGGGTCCTTCATTGTAATTTGCTCTATTCTTGGGACACAAGCATGGATCACCAGTACAATTGCTGTTAGAGACTCTGCTTCAAATGGGAGCATTTTCATCACTTACGGACTTTTTCGTGGGGAGAGTAGTCAAGAATTGAGTCACGGACTTGCAGAACCAAAGAAAAAGTTTGCAGGTAAATGATAAACTAATTTGAATGGACATAGTGAGATTGAATTAAGGTTTATGTCATTCTATATTTGGGCCAAATAACCATTCAAAAATAATTTCTTTGTAAGTTTTGGGTTAGGCTGAAGGTACAAGCTTAACTCATAATTTTGGAAATTTGCCATGTCATTATTTGAGCTTCCTCGGTTCTCCTTGTGTCTATTAATACAATAGTCTATATCATTCTAGCAGTGGCTGTATTTAAATAATACCTACCAAGTTGACTGACAAGTAAATAAGTAAAAATATGTGGCAGCAATACGGCATTGAATAGCCAGTAGGAACACATGTTTTAACTGTATTGACTGGGTTTTTAGCTGGAGCCACAACCTCTGTCTAGAACTTCACAAGTGGCATCTATGCAGGAAAGAGTAAAATGGAAAATTTATTATCTCTATTTCTCAAGTTCATTTCTTTAACTGATTTTAATTTACCTCCAAAAAATCTAATCGTTGGAAATTATATTAAATTTCCATTAATTTATTAATTGTATATTTGATAGGAATTCCTAAACTTTTTTTTCTGATTTCTTATATAATAATGCCCTCCTCTCCATGGAAGTAAAATTAAAAGTTCATTGAGAATAATAAGTTGATTTAGCTACTTATTTGACTTTTGAGGTTTGATAACCTACCTTCATGTTTTCTAAATTTAAAAACATTTGTAAATTATGTAACACATTAAGTGGACTTTGTTTTGAACAATGTTGTATGCAAGTATTATACAGGCATTATTGGGTATCATACAGTCATTACCTTTTGACTTATAAATATGCATCATTTTCTACCTTATACACATGTAATGTTTCGTCCTTGTGTAATGCATGAAGAAGTTTGAGTCCTAGACACTAGCTCTAAGTTCTAGCTCTAGTGTGTTTATGACTTTGTTAATGAAACTATTTTCTTAAATCCAAAGCAACCTGGTTATGTTCCCAAGTTATACATTTGTCATTTAGATGTTAGCAAAAGCAGCATCTCCCCTAGCATTGCCATAGCCTTTCAGGGACATCGCCTCTGGTGTCAACCTCAGCTTCCCATAAGGATGGGGAACATTGGCTTTACAGCAGCTTTCAGAGACTCAGTCATGCTTTCAGTTATGTGAATAGCATTTTCAAAACCAAAAACTGCCCTGAAGCCTCAGACACATTTAACAAATTTTAAGTAAGAGACAAAACCTACAGTTTTTTTTGGTTTCCATATGGTGTCTGTTTGGAACCAGTTGATTTCCAATTTGAGATAAATGGCTTCAAAGAAAGCATCAACTATCTCTATGCACGGAGACTCAGAGGAGGCCAGGATGGGTCAGGACCTGGCTCTAAAGCCCTGTGTGCATGCAGGTGAGCATGGTGATGTCAGGGGACCAGAGCAGGCACTTGTCAAGGAGAGCCCTGAAAGGGCCCAGGGCCAGGTAGGTGCGGCAGCCCAGGTGGGAACACAGCCAGGCAGAATATTTGCCTTCCCTTTGCTGGATCTCTACTTTAAGTCTCTGTTACTGGGGAGCCACATTCTGACCTTCCCCAAGTCACTGCCCAACCTCCTGGTGCTGAAGAAGGTGAACCACCACCCAATTAATGAAGGGGCTGCACTGTCACTCTGGTTGACACCTAAGGACCTCTCAGAGCCTAGGGGATCTTTATTGCCAATGATTGTAATAATCGTTGGGCTTGAACACCTGTAAGCAGTTCTCTCAGACAGGGGAAAGTCATGTTACTGAAATCTTCAACTTGCGGTGTTCAGCTGCTAACGATCCCGGGATGCTTCTCCTGGGAGCAGCTCTGCAGTGTGTACATGGAGACGTGGGTGCTCTCCTGTGGTTTCTCATGGCCACGTGGGGCTTTTTTCAAGTCAGAAACCAACCATTGGCAGCACAATCAAATCTGTACAAACGCCCCTTTCTTGCCCAGCGGTGGTGGACTGACTGTTCCAATTGAGAATTTAACCATATCAGCTTCTTGGCTAGCGTGAGGTCACATCAAGGGTCCCCCAAGAGTAATAATTATTGCAAAGCTCTGCTATATTTCTGCATGGTATTTATCATATTGAGCCAATTTTGACTGTAGATTTGAAACGAAATAGCAGAAGGAAGCAATGACAGCTGATTTCAAAGTGCCAAAATAATTCAGCCAACATTGGTCAATCTGTGGGGAAAATCGTCCTTCAGACCTGGTAAGGAAATCCTCCAGTGTGTAACTGGAGGGTGCGGGCAGCTCAGGCTGACTTGCTGCATCCTAGTTTGTCCAACATCCGGATGAAAAGTGACAGGTCCTGTATGTCCATCTGTGAGCAGGTTGTCTTTGCTACTCCCAAAGTTCTGGAGATCTAATTTCTGTTCAAAAAAACTTCCCTGAGCAGCTGCTGCATGTATAAGGGGCTCAGGATACTGAAAGGCATTGCACATGGTTCCTGGCCTTGGAGGGCTCACCACTCAGTGTGAGATGAAGACCCTTCCTCAGCTAAAATCAGTGCCCTGCACTCCCTGCTGGAGCATGGTATGTGCAGGTCTGCATGGAAGCAAGGGGGTGGGGGGAAATGCATGTCTGCAAAGCCCCGTTGGAGGACAGAATCCTGAAAAATGAGCTGCTAGGAGGTGTAAGCTCACACTGTGGACACCCACCTCCTTCTCGGTTCTGGATCTTGGGTGCCATGTAAAAAGAAGTCATTCCTTTGACTCTGTGTTTTGAAAATGTGGTCAGGGCCCCGGAAGCACAATGTGCTCTGTTTCCTCACACTGGCAAACATGACAAAATGAGTCATTCACATTTAGGGCATGGAATTCCTGTGAATGTTGTTTCAAATATTACTCAGCCTATGCACTGACCAGAACGTATTTTTTACAGAATCATTTTGACAGGAAAAGTGTTTATGATCGTTTTTTTGTTGTTGTTGTTGTTTTGTTTTTTCATCACCCAGGCTGCTTCACACCCAGACTGGAGTGCAGTGGCGCCATCTCGGCTCACTGCAATTTCCACCTCCTGAGTTCAAGCAATTCTCGTGCCTCAGCCTCCCTAGTAGCTGGGATTACAGGAATACACTACAACACCCGGCTAATTTTTGTATTTTTAGTAGAGACAGGGTTTCACCATGTTGGCCAGGCTGGTCTCAAACTCCTGACCTCAAGTGATCCACCCACCTCGGCCTCCCAAAGTGCTGGAATTACAGGCATGAACCACTGTGCCCGGCAAGATTTTTCTTTTCTTTTTTGAGACAGCGTCTTGCTTTGTCGCCCAGTCTGGAGTGCAGTGGTGTGATCATAGCTCACTGCAGCCTCTACCTCCTGGGCTCAAGAGATCTTCCTGCCTCAGCTTCTGGTGTAGCTGGGATCACCAGCACGCACCACCACACCCAGCCACTTTTCTTATGTTTTGTAGAGACAGGGTGTCACCAGCCCAGGATGGACTTTATTATGAGAGATATTTCTCCTCATGTGACACCGCACTCTTTGTTCTCAGTTCCAAGAACAGTCTGGTTTGCAGACGTGTGGGACTTTGAGCAATCACGTTGCCTACAGCGGAAGGTAGACTCACCTGGGATGCGGGTGAGGCATCCCCACCCTGGACCAAATAAATAGCAATCTCTGCGGGGTGAGGCCCTGACCTGCTCGTTTTTTAAAAATCTTCCCAGTTGATCCTAATTCAGTGTTGACAACAACCAGCTTCCACCAAGGCCAGGCACTAGATTGACAGGCATGGCTGTACTGGGTATTGTTTTTTAAGTCCTTTGGATGTGGCCTGCTTGAAATTAAATTAATTTATTGGCAAAAGCTCTGGACAACCTTGCAAAGGAAGCAAGGCAGACTGAGGGAAAGCTCAGCTCCCGGCTGGCCTTTGAGTGCTGCCTCCGAGTCAGGATTCACTGCAGCTGGCGGGAGTCTCTCCCCAACTGGCACTCCCCCACCTGCTAGTCTCTTTTCTCCACTAACCTCCATGTGTTCTCAGGGAGCTCAACATTGCACCGTTAGCCCAGGCTAAAAATAATTAGAAAAATAGACCTGCTGCAGAAACTAATAAATTGCAAAGAGAAGAACAAATGAAGTTTATTTCTCCAGAATTCATAAAGAGTCCCCACCCTACTACTCCTACCCTGTCCACACAAGGAGATTCTCCTGGAGAGCAGGTTCATCATCTGCCCCCAGAGATATAACCACACTGTGATGGGGAGAGTAGAGAGGACAAAGAGGGTGCCCTCCCAAGCTCAGGCCACTTCTCCCCAAGGAACCCTGGCAACTTTCTGAGAGGCTGGGGCACCAGCCTGGGCTCCCTGGGAGAGCTACCAGGCCACACTTGGAGATCTGTTGATAGAATGAGCTCCTCCCAGGGGCACTGGGAGCTGCCCTGTTCAGGCTCCCTGGTGACCAGGTGCTTACGGAGGGAGTCACGGTAATTCCCACCCATCCACTCACAAAGCCACGGGCTCTCCCTTGATGTCCGAGGACTTACAGAAAACCAGAACTCAAAAGGCAGATGGCAAGTGGGGCCTGAAGGGTTACATTTTCCTGCGTGGGGAGCCCGGATGTCCGGATGGCTCTCATGGGCGCCCATTATCCACTGCCCAGCAGCACGTTTCTGCCTCCCAGCTGCGGGATCTGTGGGCCAGACGCTCTTCTCTTTGGCCACGTTGTTCTTGGCTCTCTCCTGGGGCAATTAGCGCCAATTGTGAGGTAGCTTTCCTGATTCACACACTTGCCCTCTAAAAGGAAGAAAAAGAATGGAATGTGTTTGCTAATTTTGTAGGCAGAGAGCAGCTGTCAGATGCTATGGAAGTTTATTGTTATTTCATTCTTGGTAACTTTCCCTGAATTTTCAGCTTGTATTGTCTAAGTTCTGAGCCAGGAGCTGGAGCGGAGATACAGCTGTCAGACCTGTGTGGCAGGAAATTCAGAAAGCCGGAAAATAATTTTAAAATGCAGCAGTTAGAATCAAGATGAATTGTCACCTTAATATGCAGAAAATATGAGTCAACAGGCCCCAAATGACTCCCTTTTGAAAAATCACATCATTAGATCTTACCAAAAGTCACAAACAAAACTAAATTCAATTGTCACTTTCTAATTTACTCTGAAAAAAAAAAAAAAAGGAATGTGAACCATTTACCAGTGAATACCCAAAAACAGCTTTTACTAAGTGTGTAAAGCAGAAGAATACTGCAAGCCACTTCAGGGGCCTTGGACACAGCTCCTTTTTTGCTAAGGAGTGAGTTTATTTAGTCCCCAGCAAACTTTGGGATAGATCCTGGAGTTTCCCCTTTAGCGTCCAGGAGGAGCTGGCGAGTGTGGAATGGGAAGCGATTCCCTCTTACGGTGACTCATCTGCAGCCTCTGACCTGTCCCCCTGAACAGGTGTGTCCTACGTGCTGTAGCTTTTTTTCCTTCTCTCCTCTGGTGTCACCCTCTATTACTTTCAAAACAAGTGTGTGCTAAATTGTAGCAATATTAATCCCCCCACGGCTGCACCTCCACAGCGAGCAATAGGCAGAGGCAAGAAATTTTACCTGAGGTCAGGGATGGAAAAAAAGGTCCCAGCCCAGGTGGCCACATCCCACCCACCCAGAAGGCAGGCCCAGCAGGCCCCACCCGTCCCCGCCCAGGCAACAGGCAGTGGCTGGCGTGACCCAGGTCCTGCTAGAGCCCTTCCCTGGGATGCATAGCCAGAGACTATGCTGAGAATTTCACCACGCTCTATGGGTTATTAGCAGAAATTGCAAAATAGTCCAGTCACCATTGAGCACAAGTAGGCTGTACCTGTGCGAGCTGGACTTTGCTCACAGTCCCCAGTTCCACTTGAGGAGCAGGGTGGTGAATTCATCGTCCTCATGCCACTGAGCTGAGGCTTGCCCAGTCTTCTCCTGGTTTGCTCCCTTCTCCCATGGGTTTTCAAGGGACATGCGGCCATGCCAACCGCTGTGAGGCGTATCCACATTGCCCTCCTCCTGCCCTTTTCTCTCTCCTCCCCTTTTCTTTCCTGCACTTTCTCACTCTCCCTTGCAGCCAGAACCCTTGGGTTACCTGTCATTGCTGCTTCTGGGGCTTCTCCCACTCCCGGTCTAGGAGGCTGCACCCCGAGGCCTGCACCGCTTGGGATGAGGGTCTTTACCACAGGACCCTTTTGCCAGCAGCCCCTGAGGCTGTTTCTCAGGCACCCAATTGCAAGCTGCTGGTCACATCTCCTTCATGCCCACTCTGTTCAATGGGAGGAAACTTTTCTTCCTCATAGAACACTGCTGATTAAAAAGCCAAAAAAGAAAACAATAGTGAACACATAGAATTAAGGGGTTCAAAAATGGAGTGATGACGTCCTCCTGTCCAAGGGGAGTGTCGGGTCTCATTGGGAGCCCCGTGTCTATCTGGCCATGTGTGGTGGCCTGTAATCCCAGCACTTTGGGAGGCCAAGGAGGGAGGATCACTCGAGCTTAGGAATTGGAGACCAGCCTGGGCAACATGGTGAGATCCTGTCCCTATGGAAAATTTTTTAAAAGGCTGGGCGTGGTGGCTTATGCCTGTAATCCCAGCACTTTGGTAGGCCAAGGAGGGCAGATCACCTGAGGTTGGGAGTTCGAGACCAGCCTGACCAACATGGACAAACCCCATCTCTACTAAAAATACAAAATTAGCCTGGCATGGTGGTGCATGCCTGTAATCCCAGCTACTCGGAAGGCTGAGGAAGGACAATTGCTTGAACCTGGGAGGCGGAGGTTGGGGTGAGCCGAGATCGCACCATTGCGCTCCAGCCTGGGCAACAAGAGTGAAACTCCAACTCAAAAAAAAAAAAATTTTTTAAATTAGCTGAGCGTGGTCGTGGTGGCACATCCTGTAGTTCCAGCTACTCTGGAGGCTGAGGCAGGAGGATTCTTTGCTTGAACTCGGGAGATCAAGACTGCAGTGAGTGATGATCTTGCCACTGCACTCCAGTCTGGGTGACAGAGCAAGACCCTGTCTCCAAAAACAGAAGAAAAAGAGAGAAAGAGAAATAGAGTCAGAATAAAGTATGTGTAGGGGGCCAGGCTGGCAGGAACTTTGCAGTCACACCCAGCAGAGAATACTCCAGAAACGTGGGCTGTTAATCATGTTGGGATTTATATCCCTCCTCAAATATTTGGAAAGGCTGCCAGGCAGGAAAGGAGCAAGTGAATTTTGTATGATTCCCAAAGGAGAATTAGGACCCCTGGGTTTAAGTCGTGGAGATGCAGATTTGGGCTCAGCATAATGAGGAATTTTTAAATCATTATGGCGATGCAGGGAGGGAAAGGGGAGGGGACTTGGTGACCCCTCCCATGGGTGCCCACAGCACCCTGGGGTCTCCTGCCTCCCATTCTGAATTCTTTGAAACACTCTGGTTCCATTAGGAACTCCTTGACCTTCGACCCGTGGGCATATGCTGAGGGAATACCACCCCTAGGCCCAGAAATCAGAGATCCTACCTGGCCTTTTCGCTTTCTGTTCTTTAAAGCTGTTCCAGATAAAGAGGTGAGGTCTCCAAGGCTCTCTCCCTGGAGACCAGAGAAACCAGAACGGAAAGAAAGAGCCTTTCACTTGTTTTTACCCACCTGTTCCCAGTGATGTTGCTGTGGCCTTACTGTGACTCAGAACTCTTCTCCCTAATCCCTTTCTCCCATGTCCTGGTGACTTTCATAGAACATCCCTGCAAACACTATTTCATGTGCTGGCCTCCTCCACAGGGCCTCACACACCCTGTCAGCCCGTGGCTGGGCTGGGCTTACATGTAAGTGCAGCCCTGTGGTGCCTGGGCATTGCGTCCTCCACAAAAGAGCAGGTGGAGGAGATGGCTGGTGGCAGTCAGAAGCCCGAGAAAGGCAAAACCAGGAACCCAGGACTGACAGCCAGGGCACCTTTGCTTCATGTTATAAGAGTGTCCTTCCATGCCTGGAGCTCCTCTGCACTTAAGAAATATGCAAATTCATCCAATGCTGTTAGGATTCAGAAGAGTTCTCCTTGGAAAGCAGAGTCAAGGCTCACTCATGGGCGAATTCCCAGCCGCCTCCAGCGTTGGAGCCCTCTGGGCATCTGGTCCTCTCTGGCCCCAGGGAAGTGGAGTCTGAAGTAGGACCCACAACTCGATTTGCACCAACAGAAGTCATTTTCTTATGTCAGCCTTCAGCTTCCACTTTCCTGGTCACCTTTCTTAGGCTTTTCTCTGCTGATGCCACCCCTGACTCATGCAATTACCCCAGACGCCATAGGGCTTGTGGGATTCTCACAGTGCACAGGTTTTCAGGGTGACCTACCCTGTGAGTGCCTCCAAGTGGAAGCCAAGTTAGTGCTCAGAGCAACAGGGGCACTGATGAAACTGGGAAAAGCACCTTGGCAAGGACGGAGCCCAAGCTCAGTAATGGGAAGGCTGTCCAGCCCTGCTGCCGGTATCCAGGAAGGTAAACTCTTTCCTAGGAGACTTCAAAATCAGCATAAATGTCCAGTTATCTGTAGTGTCATGGTTATACCCAGCCAACCACTGATTCAATAACCAGCCTCCAGTGGGGAATGCGGGTCTTGTTCTTGCGTGATTTGGAGGCTCCTGGTATCTCTAACTGACATCCAACAACCAGTAACTCAAGTCACTAAGAGGGTAGGGTGGGGAGGAATGCCAGGCCAGAGCTGGTATTTGCATTATGTGCTATGCACTCACAAAACATTGTTTTAGTTTTAGAGATACTGAATAATTCTTCCCAAAAAACTCTGCATTCGGTGACTATCCTGTTCCTGGTCCTGAGTTTGATCACGTCGCTGCTGAGCTCTGGGTTTACCTTCTACAACAGCATCAGCAACCCTTACCAGACATTCCTGGGGCCGACGGGGGTGTACACCTGGAACGGGCTCGGCGGTGAGTGGCCCTGTGAGACTCGGTGCTCTGCAGAAAACTGCATCCCGCTTGTCCCCATGTCTCTGCCTCTCACACATGCATGAACATACACAGTCACGTTTATGCCAAGGAAACTATGAGGACCTCCATGAGCTGAGGGCTGGGGTTTATTTTGTCAATCCAAAGTGTTTATGAAGCATCTCTGGAAATAGAATTCTGTTTTAAATGCACTGCTGAGGAGGCTTATAACAAGCCAGGCTTTGCTTTTGAGACTCTAACATAAGAAGTCAAAATGCACAAAAGTCAACAAAATATTGACCGGGCTTCTGCCATGTGCTGAACTCCAAACTAGGCTCTGTGTGGCATGTAGAAGCACACACACGTGCACACACATACACATGAACACACCAGCACACACTTCCTTCTCTTTCCTCCTCCACATGACAAGAGTCCACTTGGTCTCCACACATGACATCTCTACATGGTCGTGCCACAGAGCCACAGATAATGGCACATAAGAGAATCTGGGTGCAATACCTTTTTTGTGGGCTACCTGTGAGCCTGGGGTGTTGCTGGGTGGTGTTGCTTGGTTATTTTGTTTGTTTCATGGGTGTGGTGCTGGGAGGATGGAGCCCAGATGGGAAGCAGGTCCCAGCCTTGACTCACAGTCTTCTGGCTTTCACTGGGTTTTTCCAGGGCTCTGCAGCTGCCCATCTGCCCAGAGCAGGGCTGGGGAAGTACCTATTTGCCCTGCCCAGCTGCCTTCAGGGCCTTTTGCTCCCACCAGGCAGTCAGGTTTCTCCTGTTCTTTCCCTCTCCACCATCAAAACTGGACCTTGGGAATGAAGCCTGTCCTAAGGAAATGATTTCTGAGGTGGCTTCATGTAGGCTCCAGGTGACGCATTTTAACACAGGCCTGAAATTTTGAAGCACAGGAAGGAGGCTCTGGATATCAGACATGTCAGGAAGCCTCGGAGGAGGGGCTGAGGGCAGCATCATCCTGTCCCTCCATTGAGTGTCATCCTTACCACGAGGCAGGCGCAGGTGGCTGAAGGAGGCCAGCGTCTCCATGTCATGGAGTAGAGGTGTGCTGAGGAATATGAACAACTGGCTCTCCAGTGGGGAAAAACAAAAAGAGAAAAAAGCCCTGGTGATTGGAATCGTGTAAACACAGCCACATGGCCGTTTTCAAACTCCCAATGTGAGATCACTGACGTGGAGTTGAGATGTACAAACTGGCCCCAGCACAGCACAGGTAGGACGGTGAGGGATGCTTTTTAAAATGGAAAAGCATTAAGCCAGGACTACAGGTGGACCAGAGTCACATTACATACTCACACCTCAGCTCCAAGGATTTGGGGTCAGGCTAGTTTAACCACATTCATATATGACTGGCTCTTTCTTTCTGTGCTTTTATTACTTGGGGGTAAAAACAAATAAATCCCCCAATTTAATGGGCAGCCACTATGGACGAGGCACAAAAGTCCTGTAGAATGAATATCACTGTTTCCCTTTCTTATGGCAGAGCTGAGTGTCAGAGGTTAAGGGACTTTGTTACACAATCAGATATACTCACCTGAATGCCAGAGTCCCTTGCCTAAGCTACTTGTATGATGATGGTTCACCCCAGTCAATCAAACCAAGGTAAACCAATAGGTACTTATGGCCAGGGTAAAGAGATAGATTATTTTTACTTTTGCTCATGTAACTAAGAAAGTACGAGAAGCAGTGGCTTCAGACACAGCTCGAGTCAAGGTCTCGGCCCGTGTCGTGAGGACTGTTTCCTGCCATTGCTCCATCTACTGAAATCCTCAGCATTGACTCCATCATTCATTAATTGGCCAGATCAATCCTCTTGAAGATAAGATGACTGCTGGCCACCCTGGGCTCATTGCTGATGGTGGCAGCCCCAGGAGAAAAAAATTTCTCATTTCCTCCAAATTCAGAGAAAGTCCTGGGCTACTTTGCACTGGCATTGCCCTTCTCCCATCCCTTGACCGATCTCTGTGGCTGGCAGGGTTGAATTCCCCAAGCCATCCACTAATGGGCCAAGGCTACCTGCCCATCCTGCAGCTGGGGCTGGAATCGGCCCTTCCCCAGCCACAGGGGTGAGTGGGGAAGGAAGCCTGCATTCCTGGAGGGAAAACAGGCGCCAGGACCAGAGTAGAGGGCCAGGTGTGGCGCCGGCCGAACAACAGGGACCCAGCATTGCTGTGTCTACAGCCTGCAGGGTTCAAAGTCCACTGCCTTTTCCACTAGGCTGTGGCTCCATATCTCTGCTCCTCCGCTGCGGAGTACGGGCTGGCTTTGCGTATAGCAGAGGCCTCATGCATGTTTGTGAAGGAAAACATGAAAAACAGGGACCTGAGAGCCTCCCCGTAGCCCTGCCTACTCCTATCCACAAAGAATTGTTGGACGGAGAGGGAATTCCTGCCACCTTCCTTTCCTGGCTCAGGAGCAAGTTCTAACACATAGAGGGAGGCTGTGAGGTGGGCAGAAAACAACCTGAGAGGTTGATGTGTAAGGAGCAGATTGCATTCTGATGCCTGCCTGGGAGAAGGCCTCAGCACAGCTTAGCTTCCTCTAAATGCCCCTTGAGGCCTCTTGACTCTAACAGGGTTGATAGGCCTGACTTTTGCCCAAAGTAGCCCTTTGGGGGTTCCTGATTTTCTCACAGGAGCTTTGAGGATTTGAGAACTTACTGAAACTCTCAGTTTCCAGGAGGCTCAGCCTGCAGAAGGGCTTGTATACAGAGATGTCTTAATTCTTGCCTTGGGTCATGGCTGTGGGACAGCATGATCAGACTGACTTCTGGGAGTCCTGGGGCCAGAAGGAAGTGCTCCAAACTCCTAGGGGCTGGTTTTGAACAACCTCTGCTTGGCCAGCAGATGTTGGGTAGGGAAGGAAGTGGGTTTCCTGGCTTGTTTCTGACAGAAAGAAGCAGGTTCTGCTTTGAGGAGACAAACAGCAGTCTCACTTCCTAGATTCCCGTGACCTCTGACCTCAGCCTACCTTCTGCACCACACTGACCTGATGAGGCTGCATCCTGGCCTCAGGGGATAAAATTGTCCCCTGAGAGAAGCTTGGAGCCAGAGACAACTTTGCAGACTGCCTGTTCCAAATACATGTGTGTCTCATCTAAGGAACTCAGAGAGTGGAAAGTGATCAGGAGGTCACAGGGCCCAATGGTCACAGGCCAGGACAGAAGCCAGGGTCCGCGAGCCTTCCGAAGCTCCTCATCTACTCCGGGGCTTCCTCCAGCCCCTATAAATCCTTCTGTCCCAGAGGCTGGAGAAGCCTGGCAGGTAGAGGCTCTGGGCATCTCATCACTAAAGGGGACTCAGGTTTGCATTTTGTGTCTGTGTGTCGGCCCCTCCCCATTCAAATCAAAGTTCTAGGCAGCCCACTCTGGAAAAAAGCATTTAGACTATATACATCCTGCCCCTTTATGATTAAGCTTTTATAAGAAACTTCACAAGAGGAAAATGAAAGATAATTAAGGCTGTGAGGCACCTGGAGAGCTTCAGAGGGTCAGGGCTTTTGTACGGACAAATTATTAAGAAATAAAACCATTACATTGAGGATGAAGGTCTGTCATCAAGGAATGTTTAAAACATTCTCCTCATACAAAACCCCTCTAATTAAGGCCTTTTGAAGGACGGTTTGGAAGGTTTCCCTGGGTGTGGGTTATAGCAGGATACATTTGATGTCCACTGAGTTCTGGGTACATGGCAGCAGACGGAGTCTCAAGGGGCTTCCGTGGCCAGGATCCCCTGGCGGCCCCCGTGCGTATCAGACCTCACTGGGTGAGCCTGCTCACCGGCCTCATCACAGATCCTGGAACATAGGCATCCTTATCCTCCAAAACCTTTCTTTTAACAGCTTTATTGACACGAGTCACACACCATACAATTCACCCATTAAAGTATACAATTCCATGGTTTTTTATATGTTCTCAGACATGGGCAAGCCTTACCACCGCCAATTTTAGAATATTTTGATCACCTTGACAAGAAACCCCATGCCCTTTAGCTATCACCCCCTCCCAGCCCACTTCCAGCACTAGGCAACCGCGAAAGCCCTAATCTACATTTTTTTTTTGTCTCTATCTCATTCCCTTTGAAAGATGAGGAATGAGGCTCAGAAAGGCTACATGACTTGTCCAAGTTCATCTAGCTGGAATTTCCAGTCCTGTTCTCTCTGACTCCAGAACTACGTTCTTTTAACTAGACAAAAGTGGCTCTCCCAAGTCTATACTGAAGAATGTTCTTTAGGGCTCGGCAGAGTAGCTCACACTCAGCACTTTTGGAGGCCGAGGCAGGTGGATCACTTGAGTCCAGGAGTTCGAGACTAGCCTGGGCAACATAGAAAAAGCCGGTCTCCATAAAAAATTAGTCAAGCATGGTGGCATATACCTGTAGTCTCAGCCAGTCAGGAGGCTGAGGTGGTAGGATCAATGGAGCCTGGGAGGTGGAGGTTCAGTAAGCTGAGATGGTACCACTGCACTTCAGAGCCCAGGGGAGAGTGAGACCCCATCTCAAAACAAACAAAAAAGAATGTTTTCTAGTGGAGGATATTGTGAAGAATAAAAAAGGGAAGACAGAAACATGCAATAAGTTCTCTTCTCTAATGAGTTTTGTAAGGAGATTCCTCTTGATTAGACACTTGCCAGTGGCATCATATGCCATGAGATTCAAGCTCCTGGGATGGCATTTGTGGCTCTCAGGGCAGCCCAGTCTCGGTACCCAGTTCTTAGGACCCTGGGACCTCTCCCCAGCAGCTGAGCTTGTATCTCACAGTCCCAGGTGCTCCAGGCCCACTGCCCACCCAGGGTCTTTTTAAGGCGGCTTCTTCCATCTGTGATGCCCTGTCCTTCCTCAGCTCTTCCCAGACCTCCTTATACAGCTTCCCTCTGAACTGTCCTATTCAATCATTCATTCAGCACACTACTGCATTCACCACCTAGGAAGTGCGCTGTTTGGTAGACAAGTTGCACAACTACTTCTGAAAGCGTTTGAGTCATCACGTTCACTATTGGTCATACACAGCCCTGCACAATCTTTAGTGTTCTATGCCTAGACATCTAGTTTGTGTCTTACAATTTTGTACCTTCTCCCTAGTGCTTAAAAGAGTGTAAACTCCTGTGTAGATATGCAATACATTCCCATATATATGTGTTCCATAAAGATAAGTGACATTAAAAACTGTATCACCATGCCATGCATGAAACTCCATCTTCCTTTCAGCATCCTTCGTTTTTGTGACCATGATACTGTTTGTGGCGAACACCCAGTCCAACCAACTCTCCGAAGAGTTGTTCCAAATGCTTTACCCGGCAACCACCAGTAAAGGAACGACCCACAGTTACGGATACTCGTTCTGGCTCATACTGCTCATCATTCTTCTAAATATAGTCACTGTAACCATCATCTTTTTCTACCAGAAGGCCAGATACCAGTGGAAGCAGGAGCAGAGAAGGCCAATGGAGTATGCTCCAAGGGACGGAATTTTATTCTGAATTCTCTTTCATCTCATTTTGGCGTTGCATCTATTTTACATCAGCCCTGAGTAGTAACTGGTTAGCTTCTCTGGACAATTCAGCATGGTAACGTGACTGTCATCTGTGACAGCGTTTGTGTTTCATGACACTGTGTTCTTCATTGATGCTGTACTCCTGAAAATTTTTCCCACAAGGTTGGGGAAATGAATGGGAAACATCGCTGGTCTGTGTGGTATTCAAAGCAATAGTATCATGATGAGCGTAACGACCCTTCTGACCTGGTCTCACAATCTGAAATAATAAAAGGCTGTGTCATGTTTCTTTTCTTTGAGTATCTCAAAGCACTTCAGTGCCTATGATCTCATTCCCCTCAGGAGGGACTGGGTATTTTTATTCTACTCTATGCATGAAGACTTCTGGGAACAGAGGGTTTCAGAACTCACCTTTCCAGGACCAAGTGCTGGAGGCAAAGAGAGATTTTGGAGTAAATGACTTGGTTCTCTGGACCCTCAGTTGCTGGCATATTCAAACCCAACGGTGGGTAAAGGTGATTACTGTGATCCTCAAACACATTTTTGATATTCCTAGATGGGGTTTTGGTCAGAAAGAGAATAGAAATGAGAATATCAGAGAAAGAGAAAAATGATAGCCCTGTGGTCTATATGCTAAAGAGGCTAAACATTATATTTTTGGTTTAATAGGAATTGTGGTGAATTCAGTCAAAATGGAAATGAAACATTGCAGCAAGTTCTAGCATCCACCGTGTCAACCAACAGCCTTAGTTTCTGTGGTGTAGACCTGGGTGTGGCAGGTCTGATGGGAGTGTGTCATCCATCAGCAGGCTCCTGCCCAGCCAGAGACTGAGGGAGAAATGGGTTAGAACACTGTGGCTTGCAGGCATTCATTCCTTGAGTCAGGGACAGGGCAAACGTGGAACACGGGCATGGGGTAGGGTAGCCCTTTGAGAACAGATTGGGTGAAACTGGTTCCCGGTTTCATGAGAAGCCGGTGGGCGACCAGGAAAATGTTTTAAAGGCAACAGAATGGATCTGACCTTCTTTACAGTAGAATATTTTCCCAGAAAATCACTTTGAGAATCTTTTGAGCTTGACTATTTCACAAGTTAGCCAGGTTGAACACTGATAGGGTTCTGAAACGATCACCTTGCGTGTCTTGATGGGACCATGGCCAAAAGGAGCAGAATTCCCTGGGTGTGATTTGCAGAGCAGCATCTCGTTGGGCAGAAGAATATCTCATTTATGACGCTATCAGGGATTAATGACCTTCTTACTCATGATTTTTTAACACTGTCTTAGAAAGAATATTTTTCGTTTAAGAAATACATGTAGGATACCTGAGATGTGGCTAGCACAGTGCTCACCAGGGTATCCGCCCCCATGGAGCTACTGTTGGACAGTCAAGACAGGTATTCAGAAAGCAATTGCTAAACTCCATTTAAAAGAGGTACTTAGTCACAAATTGTGCTCATTCTTGGAAAGGTCAGTTCTCTGTCACGTCCTGCTCTAAAGCCCTACTTATTCAAAGTTACTCTTAATATTAACTGTGAATATATTTTTAAAAATCTGATCAACAGTGAACATTTTCTAAATTCTTTGGATCTAGAAACACATTCTTTGAAAGTTTGCATTTGATATCAGATTTTAATAATGTAAACAACTAATGAAGAGGAAACAGCTATAGATAACAAACCCACAGAAACAATTGCTAAACAGGCACTCGCATCGTGTGTTTGTGTGAATGATTGTGTTTTGTGGAAAAAGCGCTGCATTTATTCACCTCGGCATTTGAGCAGAGCTCAGTTTCCTTAGGGGGAAAATTTTTCTTAATACTTATATCACAAATGACCTTTAAAACATGGGAAGCAGGTAAATGGAACTACGTTTCACAATTTGGGAGACAAAGAGAATGGTTTCCTTAATGTGTTTTAAGGCAGAAGATAATGAAACTACACATGCAAAGTCTGTAGAAATGGCTTTAATGCTATTCACAAGCACAGGTGGGTGTGTGGAAGGGTGAACACAGGCCTCCATGCCTCAGCCTACAAGATGGGTGGATGGCATAGTAAGGCAACAATTCATTACACAATGAATAGCAATTTGCTGTTTTAAAACAACTAATAAATGTACATTGTTTTACATTTGGTGAATAGATTCACCTGAAGCACTATTTCGAAGGGGTCTGAACTAGTCATATTATGACCGTTGAAACACTGTATGACTCTAATGAACCCACGTGGTCTTGTTATGATGATCTGGGTTGCAAAGGTTTATCCATATTTGCAAAATAAGTAAGTTGTGTAAAACATATGCTCTTCATACAGTCTATGATGAGAACTTTAGAGAAATCAGTACTTTGTTGTCAAACTGATTGGGCTCAGCCAGTGAGTTAGTGTTTGCAAAGCACGGTGGGATACGGGAGGGAACCTCCAGGTAAGCTTTGCTATCATCATTAGAATTGTGTCTGATCATCTCAACAAACCCTGTGGGTTAGGCAGGACGGGAGCGTTGTGTCCTTGGATATGGTATTTCTCAGGGTCCACCTAGGGATCCTGCAGCCAGCCTCACACGGCCATGCACTAGCGATGCCCTTGTATGCTGCCTGTGGAGCCGCAGGTACACGCCAGTAGCTTCATGCCTTTTGAGGCTGCTCGGCCTCTTGGAGGGCCTGGGACCCTGCAGATTCTGCAAAGGGCAGCAGGTGCTAAGCCGAGTTGCAGAGTGGGCACTCCTTCCCCACCCCACGCCTACCTAGCAACCCTCCTTCTCTTATGCTGGAACCGGTCATTCAGGGTAGACTCAAAGCAGGTTTCTAGTTGACTAATCTGTTGCCTTTCTACAGCCCAGACAACAGGCAAGATGTGTAGGGGGCAGGGATGGCTCAGAGTCAGGGGCCCTCTGACCCTGAAATTCCAGTGTGGAGAGAAGCTGGGGGCCCTTGGTCCCTGCGCCCCTCTGGACTGTTTGGACCCAGCACTCAGAACTTTCAGGGGCCTCAGGCAGATGAGGTCATCAGCCAGTGGTGCAGAGGACTGATCTCTCCTAACAGGTGACCAGCTCTCTAGCCCTGGTCCTCGTTCCCTGACCCCTTAGACACCTCCACCTCCCAGGACTTGAGAACCTTCGTAGGCTGCTCTGACATCCCACAGAGAGTGGTGAGAAACCAGCAAAGTCACTGCCTATCTCTGAGCTCATCTTTCCTCATGAAAAAAAATAAATACATAAATAAGAGAAACAAGAATCAGTGTAGGATGAAGCAGGGAAGTTCTGGAGTCACGCCACCTGGGATCTGCTACTTACGACTCAGAGAAGTGACTTCGTCTCAGTCAGCCTCATTCTAATCATCTGTGAAATGGGATCACAAGAGCTGGTTTAGCTTGCAGGGCTGTTGTGAGTAAACCATAACAAGGAGCTCTGTGCCCTTGACGGCTCAGGGTGGCCTCCTCTGTCACAGACCCATAAGTCCCTAGAACACAGTAGAAACTGTGAGTGGGAATAATGTCACCACCCTTAGCCACTGCAGGCCACACTCATTCTGCTGTCCTGTAAACAAACAGTAATAAACAAAACACTTCAGCCCGGAGGCGTTAGTAGACCTGCCCAGGAACTCAACCTGACAAGTGGCAGAGCTGAATGGAAACAGGTCTCCAAGTCCTTTCTTTCTGTGTTGGATTCGTTGGACAGTTTCTGTGTATCAGGCCGAGGAGAGGTGCTTGGGTGGAGTCAGGAAGGGAAGGAAGGGTGGCCCCTGGTCCTGGAGCTCTGTTCCAGATGGGAAGTGTGGCATTCCTGGTGTGCCCCAGAGGAGGTAAGGCCTCGCCTCACCCTGCTTGTGAGCCTCATGCTGGGTCTTCTTCATTCAGAAGGGAAAGAGGCAGCGGGCCCAGGCAAAGGCACCCAATGTGTTTCACATGAATCCTCAGGTGAGCTTGGGTGCTGACCCCAGCAGGGGATGGTGGGGTCTCCTCTGCATGACCCTCCACACCTACCCAGAGGAGGACTTTGTGATCCTTCAAATAGAAGGCCAGGGCCCAAAGCACTCCTGGTGACCAGGGCGCTGGTTTACTACGGCTGCACTGGAGAAGGACCTGAGGCATAAGGGATGTCTGTGAAACCTGAATGCCCCATGTGGGGTGGCAGTGAGGACGCCGTGGATACACAGGTACTATTTCCCTCACCGTTAGGGCTGCCAATTCTGTGTTTGTTATGCTCTTGCTGACATACGTCCTCACACTGCCCAAAGACCCTGAAAAATAATGACAGCACTGATTAGAATTTCAGACAAAGTCCTAGTTTAAAAGAGAAAAAGAATTTGTTTTAGTGACAGGTTTCAGACCATGAAAGTTTCATTTTCAAAATGTTTAAATGTTTAGTAAAAAGGGAAGATTGAGGAAGAAATGAATTATATTTTATGACTATTCATTTTACAAAATGAATAGTCTTCCTGCTTCTCACGCCCCTCCTGCCAAGCGGCAAGGAGGCGTTTCATTTCGTCCTGGCCCTTAGTCTCATCCTGGCCCTCGGAATGCCCTGCTCCTCTGGCTCTCTTGAGGCACGCCACTTCGGCACCACGTTCAGCTCCCATAAGTCACTGTTCCCACAGGGGGAAGCTTCTCCTTTTCTTACTCAGTGTAGGGATATGGTGGAGCCTTCCAGGGTCCCCCAGAAGAGAGCGGGGGTCCGAGTAGGGGTCCCAGTCTTCAAGGCTGTTGCAACAGCAGAGACCACAGCCACAGGTGCCAGGCCTCAGGGTGTGCCTGCCCCAAACCCTGCAAACAGGAGATTGTGTTGAATCCTCACAGCAATATCATGTGTTGTTTTACAGTTAACCCCATCTGATAGATGAGCCACTAAGGCTTAGGTTGGCAAAGTGGTGTCCCCACCATGCCACGACCAAGGAGAGGCTGAGCAGAGATTCTGATGCAGATTTACCCGCCAATGTCTCCTCGAGGCACACCTGGGACCTATAGCCTGGCAGCGGCTCTGCGTGTGTATAAAAGGGTTGCACAAAGTCCAAAGTGCACTTCCCAGTAGTAGACCTTGGCCTCCCTCTGCTGGCCCCAGGCCCGTCTCATTTTGAGTAACCCAGTGTGCAGGACTCTTGTGGTATATACACTGGGAAACATTGACCTTTTGACTACAAATGTAACCATTTTCACTGGACACTACATGCTGACCAGTATCTTTCCTGTCTTCCTAAATAGGTTCTGGTCTTAAGATCAATGAACCTTTTTCTTCCCCCAAGCTAGCAGATGGGAGGCATTGTTAGTTAGCCTGCCTCTCCCACTTGGAAAGACGAAATAGTGTGTAGAGATTCACACTGTGAACTTTTCTCCAAGAGCAACACAGGAACTTAACAGAAAGGGAAAGAAACCATAGTCCCTTTGAAAGAAGTGGCGGGCAGCAGCCTATACCGCGAAGCAGATGGAAGACTTTGAGTCTCCAGAGCGTGAGGGGAGACACAGCTGCCAGGATGCTCACTCCCACAGGGGAGCTGCAACCCTCAGAAGCCCATGACCCTGCCCAGCACTGGAGCCGAGTTAGTGAGTGGTGGGGAGAACAGAGGGAGGAGCAGCATCGAGACAGGCTTTGTGGGCACTCCCAGGCTCCAGCGGTGATGGAGGGAAGCCATTCCTGATCCCATCCCACAGGGGCCCTTGCGGAAGTCTGCCAGCCAACTCAGGCGGTGGTCACAGGGTGAGAGAAGCTCCCAACTGAGTTTTGCCACATAATCTCGAGAGGGGACGAACCCTATTGGCTTGAACCCAGGGGGAACTGGGAAGTGTGCTATGGCCACGAGTGCAGGAGCTGGCACCCCTGCTTCCCGGGTGGACCTGGAGGGGCGAAGCATGAAAGCCAGGTTTCTGTCTCTATCAGGAAGGCTCATGGCCTGGGCGGTTTTGAGTTCTGAGAGCAGGCTGCCTGGAACCCAGCTCGCTGCTGTTGGCTGAACCCTGCGGGTGTGAGGCCTGCCTTGCCAAGTGCGTGGGAGCTGAGTGGGACTGACTGCCGCCTGTTACTCCTCACTCCCCATGCGGATTCTTTTGTGCAGCAGCGGCAGCTACACTCATCTCTGGAACATTATCCCAGCAGCCAGAGAACTGCCCTCCAATCCCCCGCTGAGGACACTGCTTGCCCCTGCATGTAGGGAGCCAGAGAGTGGACTTACCTGATGTAGCCTGACCCGCTTTGCCCCTTCACCTGCCCTGGTAAACACAAGGGACAGGGACGTTTGGGAACTCCAGGACCCCGCCCATTGCCTGAGACTCCAGAGTACCTCCCCTGAGTAACATGAGGCAAGCACCAACCCCATCACTACCACCTCAGCTGGTGATCTTTTGCGAGTGCCACCTCCTGGCTGGTGGCCAGCTGCCACCATCCATTGCAGCATCTGCAGGCACAATAACACATTACTCAGGAAGAAGAAAACCTCTGTGCAACCTTGCCTACTGCCATTGCCTGCATCACCCTGGCTAACCAGATGTTGAGTCTTTCCATATGGAAAGTACGTTTCCATATACCTAGTACGTTACTACTATTGTTGGCTTTGAGAAAGCCAACATGCTAAGGCTATTTACAACCAAGAAAATCTCAGTCTATGTCTCTCCCCTGCCGCTGCTGGGAGACTAGACAAGTCACATCATTGGATCCCTTGTAGATATCCCTAGCACCAGCCTGGAATGTGGCAGCCCGATTGGGTGGCTAGACCCAGAGGAGCAGCAGCATTCACAGTAGTCTGGCCTTCAGGGGCTGCTACTCCTAGGGGAAGTGAGAATGCACACATTAAGGGAGGTCCCTTTGAGACAAAGGAATTCAGAAGGCAGGCCTTGAGTGCCAGAACTTTCCACGGGTGGGAAGTTTCTTTCAGCAGAGGCACAGGTGCAGTGCTCGGTTCGGTGGGGAAAGTCTGTTGCTCTACCCAAGTAGTCAGGCAGCCCTGGTACTTGTGAATGGTCTTGGAGAAGGGGACTTCTTCCATCCCTTGACCACCACTGCAGAGGTTGCGGGGGCTTCTCCCATAGGAGCTTGGTGTGGGTGCATTAGTAGGCACCCTTTCTGGAACACTCTAGGGTGACTGCATCCCCACAGCATTCCCTTCCAGGTTCAGGCTTGCATGAGAGAGAGAGAGAGAGAGAGAGAGATTCACAACCCCTCTCTACATGGAACATCAGTATTCCTGATGAATAAGAGCTGCCTGTCTGATCTAACAGCTGGAATACCAGGTCAGGAGTGGGCTGGGAGTTGGATTACTTTCCTTCTGGCCTGGAAGGAGAACTGTGGTGGATCCCTCACCTCCCCTTGAAAAGAACTCAGTGCATTTTACTGACAGCTTCCTCAGTCACCTCTGTCAAAGCTGGAACCTCCACCCACCACTGGGATATCGCATTTACCCACCTGCTTTAGCTGCAGCCATTTTCTTTTTAACCCATTGGCACGTCCTGCTGGCCCGAAGCCTGAACTGTTCAACCTAGTGAATAAAATACTGGGGAAGTTTTTTTTTAAGTGCACACCACTGGGAAATGAGATATTCATGAGACCACTGCCATTCCAGCCCCACATAAGACAGTGAATCTGCTTACACACACAACACATTTTTAGTACATCCAGCATCTGAGAAATCCATCACACAAAGATTCTCCATAACCAAGGAACTCAGAGTCTTTGCCACTGAAAGTATGCAGAGCTGAAGCTAGGTGACAATAAACTATAAACATTAAAGTCACATCCTCAAGGGGAAATGTTTTAAATCCAGTCAAATAAAAATTAATTTAAAAATCATAAGAAGAAATAGTCTACTCAAATGAGAGTAAATCAGAAAGATAATTCTGGTGCTATGAAAACACAGGCTTCTAAAAACACCCACAAAAGATCACACTAACTCTCCAGCAGTGAGTCTAAGTCAAGATGAAATCTTTGAGATACCAGATAAAGAATTTAAAAGGTAAATTATTAAGTTACTAAAGGAGAGACAAGAGAAAGGTGAAAACCAACATAAAGAAATTTTAAAAACAATTCAGGACATGAATGAAAAACTTTCTAAAGAGAGGCATATTTTAAATAAAAAACAATCAGAACTTCTGGAAATGAAAGACACATTTGGGGAACTACAAATACTGTGGAAAGTTTTAGCAATAAACTAGACCAAGTAGAAGAAAGAATTTCAGAGCTCAAAGACAAGGCTTTCAAGTTAACCTAATCAGACAAAAATAAAAGAAAAAAAGAATTTAAAAAAAATGAAGTTTCCAAGAAATATGGGAAAACAGCTAAACCTAAGAATTATAGGCATCCCTGAGGGAGAAGAAAAAGCAAAAATAGGGAAAACCTATTTGAGTAAGTAATTGAGGAAAACTTCCCTAGCCTTTCTAGAGATTTAGACATGCAAATACAAGAAGCTCAAAGAACTCCTGGGAGACTCATTGCAAAAAGGACATCACCAAGGCATATAATCATCAGGCTATCTAAAGTCAATGTAAAGGAAAAAATTCTAAGAGCAGTCAGACAAAAGCACCAGGTAACCTACAAAGGAAAACCTATCAGACTAACAGCAGACTTCTCAGCAGAAACATTACATGACAGAATGGAATGGAGTCCCATCTTTAGTCTCCTCCAAACAGAATAATTGTCAGTCAAGAATTTTGTATCCAGCAAAACTAAGTTTCATAAATAAAGGAGAAATAAAATCTTTCTCAGACAAGCAAATGCTGAGGGAATTTGTTAATATTAAACCAGTCCTAAAAGAAATGTGAAAAGGAGTTCTAAATCTTGAAACTAAAGGTTGATACACACAGAACAGAAACTCCTGAGAGCATAGAATTTACAGGGCTTATAAAACCATAACACAATGGAGAAAACAAAGTTACTAGGTAACAATCAACACGATGACTGAAACAGTAACCTACATCGCAATATTGATGTTGAATATAAATGGCCTAGATGCTCCACTTAAAAGATACAGATGGGCAGAATGGATAAAAAATTACAAACCAAATATCTGCTGTCTTCAAGAGACACACCTAACATGTGAAGGTTCATATAGACTCAAGGTAAAGGGGTGGGAAAGGATATTTTGTGCAAGTGGAAAACAAAATGAGCAGGAATAGCTAGCTATTCTTATATCAGATAAAACAGGCTTTAAAGCAACAACAGTAAAAACAGACAAGGAATGACATTATATAATGATAAAAGGACCAATTCAATCAGAAGATATAACAATCCTAAATATATATGCATTTTTATATATAATAAAATCTGAGCTCTCAGATTCATAAAAATATTACCATTAGACCTAAGAAAAGAGATAGACAGTAACACGATAATAGTGGGGGACTTCAACACTCCAGAGATAGCACTAGACAAATAATCCACACTCCTCCAAGTATGGGGTGGTGATGTCCCCAGTGACAAGTTGTGCAGTTTGATGCCAATGCCTTGATACTGTGGTAAGCTCAACCCATCTCACCCACCATTGCTTTTCCACCATCTGCTCAAGTATCCCCAAAGAAAAGAGGAAATAACATCTAAGTATTGTGATGAAAATAGTTTTGATCTTGCAAACCTCACAGTGTAGTCTCAGGAGCCTCCAGGAGTCTGGGACCACTCTTTAAGACCTGAGGCTATAGATGCCTCCCACCCAAACTCTGCCATTCTGGAATAAATCAGGCAAATCTAGTTTATTAACTAAATGTCACACACCTGCTTTTGGTCTTCCCATCAGTTAGGTTTTGATATAGAATTTCCAGGAAACCAAAAAGTCCTGAATCTTGAAGACAATCTTCTATTTCTTTAGTGATTATTTACCTTCCTGTGGGTAGATTCTTAGACTTGGGAAAAGGTCCTTTCTTCAAAAGGTGATCAATGGAGAACAGCCAAAAATTCAGATTAAATTGTTAACTTGGAGTTTGTATCACTATTAAAAAGCATTTGAATAGCTATTCACTGATTTAGAGAAAATAATCTCATCATCTCGTGGGTCCTCAACACTAAAGCTTATAGTGTCAACACTTCCAAATGGCTTGCATCTAATCTTTGGAAGACTCATTCTGCCATCAGCAATTCACCTTTGTGCACAGCCAGTCTCTGTGTTAACCAGTCCAAGGCCCTGCTCCACCTGGTCTGTAAATATACTCCCTGAAGCTGGCCTTCTTAGAGTGAGTGAGGTTGCTGAATATATGTCTGTTGGCCATAACTGTTCTGGACTCTTTTCTTTTCAACAGAGTCTCACTCTGTCACCCAGGCTGGAATGCAGTGGTGCAATCATGGCTCACTGCAGCTTCAACCTCTTGGCCTCAAGCTATCCTTCTTCATTGCCCTTTCAAAGTGCTAAGATTACAGGCATAAGCCACCATGCCCAGCCCTGGACTCTTTCTTTGAATTGGAATTAATTTTTCTTGTCTTTTTTTTTTGTGTGTGAGATGGAGTCTCGCTCTGTTGCCCAGGGTGGAGTGCAGTGGCATGATTTTGGCTCACTGCAATCTCTGCCTCCTGGGTTCAAGTGATTCTCCTGCCTCAGCCCCCTGAGTGGCTGGGATTACAGGTGCACAACATCATGCCTGGCTAAGTTTTTTTTGTATTTTTTAGTAGAGGTGGTGTTTCTCCATGTTGGCTAGGCTGGTCTTGAACTCCTGACCTCAGGTGATCGCCCTCCTTAGCCTCCCGAAGTGCTGGGATTACAGGCATGAGCCACCATGCCTGGCAAACTTTTCATTTTGTGAGGGCTCCATTATGTCTTTATAAAAATTCAAAGTTATACAATAGTTTGTAATCACATGTATTTTTTTTTTAATCTTCAAGAGCTTTCCCTGCATCATCTGGAAGTGTGTTCAGTAGTGTTGGAAGCAAGCTGTGCGGCAAATGTAAATCCTCCTGCTTTTAGGTTTTAAATGCACAAGCCAGGTTCTGTTGTAGCAGAAGCTCCCAGTGGGAGGGCCACCCAAAAACCCTGTAGCATGAAATACTTCATTTTATCTTGAAGGAAATCTGCTTGTTGCATGCTCTCCAAAGGATCTGGCTCCTGCCTGTAGGTTTAGTTTTAGACTGATGTATTCCATAATTTTCTTTGTTTCTATCTTTAAATGCTGGAGAACAGGCTAGGAAAGAGGGAGGAATAATTGTATTGACTCCTCAAACTACAGAAGACGTAAAAAAAAACTAGGTTGTGTTTAAATTGCATCTTCATCTTGATCCAAGGTGACCATTTATCTTTGTCACCAGCAACACTCAGGTCTACCCTCTGCCAGGACAGTGGCTTCCAGATGACTAGTGTGCCCACTGGACTATTGGACTCTACACACAATGGTCTCAGATCTCTGTCTTTGTTTAGTTTCTGGATTTTTCCTTTCTAGATAAACGCTCTCTTTTCTTGCTGCTTGTTTTTTCTTTCAGTTTGCTTCTCTGCTGTTTAGACACTCATTTGTAGAAGGCCATGACCCACTTCTAATTTGCTGATTCTAGTTTTACGTGAACGTAACAGCACCTAGCTGAGCTTCCTGGCCCCATCCCTTCTTTCAACAATGCATGGGCATCCTTCTTGGGTGAGCTGCTATGCGGACTGCTGGAAATACGGAAATACATGAAGACAGTAGCGGAATAAGGATAGTGTACCACAAGCGCCCAGTGGAGGGAGCAATTATCTGGATGAGTCAGTAGTAAAGTCGTCCTAGAGGAAGAGATCCTTTTACTGAGGCTTGAAGGACGACTAGGCTATTGTCCTGGAAGTGGGAGGCGGAGGATATTCTGGCCCCTGTCCTGGGGAATTCTCTTTGAGAACTGCTGTTTGAACCAGTTTCCAGGCCACACAGGAAAACAGCCCCCTTCCTTGAGAGCCTTGTCCCCAAGTAGCATTCCACAACTCAGTCACAGTCTTGGTTCTGAATCGGCTGATTCCAAAGGCTAAATAAATCTACCTGCAAGAAGGTTTTCTTCCATTCAGGCTGCTACCTTGGGCTTCCGAGGCAATTCCTAAACCTGTTTTGAGAATGGTCACATGATTGAAATAGATAAACAGTCTTCTATAGTAAGTAGGAACTGTTTCTAACCTGCAGTTAGGTTTCTAAATTAGTTTTTGTTATGCTGTAACATAGAACTCAATTGGAACAATATTATCAAAGGAAGGTTAAGATCCCAAGATGGTCTCCATTTTGCAACTAAGAATCTATATATTAATAAAGCCTTTGAAACTAATTTCCATGTTTTACTCTGTTTCTATGGAGAATACAGTTATGGAGGTTGGAGATGTGGAGAACGTGGTTACATCCATGCATGGGATGTGACGAAGCAACTGAAAATCACGCTTGAGGAGATGATATGTACAATATGATGATGTATGAAAAAGGCAGGAGTGAGATTGTTAACACAGGTGCCTCTGGGTGGTGAGGCGTACTGGGTTTAATTTTTCCTAACACTGTCCTGTTAAAACAAAAGTCCTCCATATTCACACAATGCTTCTAATACCAAATGTGTAGTTATCGACACCAAATTCCCCAATTCTGTGGGGACACCAGCTGGGTGTCCTACAATTTAATCCAATTCTGACACTATCTACCTGGAGTCTGGGCAGACTCCCCAAATTAAAGAGCTTACCCTTCCAAGACTGCCCCACTTCAGACACCAATCACAAGTAGTGGGTCCCCAGGTTACCCACACTTCTCTCCATCTTGGCTGCAAATCAGAGGTTCCCCCATTCCCCCCCTCTAGTTTGATAATTTGCTGTAATGACTCACAGATTAAGGGAAACACATTACTCCCTATTACCAGTTTATTACCAAGATACAACTTAGGAACAAATGGCAGAGACACATAGGACAAGGTACTAGGGGGTAGGGTAAAGAGAAGCTTCCATGCTGTCTCCAGGCACAGCACCCTCCCAGCTCCTCGGTGAGCTCACCAACCTGAAAGCTTTTTGAACTCCATCATGTGATGGTTTTCTGGGGGCCTCATTGATGAAGGCGTGATCACTAAATCGTTGGCCATTGATGATTAAGACAATCTCCAGCCCTTTTCCCCTCTCTGGAGGCTGAGGGTGAGGTTGAAAGTCCTAATTCACTCATCAGGCCTTGGTCTTTCTGGTGACCCACCCCCATCCCGAAGCGACCCTATGGGCTCCCAGCCAGCAGTCATCTCATTAGCAGAGAAAAGACACTTATCACTCTGCAGATTCCAAGGGTCTTAGAAGTTCGTGTGTTAGGAATGAAGGATGGAGACCAAATATTATAACAAAAGATGCACCTATCACCCCTATCACACAGGAAAGTATAAATAACCAACAGAAATTTATTTCTTGCAGTTCAGGAGCTTGTGTCAGGAACCAGGGACAGAGACCAAGTATGCATTTCTTATGATGTCATAATTAGCATGCATTACTTTTATATTTAGAAACAATATTCAACATTTTCCTTTTTAAAAAGGAAGAGAACAGAAAATGGGGAAAATTAATTCACTTTTCATAAGGTCTGGAGGTTTTAGAGCATTAGCCAGAATCATAGGAAAGGGGTAAACTTGGAATTGCAAAGCTTGCTGGGGGTTTGATTTCAACTGCAAAACTGAGAGCATGTGACTAAAATGCTGGTCCAGTTGCTCACCACTTGTAGAATCCAGTTAACAAGAGTGAGGTCTGGTATAAAGAAAGCAGCTTTTTCACTCTAAAGCTGGCTTAATGGAATAAGTATAAGTTTCCTGCCTAAGGGTACCATTTAGCTTTTGGAGAAGAAAGTGAACACTTGTAAGGGGGGCCTAACATGAACGGCATGTGGTAGGTGGGCTATCAGAGAGTCCAAGGAGGCAGGAGTGGGGGAAGTGAGCAGTTTTGGGGCCCATGTGTTAGCTTGGTAGATGCAGTCAAGCTAGTGATGGCTGGTGTCTTCGTGGGCATGCATACTTTGAGTTGTAAATCTACTGTTATCTCTTGAGGCAACTTCTTGGTGGGTGAGTTCCCTTCTGAAGCTCCCAAGCACATAGTTAGATGAACTTGCCTTGTAGGGAGTGTCTAATAAAAGGAGGTAAAAGGCTATATATGCATTTCTAAAGGGCTAAGTAGGAAGTGTGGAAAAGGAGAAAAGAGAAAAAGAAAGAGGAAAGAATAATTAAACTATCTCTTAGAAAAAATGGGGGTACTTGGTTACAAGAACAATAACACAAACCACCTCTTACCATATTGGTTATCACCAGGATAAAATGAGACCATTGAAATCACTAATTTGGGGGCAAATGTTGGCTGAAACTGTGATCCATACAGCATGGCCTCCCCCTTGTTAATTCACCACAATTTCTAGTGTCAAGTGGTGTCTTCCAAGATGGTCCCGGAAGTTTTCTGCATTTTGGGGGTTAAGGCTCTTTTCACCTAAGGAGAGCATAGGGAACTTGAACAGAAAGAAGACACCAAGGAAACTGTTAGAAACAAGAGCTCGGAGTCACAAGGAAAATGAGCACTCAAACAAAGGATTTCTCAGGAAGGCAAATTTACTTCTGCAGAAGTATGCCGCTCACAATTCTGGCCACTGCAAGAGCACACCAAACAAAGGAGGGAAGGGGTTTTTATCCCTAATGCGGTTAGTTCCTGGTTCTGTGTCTGGTCCCCATTGGCTGGAGTTGGATCACACAATCTAAGCTGACCCCAGCTGGCTAAGACTTAAACTTTTCCAAACAGGGTAAACATGTGATTCGTAAGGGAGGGAGGGGGCAGGAGTGGTCCCTCTGCTGCAGCACAAGGCATGTTCAGACATGTCTGGGCAAGTCAGGGCACAACAAGAGCAGGAGGGCTGCTTAAAGGCTAGAAACAAGAAAGTACAAGGAGATGGGGCCTCCGAACCAAGGACAAGGACATTACACAATTAAACCCTTTGAAGAGGAATTCACCATCTCTGGCAAAACTATGTGGACTACGAAGGAAAGTTTTTAGGGACTCTGAGAATTAGTCAGTGGTTCTTGAGTGGGGTGGGAGGAAGAGGCAGCAGGACTTCCAACTAACTGGCCATGCATCCTTGAGCTTTGACTCTTCCTCTTTGGGCTTCCATTTTCTTCCTCACATGACAGAATGTTATGATCCCTGAGCTCACTTCAGATCTAAACATTGGATCTTTCACAAGGATCTGCAAAGGGCAACTCTAGTGAATTTTCTTGTTCTTAACTATCACTTTGCACTGCAGCCAGTCTTTGGGAGTAAAAAGCATGAGCTTACTGTGGTGGGGCATGAGGAAAATAAACGGACCACACTTGGAAGCATTTATCCTTTAGATGACGACAGATTCTAGCAGTGAATGAAGAGGAGAAGCCCCAGTAGGCAGACAGTCAACAGCATATGCCCTCGGTCTGCAGGCCAGCCCAGACCCACCTGGTCCCTCAGAAATCACCCACTGCTGTTTATCATTTTTTGACAATTTAATGCAGGTTCAGGAGGGATGATCTCTGCCCAAGTCAGGAGGAAGATTGATAAAGCTTTTCAAAGGCCACTTGTTTGAGCCATTGGCACTAAGAGCTTGCATAGCACAGGCCTTGTCCCTACCTGAGGCCCAATCTCTGCAGAAAGGAAATCTAACAGCCACCTTCAAAGGAGACTCAATAAAATGGAAAAACACAGCCATGAATTTTTAAGGGACCCTAATGCCAAAATGGTGATAACAGAGGGAGGAATTTTCTGCATGGAAGAGCTTGTTAGCCCCATGGATCTGAATGAGAGCATTCACTGTGGCTTCTGCCTCTATTTGAGGAATATACAGACCAGAGACTCAGGAAAAGCCAATTGATAAACGGGCTTCTTATCGCCTCAGACACCTGCTCCCAGGAACAATCCCGCTTTCTCACCCAAGACCTTCTGCTGGGTGGAATGTTGCCAACTGTAGTACAGAGTGCTCGTAATTTGCCTGATTCCAGCCACACAATAATGTTTTGTTGCCCTTCAACCAAAGTAAATAAAAAGCCAGTGTTTGGGGGCAAGATTTAGCATTGCCATCAGTGGCAACAGCCTGGTGTCCAGGCTGCCCCAAAGGAGGTGGCTGTGATGAGCAGCTGCCATGGGCCCATCCTATGTGGGTGACTTGGGAGAAGGCAGAAAAGCTGGAGAACACTCTCCCCATTGGAGCTGATGAGTGTACAGTCTATTGCAAAAGTAAAATATCACCTCCTACCTGATTGGAAAAGTGCTGGGTAAAGCTCCTCACCCTGCCTTCTGGAAGTCTGCACTCCCAGGCCTTACGTGTCTTCCCCATGAGGCTAGCTCAGAAGGGAAATGGAGCAGGCATCTTGTGGGCCTCTGGTGTACCTGCCAGCTCTTTTGTACCTTCTCCTTCAGGCATCTTAGGCGAGGACATGGCAGATGTTATATCAAGCTTCGCCTGCTGAGGTTGAGTAGTGGGTCGAAGGGCGTTCTTTATATACTTTGAAATAAAGATTGTGAAGAGGAACAAGAAACATTTTAAAAAGTTCATTGTCAGGCACTGATATTGCTCTACAGAAAGTAGCAGAGTGGTGTTTAACCACCTGGGACTTGGGGTCACACATCCCCAAGTACAACCCTGGTTCTGCCCCTAGTAGCAACAGCTTCTTTTCTTTGACCCCAGGGCATCCCAGGATGTCCCAGAGGATGCAGAGGGATGCTCTTGGCTTTCTGTAAGGCTGGTTCAATTTCCTCATCTGTAAAATGGAGTGAGAACAGAAGTGTGTTTTTGGGATGTGGTTAGGAGGTTACACAAGGTCCTAACCTTGTCACGTGTACTCATGGTACACGTGACATGGAAGACATGTGGGCTGCTATAACAAAGCACCATAGACAGAAATTTTAAAAAACGGAAATTTATTTCTCACACTTCTGGAGGCTTGGAAGTTCAATGTCAATGTGCAGGTGGATTTGGTGTCTGGTAAGGGCTAGATTCCTGGCTCGTGCATGGTGTCTTCTCCCTGTCCTTGCATGGTGGGGTGGGGTCGGGGGGAGGGGTGGGGGAGCACTCTTTTAGAAGGGCACTGATCCCATTCATGAGGGCTCTGACTTTATTGCCTAATCACCGCCCAAAATCTCCACTTCCTCATACCATCACCTTGAGGGTCAGGATTTCACATGAATTTAGGGGACCATGAACATTCAGTCTATTGCAGAAGGCACCGTAGATGATCATGAATGACCAGAGCAACCCCTTAGCAGACTCACTTCCAGATGAATCTTTGTGGAGAAGGGAAGGGCAAAGAACCAGGTGCAGAGTCGGGCTGGACCAGGCTCTGAGGGACAGGGGTGGCAAGACAGTGCTGGGAGCTCAGGAGGTCTGGTCAGGAGGACAGGACTTGCTGAAGACCATCTTGCTGGCCCCCCTCCTGGTGCTGACCTTTTCAAAGGGTACTCTTTCCTCACTTGCCTGTGGCACTGCACAGGTTGTGGGGACCCATGGGCGGCAATGGAGTGCACTCGGAGGGCATTTTAAAATCCTTGCTAATCGTAATTATGCAGGAGAGGGCTCTAGGGGACTTCTGGGGCATTGCTACAAGGACGGCGAGTGAATGACACTCTGTCTTGGGAGGGTGGGTGCTCAGGGGAGCATCAGAGCTGGGGGCCCTGAGTTGAGAATTGCCCTGGCTGTCCCGGCAGGGAGTAAGGGGCAGGCCCCGGGGCATGGACAAGGCTGCTGAGACCCAACTCTGCTGTCCCAACTGCATCATGATCATTTGTTGAGGCCTCACTCTGTGATAGACGCTTGGGTAAACCTCCCTTCATTAAGCCTCCTTACTATTTATTAAGCAAAATAGTAAGCAAAACATTTTTCAGCAAGGTGTAAGCATACAGAAAATAATATGCCAAACACCCATATTTCCATCACTCAGAATTTAAAATATTAAAAGTCTGTGCTCATTGACATTAGTTACCAGGGAGCTGCAAATCAGAACCACAGTGATACTGCGTCACACTCATGAGTCTGGCTAGAATCAAGGCATCAGATAATAACAAGTGTGGTTGAGGATGTGGAGAAATCAGAACCTTATTCATTGCTGGTGGGAATGTAGAATGGTACGACCTCTTTGGAAAACAGTCTGGCAGCCCCTCAAATCATTAAACAATTACTCTGTCACCCCACAATTCCACCCCCAGGTGTATCCCCAAGAGAACTGAAAACATTTCCACACAAAAGCTTATACACAAATGTTTACAGCATTATTCATAATAATCAAAAGACAGAAACAACCTAAATGTTCGTCAACTGACAAATGGATAAACAAAATGTGATCTATCTATACAATGGAATATTATTCAGCGATGAACAAGGAGTGTAGTGCTGATACATGCCGCAACAGGGATGAAACTTGAGAACATCCTGCTGGGTGAAAGAAGCCAGATACTAAAGGCCACAAAGTGCATGGTTCCATTCATATGCACACATTCCCATGATTCCATCCATATGAAAGTGTGAAACAGGGAAATCAGGAAAAATAGAAGGTAGATTTGTGGTCTCTTGGGGGAGAAGGAAAGATGGGGGAGAGATGGCTAAAGTTACAGAGTTTCTTTTTGAGATGATGAAAGTGTTCTGAATTTGTAATAACAGCTTCACATATCTATGAATATATTCAGTTGATGCAAAAGTTAATTGCATTTTTTGGCATTATTATTATTTGAGACAGAGTCTCGCTCTGTCACCTAGGCTGGAGTGCAATGGTGCAATCTCGGCTCACTGCAACCTCCACCTCCTGGGTTCAAGCAATTCTCCTGTCTCAGCCTCCCAAGTAGTTGGGATTACAGGCATCCACCACCACATCCAGCTAATTTTTTGTATTTTTGGTAGAGATGAGATTTCACCATGTTGGCCAGGCTGGTTTCAAACTCCTGACCTCAAGTGATCTGCTCTCCTCAGCCTCCCAAAGTGCTAGGATTACAGGTGTGAGCCACCACACCTGGCCGCCATTACTTTTAATGGCAAAAACTGTAATTGCTTTTGTACCAACCTCTAAAAACCATTGAATTGTACATATTACGTATGTTTGTGAATTACATCTCAATAAAACCATTCCTAAGAGTCTGTTATATTCTCTTCCTGTATGTTTTTAATTGCTAAATAAAAATGGTATATATTTATGGTGTGGAGCATGATGTTTTGATATATATTGTGGAATGGCTAAATTAAGCTAATTAACATATGCATTACCTTACATGCTGGTTATTTTTATGGTGAGAACATTTAAAATGTACTCTCTCAGCAGTTTTTAAGAATATAATACACTGTTATTAACTACAGTCACCATGTAGCACAGTAGATCTCCTGAACTTAGCTTCCGGTCTAACTGAAATTTGTTTTGTTGTTGTTGTTGTTGTCCAGGCTGAAGTGCAGTGGTGCAATCTTGACTTACTGCAGCCTCAACCTCCTGGGCTAAAGTGATCCTCCTACCTCATCCTCCTGAGTAGGTGAGACTACAGGCGTGTGCCACCATACCCAGATAATTTTTCTATTTTTTGTAGAGATGGGGTTTCACCATGTTGCCCAGGCCAGTCTTCAGCTCCTGGGCTCAGGTGATCTGCCCACCTCAGCCTCCCAAAGTGCTGGGATTACAGATGTAATTTTGCATTTTTACCATCTCCTCTTATTTATTTGTATTTGTATTTTTAACCATCTCCTCTTATTTATTTTATTTTTTTACATAAAAGAAGTCTGGCCAGGTGCAGTGGCTCATGCCTGTAATCCCAGCACTTTGGGAGGCTGAGGTGGGTCGATCACCCAAGGTCAGGAGTTTGAGACCAGCCTGGCCAACATGGCGAAACCCCGCCTCTACTAAAAATACAAAAATTGGCCGAGCATGGTGGTGCACGCCTGTAGTCCCAGCTCCTTGGGAGGCTGAGGCAGGAGAATCACTTGAACCCAGGAGCAGAGGTTGCAGTGAGCCAAGATCATGCCATTGCACTCCAGCCTGGTCAGTAGAGTGAGACTCCATTTCAAAAAAAAAGAGAGAGGGAGAAAAAGGAAATCAAGATGACCGAATACGTGGAAGTCGAGTTCCTACCCCTCCTTGGTTCCATCCCCTTCCACCCTTGCCAAGGCCTTCACTATCCTGGATTTTGACCTTGAAGTCTGTGGTTAGAATGCTGTTCCATACGCCACTAAGTGTCTTTCTTGTGTTTCTCATTTAACCACCATATGAGCCCTGTAAGGCTGTACTGCTGCTATGTCCATTTGACAGATGAGCAAACCAAGGTCCAGAAAAATTAAAAATTGAGCCACCCAAGGTCTAAAAGCCAGAGTGACTCCAGCCAACTGTGGCTGGATGCTGTTGTCTCACCTTTGTGTTACGAAGCCCTTTTTTCATCCTCTGTCTAGTTTTCCAACAAGGTTCTGTGGCTAAACCTCACAAATAATCGCATTAATCTGAGAATACTGTGCCAAAAAGAACATGTGAATAACATTAATGGTGAATGTATTACACACAGAAATCTAAAAACACCTCTGGTGTTTTCTCAGAAACATTTTTACCATTCTAAGGTAATTTTATAAATCTTGTTTAAAAGGTAAAGAATTACTATTCTGAAGAGCTTGAGCAGAAATCTAGATTTCTTAAGAACTCAACTAATTCTCACCTCCTTCATCTGCAAATGGCACAAGTTTTCCAACAAGTCTTGAAAATTTTACCTCTTTTGTCGACAAAGGATGAAAACCAGAGGTATGAAGAGGCTTTGCATTTCAGACAGTCCATCATGGTAGAAAAAGAACCTTCGTTGAGGGAGAAACATTTGCCTCAGAAACAGGGATGAGTAAACAGATAGATTACTCTAGAAGCCCATCCATGGGGAGTCTCAGACTACTCCCACCCTGGGCACTACTCCTTTAAAAAGCACCTGCAGGGCCTCTGGGGTGAGCCACTGGCCCACCAGCATCTGCAAGGCACCATGGGAGACACAAAGGTGAATGAGAGATGGCCTTTGCCTTCAGTGCCATGTTACCTGTGAACAGATGTTGACTTGCTTCTTTTTGGAAGCCTGCCCATAACAGTGAGAATTAGCAGGTTTTAGAGAACTCTTGTAGACAGGGCCTTGCTCTGTCACTCAGGCTGAAATGCAGTGGCACCATGTCAGCTCACTGCAGCCTCAACCTCTTGGGCTCAAGTCATCCTCCTGCCTCAGCCCCTCAAGTGGCTGGGTCTACAGGTGCGCACCACCATGCCTGGCTAACTTTTGTATTTTTTGTAGAGATGGGGTTTTGCTGTGTTGCCCCGGCTGGTCTCGAACTCCTGAGTTCAGGCAATCTGCCCGCCTCAGCCCCCCAAAGTGCTGGGATTACAGGCATGAGCCACCATGCCCGGCCTACCCTTGTATATTTGTCCAGGAAGAGCCTCTTCAGTTAGCTGGTGTGTCCCAGGGCCTGTGTTCCACAGAGGAGCCTGAGGCCGGGGAACGCCTGCCCCACTCAGGGGAACCTGGGGAGTGCTGCACTGGTGTGGGCTGAATGACATCCCCTAGAAGGGAATGGTGAAGCCCCAATCCCTGGCACCTGTCACTGTGACCCTATTTGGAAACAGCGTCATTGCAGATATAATTAGTCGAGTTAAGATGGGATCATACTGGAGTAGGGTGGACCCCCAATTCAATATGATGGTGGCTGCATAAGAGGAAGGAGATTTGGACATGAAGACGCATATAGAGGAGAGTGCCGAGTGAAGACAGACATTGGGAGGAGGAGGTGTGTGAAGACGAGGCAGAGTGCAGCGATGCCCCTCCAGCCAAGCAGCACCGGGGCTTGGCCCGAGGGGGAAGGAAGACTTCACCCCCAGAGGCTTCGGAGGGAGCATGGCCCTGCTGATGCCTTGGATTGGGACTTCTGGTCTTCGTGACTGTGACAAAGTAAACTTTTGTTGCTTGGAGCCTCCCAGGTTGTGACCTTTGCTAAGGCAGCCCAAGCAGACAAACACACTGACGCTTCCTGAAATTCTGGAGGCCTCTCCCCTGGGGGGCAGCGTTGCTTCCTTCTGTCAAATGTGGGGCCTGGACCTGGGCTTGCTGGGCCCTCTCCTGTTCTAGGCCACTCCTCCTGCTCCAGAATCCCAGATCCTCCCTGCCTGTCCCGGCTGATTCATGATCCCAGCCTGGCTTCACCACAGGGCCTCTCAAAGAGCCCCGAGACCTGCTCCTGGGTTTCTGGAGCGTGGCCATCACAGATCCCTGCTGTGTCTGTCTGACAGGCTCCATCAGCAATAGGATACAGAAGTGAATCCTCAGCCTCCCCAACTTATCATGGGGCTAAATCCAGGGGGCCAGACAAGTGCCCAGGTCTGTGGGCCCTGGTCTGCTATTTCCAGGTCCCCAAGAGGCTAGTAGAAGGTGCTTGTTCCCTGGCCCTGAGGGAACCCTTGACCTCAGCCAGCTCCAGCCCCTGCAGGAGCCATCTCCATGCCTCTAGACCCCCAGTAGACACCCTCCTTCCAGGACCTGACTCCGGTTGTTAGCCTGGGCCCCCAGGATTAGGACAGTGTAAGGAGCCAGGAGGTTGGGACCAGACTGGCCTCCTAGCCTAGCTGAAGAGATGGGTCCTGGCCTCATGAGCTCCCATATGACTGGAAGCTTCCCCAACCCTGGAACCACAGACAGTTCCTGGGCTCTGGTCCTCTCAGCCCAGTGGTGCAGGGGCAGCCCATCCTGAGAGCTCCTGCAGGGAAGAGGGGCCTGTGGGGACAAGGGGATGCTACAGTGAGTGACTTTGAGGACAAGGACACACACAAGGACAGCCCTTTCGGCCACCCCATGGGGCCTGGGTTGCCAGGAGCCTTACCAAGCCCCAGCTTTCCTGGTCCCCATCTCCATGAGGCCACAAGCCAGCCTGGCCGCCCTGGAGCTAGTGCTGGAGCCCATCACGGGATCTGCTATCCCACCATGCAGCGAGAAGAGGAACTGAGAGCCAAGACACTTTTAGAGCCATTTGACCGAGTGTCTGCCTGTTGAATCTAATGATGTAATTTGCATATCTTTATTTTCATTTTCTAGGGATTGGGAGCTGTGATCAGCACAGGCTGCTTGGCCAGGAGGAATGACCGCAGGGTGGGCAGACACAGGTTGGTACTCAGTGGAGACCTGAGTGAATGAATGAATCAGAGCTGGGGAGGACGGGGGGCATGGGAGGGAACTGCTGTTGTCAGAGAAAGCCCAACACAGACCTTCCTTTCCCTGGGATCATCCCTGGGGTCACCAAACCTCCCCTGTCACCAAACCTCCCCCGTACACCTGAGGAGAGACCACCTGAGTCACAGCCCGCAGAGCTCAGGCCAAAGAGCTGGGATGGATGGGCTGGAGCCAGGGGACTTGGCTCAGGGTCTAATTTCCTAGTCTTGACCACTATCCCCTCCCCTACGCTGAGCCTCAGTTTCCCAATCTGTAAACCGAAGGGGATGCTCTAGACCAGGGATCCACAAACCATTAACCTCTGGGCCAAATCTAGCCAACTGCCTCTTTTCGCAAATGATGTTTTGTTGGAATGTGGCCATGCCCATTCACTTGCTGCTGTCTGCAGCTGCCTTTGCGTCACAATGACAGGGCTGCGTAGGTGTGGCTGGGAGCTTATGGCCCACAAAGCCATGCGTATGCACCACCTGGCCCTTTACAGCAAGGCTGGCCAGCCCGACCTTCCACGAGTGTTTCTCAGCGGAAGCAGTGTCAGCTCTGAGTGGGTATTTAAGAAATTGCTTCTGGTGAGTGTAGGTCAAACTCATTGCAAGACAAGTTCCATGCTATAAAAGCTACTTTTCTTTAAGTTCTTATACTTCCACTTTATATTAAAGTTAAGACATTATGTTTATCTTTTGAGATTTGGAGCATAGATAGGTGATCATCTGTATGGGTTTCATTACAGGGCATTAGAGAGCGTCTGTTAGAAGAGCAGGGCATTGATTTTGATGCAATGAGGCAGTTTCTTTAGAGGGCCCACGAGGCCCTAGATTCCGCATCAGCCTTAAGTGGCAAAGCCACGCGGCTATTTCAAGAGCACAGCACTAGAGGGCAGCATAAGCCCATGTGTGCAATGCCAGAGCCCTGCGCCCTGGGCACCGCCGCTTCCCGAAGGCTGCAGGACTGGGGAAGGCTTGTGCCACCAGGACCTGAGCACTCAGCAGGAGCGTCAGGCCTCTGGACCTGGGTCAGAGCTGGTGGAGAGACCGTTCCAGCATGTGAGACGCTGGAGGGAACTGAAACCCACCTGCTGCACGTGCATGCTTCCCCGGTGGTTTTGGAAATGCTCTTGTTGTCAAAGATGTCCCTTCACATGGGGCTCTGCCTTCCCCACTGCCCTCCTGCACAGGCACAGCACATGTGTGCACACTAAGACTTCCAGGAATCTGTCCATCTAGCTGAACTGATTTTTCCCCCCAATTTATTCGACATTAGGATATTTTGTGCGAGCCTGCGTGTGTGTCTAAACTTAGCCATGTCAGGAAGCTGACACTGGTAAGTGATGACTTAACATTGTGGGAGATGTCCTTCTACACACCTGTGGGTTCCATGGATTCAGCCAACTTTGGATTAAAAAACAGTTTTATGTTTCTTTGTTTTTTTGTTTTTTGTTTTTTTTTTGACAGGTTTTGTTCTGTCACCCAGGCTGGAGTGCAGTGGTGCGATCATGGCTTACTGCATCCTAGACCTCTGGGTCATGCAATCCTCCTGACTCAGCCTCCCGTGTAGCTGAGGTCACTGGTGCCCGACCCCACATCCAGCTTTTTTTTTTTTTTTTTTGTAGAGATGGGGTCTTACTTTGTTTCCCAGGCTAGTCTCCAACTCCTAGGGTCTAGTGACCCAGCCTCCCGAAATGCTGGGATTATAGGCGTAAGCCACTGCACCCTGCCAGGATAAAAAAATACTTTAAAAAACAATAAAAATCACAATACAACAATGAAAAATAATACCAATTCTAAAAAGACAGTATAACAACCATTTACTTGGCATTTGCATTGTATTAGATATATATAAGTAATCTAGAGATGATCTAAAGTACACAAGAGGATTGTGTAAGTTCTGTGCAAATATGACACTATTTTATATCAGGGACTTGAGCATCTGCAGATTTTGTTACCATGGGGGTCTTGGAACCAATCCCCCTCGGATACCAAGGAATGACTGCATATATATATTTTTTAAGTTGGGATTCTTGTTCATTTTCAAACCATCTTTGCTAATATGGCAGTTGGCTTCCCTGGGCAGGAGGGAGCATGACATGTGCATACAGCATGCCCCTCCCCTACACAGGAAAGAGGGCCTGTGTGCACGGAACTGCCTCCGTCTCTAAGGGGAGAGCAGGGCTCCTGGATCCTGAACACTCTGACACAGCATCCATCACACTTGTGGGCCGGTTTGCTTCTCCTGATCTCTAAGTCTCTCTCAGGCTCCCTCTTGTCCGGGGACACTGTGACAAAAGCAGCTGGAATGTTCATGATTAACAAGACAGTCTTATTTAAGAAACGGATGCAGAGCGCCCTGAAACCCCTGGCAGTGCCCGCGTTGCCATGGCTTTTCCACTCAGCATGGAAGACCATGAGTCGTGCATCTCCCTGCTGGACCATGGCTTCTGGAGATGGAGGATGGCAGGGCCAGGTGTGATGTTGTCCTCCTGTCCAGCTCCTCCTGCATTGTAGGATGTCTGTCATAACCTGGTCTTAGAAGCCAAGAAGAAATGCAAACCTGTCCCAATAGGCCTCGCTTTGGCAACAGCCACTGAACAGGTAGATTAACGTCACCACTCAGGCCATTTGGTCACCTGCTCACCAAGGTGCCACCACCACTGACACCAAGCTGATGAGGGTTTCCATCCCCATTTATGCTGCTACCAGGAAGCTGATTTTAGCCACAACCATTTAAAAAAACAAAACCTGTTGTGTCCTTGTAGATCCAACGTGTTGGAAATCTTCCCTTTTCCCCCCAGCCTCGCCCACCTACCATTTCAATGTAACCTCCCAAAGTCTTCCGCAGAGCATTGTTGAAGGCTCTGAGAATCTTTCAACCTCCTCCACAAAGCCCTCCAGGGCCCCTGTCACAGCATCCTCTTAGCATTTTATTTGTGGCTCTTGGACACCGTTGTCCCCACCCTTCATGACAGGCCAGGGACTCCTGGCACTGGATCCTTTTTGCATAAAGTAAGCTGATTGAATTAAGCACGCATCACTGAAATGCTTTGCTTTCCATGGAACCACACTGCCTCTGAATGAGAATCTGCTGCTCTTTAAACGCTCACAGACCCGCCGTCAACGAGCTGTTGTGAGGTTCTACCAGGAATTGGAGGCGTTATGCACAGACCTCCTTTCCAGCCTCTCCTCCCTGCCCCTTGTGGTCAATGCTGCCTTGGATGCTCCCATTTCCTGGGGGCCCGGAGATCCCGCTCACCTAGAGGGGATGGGCCCTGCTGGCTCTTCTCTGTGTCCTGCCTGGCCCTGCCATCCTCCTTCTAGCTGCAGAAGAGGGGAGTCTGGGGACTAGGGCCTGCCTCCTTCCCGTGGGGCACAGCTTCTGCCAGGCACAGCGCCATCCGCTGGGTCACGCCAGTTCTTGGATGTCCCCATCAAAGCCTCTTGTTCTTCCTCTGGAAAAAGTCTAAGTGGAAATTATAAAAAGTTCTCCAGAAGGTCTAGTCAGAAAAGTCTTGAAAAGACGAGCGGCCCCTAGAACTCCAGGCCAACCCCAATCTCTCTGACCTCCCTCCTCTTGTCCTCTTCCCTAAAACCACAGCCTCTCCCCTCTACTGGCACCTCTTGTCCCCATGAAGCATCCTCTGGGCCCCTCCTCAAGGCAAACACATCAAGGAGTTGCCTGGGGCACCTGCCTTCTTCTCTGCTGTTCCACCCACTGGGCGGCACCCGCTGTGCTCCTGCTTTCAGCTGCCCTCCCCGCAGACGCTGCTCCTGCACAAGGCTCCAGGGGCCTCCCAGTCACAGCCTCTCCCCAGGCAGTGCCAGCTCCACCTCACCTGACCTCTCAGGCCCAGACCCATCCCTCTGCCTTGGCCTCCTCTGGCCCGAGCCGCCCAGCACTTTGCCCAGGTGGCCTTCCTGGCACCCTGCCTCTCCCTCCTTCTCCACGGTTGGACCCGAGCTTCACTGCTAGTCACAGCCCATGGGGTGCTGCCTGGGGTGGCCGCTCTGGAGGCCCTGGCTGTCCCTCTTGGTCTTTCACTATGGGCCCCCCACCCTGAGACAAGTGACCTCCCGCCCAGGGGAGGCTGGTCCCTCCTCCTAGCCAAGTCCCACTGTTGTCTTGTGGCCAGAAAAGGAAAGGAAGTGGCCCCCCAGTCAGCAGTGGGGGTTTATGGACCACATTTGTAATTAACTTGAAAAACAACGCATGAGCTGAACGCTTGGTCTGGGGCTTGTCCTGGGTTTTGAATGTTCTCTTCACCTGTCTCAGAGAGTGACATTTATACAAACTTCTTTCTTCTGTGTCCTTATGAACAGCAGCCAAAATGGGACCTTAGGTCTGCCTCATTGGAAGCATTCACAGGCCAACAAAGCCATCTGCGCGCAGGCCCGGGTGTCTCTTGCAAGGCGGCAGCAGCCCTGCCTCTGGCTGTCAGCTTTGCCCTGGTGGGAGGGTTTCATTTCTCTCTCCATCTAGTGAGTTCCCACTCAGTTCATCGCCTTTGAAAAACAAGCTCCCTGGCAGTGGGGCTTTTAGATTGAGATGTAAAAGTTAATTGTTTTATTGAACTTTAAAGAAAAGAACAACCACCACCAGCTAACAGGAAGCGCTTAGGAATTGCTTGCTAATTTATTTTTATAACAAGTTTTGATTAGATATTGATTGTCACGGGCTCCAGGGGGAACCTCCGTTCGGCCCCTCTGGAGGGTGGATGGAGTCAAGGCTACATGCACTTCTCATTTTGTAATTAATTCATTTTTTAAAAGAAAGCAATCAGGAAGAATCTCATGAAGTTGGAAATCTCCCCAAACAAAATATTCCCAAAGGCTTTGCCAGGCTTTCTGGTACTGAGCCGGGCAGCTGCTGGTGCTCAGCGCAGGCATTAGGTTAATAGAGTCATGCTTAATCCTTCTTACACTGGAAACTTGTTTGTATTCTGAGCAAAGGACTTCCTTCCCTAACCTCTAAGGGGAAGGATTCGCCTCGTTCCTTCCCACCTTCTTCCCCTTTGATGGGATTACCGCAGCTTGGGAAGGATTCATTTCACCTAGCAGGCTCTGACCGATGGCCTTTTTGCAGGGCCAATTCAGAAACATCCATGGCCGGAGGGAAAAGCTCACATTTCTTCTTGAACAATTATTCCTCACAGGTTCCATTTCAGTCCTTTTTCAATAGAGATTTTCCATACATTTCCAGCTCTCAGATTCTCTCAGTAAGATGATCGTTCTTTCAAACAGAACTCTAAGAAAGAAGGCAGATTCTTTTTTTTTTTTTTTTTTTTTTTGGTGTCCTTCATTTTGTTAAATGTGCATTTTTGATCTATCTGAATTAACACAAGGGGGTTAATTCCATACCAACTACCAGAAAGGAGCCAATATTGTGGCATGGCAGAAGCTTTTACTGTCAAGTTGCCCGTGGGAATGGGAATGGGAATGGGAAGAGTTGATGTATTTTTCACCATCTTCTGCATAGGGTGTAACCTGAAGGTCCCTGTGCTGGCCCTGGGAAGGGGCGCGAGGGCTTGTCCCTTCAGGGACTTTGCTCCCCCCTCGCTCTCCCCCAGGGCCTTCCTCCTTGCCTGCCAGGGACCCTCCTCATGCCCCTTGTCCGTGCCTCCCCAGCTGCTCTCTATCCCATGGCCCCCTTTTCAATGTATGCCAGGCACTTTATGTTTTGGTTTGTCCAGTCTCTGTCCGCACCCTCTTTCTCTAAAATCTAAGTGCCCTGAGGGCAGGCCCAGAGCTGAATATACCCCCAAACAGCCCCTGGCCCATTGGCAGCCACAAATGTCTGTTGAGCAAGGGAGTGGTGGGTGAGAGCAGATTGCCGATGCGCTGGCTGTGGACCCTGGAGAGTTCTTCAGCATCTATAAGCCCCGGTCCATTCCCCAGGTAACAGGGGACTGCTTTTTTTATTTTTTATTTATTTATTATTATAATTTTTTTTTTTGAGACGGAGTCTCGCTCTGTCGCCCAGGCTGGAGTGCAGTGGTGCGATCTCGGCTCACTGCAAGCTCCGCCTCCCGGGTTCAGGCCATTCTCCTGCCTCAGCCTCCAGAGTAGCTGGGACTACAGGCGCCCGCCACCACGCCCGGCTAATTTTTTGTATTTTTAGTAGAGACGGGGTTTCACCATGGTCTCGATCTGCTGACCTCGTGATCCGCCAACCTCGGCCTCCCAAAGTCCTGGGATTACAGGCGTGAGCCACCGCGCCCGGCCCAGGGGACTGCTTTTAAGGTGGCTCCAGAGCCCACCACAAGACCCTGCTGATTGAAGGAAGGATGAGGGATCGCTTGCTCCCCTCCTGGTCTGCGTTATGGTGGCGGAGGAGGCTGGCCAAGGGGAGCAGCCCTGAGGGTGGTGCCAGGGAAGGGGTCCGTGAGTGCAGGAGATGCCAGAGCACAGAGCCCCCTCTGTGAGGATGTCATTCACAGAGGAGGGCCCCAGAGAGCTGGGATCAGCAGGAGCGAGGGTGTTTCTCAAGCACACTGTGAAGGCCCAGCCTCAGGAAGTTCTCTTGAGGAGCCTCGTCATGGAGGCCACGTGCGTCTAGATGCAGCTGAAGTCTCATCTCCAGGGGAGACTCCTCCGTGGACCCAGGCACCCAGCACACCCTTGCGGGCCCCACCCTGCAGCACTGTCACTCCATGGCCTGGAGTCCTCCATGCCCTACAATTGCAAGCCTAAGTGTGCAGGTGCTGCTCACTTTCTCTCTCTCTCTCTCTCTCTCTCTCCCCACTTCCTTCCTCCCTCCCTCCCTCCCCCTCTCTCTCTCCCCACTTCCTTCCTCCGTCCCTCCCTCCCTCCCTTGCTCTCTCTCTCTTTTCTTTTGTCTGTCTTTCTTTCTTTCTTTCTCTTTCTTTCTTTTTCTTTCTCTTTCCTTCCTTGTTTTTTCTTTCTTCTTTCTCTCTGTTTCTATTTCTTTCTTCTTTCTCTCTCTCTCTTTCTTTCTCTTTTTTCTTTTTTGACAGAGTCTCACTGTGTCACCCAGGATAGAGTGCAGTGGCGCGATCTCAGCTCACTGCAACCTCTGCCTCCTGGGTTCAAGTGATATTCCTGGTCATTTTCTCTCTGTGTCCCTGGAGTCCAGCAGAGGAGTGGTGCCCAGGAGGGTCCTTTTGATGCTTGTCGACTCAGCACTTGATGGGGCGTTGGGACTCTGCAGCAGCAGCGCAGGGTGCCTGTGTCCCTGTGCACCGTGTCTGTGCTCACGGGCAGGAAAGGTGGCCGGAGACAGGGGTTGTGCACCCTTTCAAACACTGCTTTTACTTTTACCCACATCAAAATAGCATGGAGCCATGCAGCAGGCTGTTCACAGGTGGAATGCGTCTGCTCCACAGCACACCAATCACAGACAGTTCTCAGGCCACAGGTAGCCCATCGGGTGTGGCTCGGCTGGGACGGTACACCCCAGTTTCCTGTTTTAGATTTTAAATAAAAATGGTTTTTTTTAAAGATTTTTTTTTAAAAAGTGGTAGATTTTAAATAAAAATGGTTAGAGAAGAGAAAGGCAGACAAAGTACTTATGTTATGTGAACTCTAATTCAACAATTGCTGGATGCATGCTGTCTCCGTACCGGGCACTGTTGGGTTTGAGAAGAGTATCTGGAAACTCAAAAAAGATGCATTTACACAGCAGACACTGCCTTCCGGTCATTAGGAGATGCTCTGCAAAGGAGCAAACATTCTAGGGTAAGTGAAACAAAGCCACAGGGCTGTGTTTCTCAAAGCGAGAGCCTCTAGTAGCCCACACTTCTTACATATCCCCTCTCTATTACATCCACACAACACATTTCTGTTTCATATAAATATAAAAGACTGTATGTTATACATAACATACAAATATATGTAAAAATGGAATATTAAATTACATATGTGTGTCAATATATCATCATATACATTAGGTAAAACACACAAACACATGCATTCCATACCAGGGTCATACCTATGTGCTTAAATACATGCTTTAAGACGTTTACTTGTAAAAATGCTATTGTGTAGGCTGCAGTAATATTAACCCTGCTGAACTTTACTTTTGAGATATGATGATGGACCCGTATATCCCAAAATTAGGAGCCAACAGATCTGTGGTCCAGTGCATAGACCCCCAGTGTAGACTATTTTAGTGTTGGGTGAGCTTGTCTGTTATCCTCGGGAAGCAAAAAGCAAAAGTGCAGCATCACTGGGAGAAGGGAGGTGGGATGGGATAAAGTTGCATATCAGAGAAGGCTTCCTGGAGGAGGTGATATGAAAGGCCAGGAGGAACTAGTCAGGCAGTGAAGGAAGGAAAAGGCATCCTGGGTAGAGGGAACAGCAGGGGCAAAGAGCCGAGGAGAGGGTGTTTGCTGGGTTCTGGGGACTCCACGTGGAGGAGGGTAGTTGGGACTTGGCAAGAAGGAGGAAAACAGCGAGAAAGGAGGGTGCAGAAGTCGAGAGTCTGGATTCCTCTGTCATCTTCCCTGAAGGCAGTAGATGCTGTGAAGGGGTCTGAGCTGGCAGCAGTGGCCATGAGATGTGGTTTAGATGGGCTATCTGTGGCGGTGTGGCCACTGTCCTGGCAAGGTCACAGCAGCTGTGGCAGCAGAGCTAAGGAAGAAGATGAGGGACTGAGCTTTGGGAGTCTCATGGGAGTGGAGGGAAAATACTTATTTCCCAAAGATTAAGAATATGGAACTGATGGGTTCAGAGAACAGATTGGAGAGAGGAGCAAGACAAGGATGACCTGCAGGTTTCTGACGGGGCAGATAGTGGGGTGGACCCTTCCCTTAGAGTGGGGGCCGCTGAGGGAAGACCAGGTCTGGGCCAGTGGGGAAGAGCTCAGTTTGGGACACATGAGTTTGGGTATATTGGGGACATGGCAGGGAGGCTGCCGAGCAGGCTGTGGGCTGTGCCATCTGGAGCTCCAAGAATGGTCTGGCTGAAGCTTCGGGAGTCACTAGCCTGGGGACTGATGGCAGAGGAAGACGTGGGAGGCCCTGGTGCGCCAGGAATAGCATGGGGCATGGGAAGGGGCCAGGCTGAGGGTTGAGCCCAGAAACCATGCGACCTTCCCCCAGAGAACGTGCTTTCCCCTGCAAAAGCCCCACTTCAGGTTCTGGGGTGAAGCTGCCACAGCAACCAGTTCCCTGCAACACTGCAGCCCTGAGTGGCTCAGCCTCTCCCCCAAGCCCCTGGGTTTCTCTAGCCCACCCTCCAGCCCCCAAGGAGCCTCCCAGTGCTGGGTCTCTTCTCCTGCCCCCAATAAAATATGGTGAGAATATTAAGCCTGAAGATCTCCCCAGATCTGTTTCCATACCTGGTGCACT